>NC_090272.1:47167500-47767500 GCF_040414725.1 Anabrus simplex | reverse complement strand
GAAAAGCACATAGGTTTGTAAAGCACATAGAATTTACCGCCACCACATAGAGTGCAGCACTGTTCTCTCTAGATTAAAGATGGCGGATGACAGCTAACGAAATTGCCCGCAGCACAGTGCTCTACTGATTAAAGATGGCGGATGACAGCTGTCAAAAAAAAGCACGCGGCTTTGTTTCCCAACAAGAGCACATAGAATTTTTCAAATTGCCGCCACCACATTTCAAAGGTATCTAGCTAAAGAGTACAGCACTGTGCTCTGTTGATTAAAGATGGTGGATGGTAGCTGTCAAAAAAAGCACGTGGGTTTGTTTCCAAACAAGAGCACGTGGAATTTGCCGTCACCACATAGAGGGCAGCACGGTGCTCTCTTGATTAAAGATGGCTGCTGTCACGTGGAATTGTCTGCTACCATAGGTATCTAGCTAAAGAGGGCAGCACTGAGGTTTGCGATGCAATATGGCTGCTGTCAAAAAAGCATTTTTCAAATTATCCGCCACCACATTTCAAAGGTAAGTAGCTAAAGAGGGCAGCACTGTGCTCAAAGATGGCGGATGACAGCTGCACGTGGCTTTGTTTACCTCGCGCTAGTTAGGTTAAGTTGGTAGCACTAAGGTTTAGACCCGTCAAGATGGCAGCACTGTCGATGACAGGTGACGAATTTTGCAGCTACTGCGATATAGAGGGCAGCACAGTGCTTTGTGGTTTAAAGATGGCGGATGACAGCTGTCAAAACAGCACGTAGCTGTCAAAAAGCACGTGGCTTTGTTTACCTCGCGCTAGTGAGGTTAAGTTGGTACCACTAAGGTTTAGGCCCGTCATGATGGCAGTACTGAGGTTTGCGATGCGTTGTTGTCTGTCAAAAAGCACGTGGCTTTGTTTACAAATCTGTCAAAAAGCACGTGGCTGTCAAAAAACACGTGGCTTTGTTTACCTCATGCTAATTAGGTTAAGTTGGCACTAGTGAGATTTAGGCCCGTCAAGATGGTAGTACTGAGGTTAGCGATGCGTTGTTGTCGATGACAGCTGTCAAAAAGCACGTGGCTTTGTTTACAAATTCAAATTTCGCGCTAGTTAGGTTAAGTTGGCAGTACTGTCGCGCTAGTTAGGTTAAGTTGGCAGTACTGGAAGAGGCCACTGGCTGAGGTGGAGGTGGCCACTGGGAGCCGGAGGTGGCGGTGGCCGCAGAATCCCTGTATTATACTACTTTCAGTGTTTGCCTGGTGTAAATCATTCAACTCCCTTCCTAAAAATTTGTTATTACTTCTCGGACTTACGTGAAAGCACGCTGTAGCAAAAAAAAAACACACACACAAAAATTACATGCACATATGCCGTAAGTCGATAAAAATACACAAAGGCTAAGTCTGCAAACCGTACCAAAATTGTGACAAGACCAGGTTAGCTTAGGTTAGGGTGATAACGAAATTTCCTTCCATGTCAACAGAACTGATCTTTATAGAGAAGGCAATGCTGCATTCCTTTTCAGAGGAGTTCTTGCAGTTTTTCTTGCTTCGTAATACATCATAATTGAATTCTATACATAAGAACTGGACGAAATAAGACCGTATTAATAAAATGCTGCGTTCGTCAGTTAACAACAATTACGTTATGAAATGCATTATTAGAACATGCCACAATTCTACTTACCTGGTATTACTCAAACAGATTTACAATCCTACAGGAAAAGAAAATATGCTTTACTTATAACCGCAAATGTAATAGTAGTGACTTTTCACAACGCGGCAATGGCTATAGGTAAACCTCGCAAGACACGAAAAAAAAAAAAAAAAAAAAAAGCGGGTATATAGTGCCAACATGCAAGATTAACAGTAAATATAAGACGTCGTACCGGTAAGTAGGGTCCCTAAACTGTATGGTTAGTGACACTGAATTGAACCCAACAGTTGTTTTATAACTATAAATCACTATATTCAGTATTAACAGTAGGGAAAGAGTAGGTTGTTTGTTTTTCCAACCCTTGTCCCGTTTCCCTACGGGGTCGGGTATGAGGTGAGATGAATTTGTCGTGGCAGTTTTTTTTATGACCGGATGCCCTTCCTGACGTCAACCTCATCAGAGGAGTTAATGAGAGATGAAATGAATGACGTGATATATGATAGTAGGGAGAGGGTGAAACCCGGTGCCGGCATATAGCCTACTCCTGTCGAATAGCACCAAGGGGTCTGCTCAAGGCTTAACGTCGCCATCCAACGGACGAATCACCATCAACAGCGTCATATGCCCTCACTCCATATGAGCACTGCGGAGAGGTTTGGAATTTAATCCAGGCTTTTGGCACGCAATCTAGTGATTAGAAATTGTATACCACCACCTCCCCTACCCTGCCGGCCAACATTCTGATGGTGAAATTTTTTTCGACCAACGGGACTCGAACCGGCTAACCTCGGTGTTAGACCGTTTTTAGACTTCAGCGCCTTAACGATCATGGCCACCAGGCGGGCTAGGGAAAGAGTAGGTTGTACCCTTAGTATATACACTTACATGGCAAAGAGTAGTAGTAGTAGTAGTAGTAGTAGTAGTAAGATTCTCATGAATCATTCTCGCTCGTCGAGTATGTGTCACCTATGGCAAGTTCCGCTACCAAAACACAATACGGAACGTTGACAACATTCGTATGTAGATTTTAGTGACTCATACATTACCTTCTCACATACGTGCAGATGGTCGTTGTAATTCAAAGAATCCATTTAACCAGCCTAGGGATGAACATTAAAAACGCTGAATCAAACAGCACGCCTCCGTTCGGACTCCTTACCTGAAAAGGAAGAAATGACTCACATGAGTAACGAACAATGATTCACTTATTCAAATTAGTCTTTTAACACAACTGCTATATAAGTATTCACATTTGTATCATGAAATTTAAGGTACATTCCCTGACACAAGTGATTGGCTGAAAAGTTCCCGAGTATAAACATGACCGAATGAGAGAACATTTTCATAAAGAATACTTGACTAGTTAATACAAGGAAGACTTATCAATGATCTACAGTACACTTGTGTACCCGTTGTAAATTGTACAGTGTGCCAGAAAGATTTATCCGAAGCGAGCCTAGTTATGGTCTGATGTTACTTGGCTAGTAAATACACACCAAGCGACAAGCTACGCGGTTTGATTCACGTAGGTGTCAGCATGCACTAAGGAGATAGTGGGTCCGAACCCCACTGTCAGCAGGCCTAAAGATGGTTTTCCGTGGTTTCCCATTTTCACGCCAGGCAAATGCTGGAACTGTACCTTAATCAAGGCCGCAGCCGCTTCCTTCCCATTTATAGCCCTTGTCTGCTCCCCCATCGTCGCCGTAACACATGTCTGTGTCGGTGCGACGTAAAAAGTAAATTTAAAAATATGCTTTACAGAATAGCCCTGATTTTGTAGAAGAGTGGGCTATAGTCGAATCGGATTAATCCTGTTCGTTATTATTGCCCCACCTGCCGTTTGCATGTATTCGCCATTCAGTTTACCACAACTATATTGCATAGAATTAAAGGTATTTCGGATCCACCTTTTCAATACAATAATAATTTACTGATGGAATTATATCACATGCCGTTCATAAAAGAGTGTTACTAGTTTAGGCGCTAATTACGTGTCATCATCAGCACAGTGATACAATTAAACAAAATACAAACTTCCAAAAAACAGTATAAAACACATGATACACATACAATAGTAGTTTAAAATAAGTTGAAATTATGGTTCAAGAATACTGAATGAGAATATGGTGCATCAGACCATGAAGTAAAATTCTTTAAAATCTAAGGTGAGAAACTCAGTTGTTAAACCCATCCACAAATGAAAGACGATCCAGCTTTAAGCATATACAGTCAATCCAAAAAATATTCGGCCAGTGATAAAATCTGCGGAAAAGTGATGACAATAATGTAACCATGAGCAGAATGTGAAACCAAATGTGTCCAACTAATGGAACTACATGTGGTTGCTTATGCAGAAGAGGAATCATGGAGCATTAATGTACAGTATGCTGTAAAAGAAAGGGCATTGCGCACATGGGGGAAATAACACGCCTCAAATATATTCGGTCACCCGGAAAGGCCGGGATTGCCGCTTTGTTCGTTGACGGCGACAGGGCACAAAGCGTTGCAAAACGTTCAGTTCAGTAGTGCGGTGCCGCAAGACACGTCGTGCAGAAGTCATTTGCTGCAGTCTTGCGGACTGGTATCAAATGGGCTGCAAAAGACAACATACTACCACGTTTGAAGAACGCCAGCTCGTGACATTCCATCGTGCTCAAGGTAAATCACATAGGCCCGGTTTCATCAACACATGTTAAATATATACTAACAAGTAGTTAGTTAATACGGAGTTAGAAATTTAACATCTTGTTAGGTTTCTTGCGTTTCATCAAATTTTTCTTGTGAAATGTTAACTAATCGACTGTTAACTCTCCCAACATTGCGAACTGGTGCGAATCAAGGAGGCAGTAGTACGAACATGCTGTTTTACAGCGCACTTCGATGCGCTTTTGTTTGAGCACAGCTGTAAAATATGGCGCGTGAAGTGAAACGGAATCGTAGTTCTAATTTTTCCTCCTTCGAAAAAGAGTTGTTAATTGAATTAGTAAATATACATAAGTTATTGAGTGCAAGCGCACAGATGGCTTGACGATAAAAGAAAAGGACGAGGCGCGGGAAAAGTCCGCGAGGGTTTCAATGGGGTAAACAGATACTTTTTTTAGCGGGTATCCGCTGTCACCTAACAAAATCACTTCGTTAATTGTCCCACTTCAAACTGTGCTCCGATATGGGAGTTATTAAATATTGTATTGTCGTGTGCAGAACCAGACCACCTAGCAAGTATATCCCTGATTTGGAGGTTAGGCTCACTAATCACCTGAACATTAACAGAGAAATATCCCTTTCGATTACGATATATTTCGGCCCAATTGCCTCCAGGTGATTGGATTCTTACATGTGTGCAATCTATTGCACGTAGAACAAACACCAGGAAAACGGCTTATGTCATAGAAGTCGCGGATAATTTGCTGACGATCTTCTACTGAAGGGAATGTTATATATTAATACCTCCTTCTCATGGATGCCATTGCTGCAGACACTCGACAAACAACTCTATTAACAGTGGCTTTAGAAATTCCAGCATTGTCTCCGGCCATTATGTGAAAATAACCAGTAGCAAAAACTCGTAATATTATCAGTACCTGCAACATTGGAGAAAGAGGTAAGTTTCTCTTCGTAGGATATTCCAACCTCACTTGAATTTCGTCAACAACCTTAGCAACGACTGTTTTCGATAACCTCTATCTATGAAGAAATTTCGGATCCGTCAAATTTTCAAAGTCATTACGTCGCTGAATTCTTCTTCGATCAGGATTGTTTTGTAAAAGATCTATAGAGCAATTCCGCCTCGAAAGCGAGATTCACAGCAGCCATTTTGGAACAGGTTGCTAAATGCTAATGTTAGCCATTTAACATTGGAAATGGCTGATGTTAACTTTAATACGCAGTTTAACATATGTTAATGTTAACATTTGTTGATGAAACGCAAATTTTCTTAAATCGTATGTTAAAATGATTTAACACCTTGTTAAGTACTAACATGTGTTGATGAAACCGGGCCATAGAAAGTTATCGTGGATGCTTAAAGTAAGCAGAACAGCAGTTGGAGATATAATAAGACGATTCGAAAATGAAGACGGAATTGATTCAATTTCCCAGACAGGCAGACCAAAAAGGCGGACAGAACGAAAGGAGTGGTTTGTACTTCGGAATGTGAAACGAAATCAAAAAATTAGTGCCCCGAAACTGGCAGCAGCTGTTTTAGAGCAGTGTGGAAAGAATGTGGGTACTGAAACCGCGAGAAGAGCACTGCTAAGGAATGAGTTCTTTGAGAGAAGAGCTAGGAGGAAGTCATACATTAGTGCGGTAAATAAAAGGAAGCGGCTAGAGTTCTCAAAAACCTAGGTAAGCAAACCCAGTTCTTGGTGGCAGGAAGTGTAATGTGTTGATGAGTCAAAGTTCAACGTCTTCGGGTCCGATGGAAAGCAATTGGTGTGGCGGAAACGCGACGAGGAATTGAAAACAAGCAATTTACAAGCAACGGTAAAATATGGTGGAGGTAGTGCAATGGTGAGGGGATGTGTTGCGTCGAACGGGGTTTGTGTACTGAGTTTCATTGAACATTCTTTAACAAAAGAGGGCTATTTGGCTATCCTCAAAAACAATTTGCGACAATCTGCAGAACAACTTGGCATACAGCGTACTTTCAAGTTCTGCCAAGATAACCCCCAGCACGAGTCTTAACTTGTCAGGGAGTAGCTGCTGTACAACTGCTCGAAGGTTTTGAAGACTCCACCACAATCACTCGACCTGAACCCCATCGAGAATGTGTGGAGTCGAATGAAGGCAGCTCTGCAATTGTTGCTACCAAATTCCGTCACAGAATTGAAGTGCAGACTGCTACAAGAATGGGCGGCATTAAGCCCTGATTATATCAAGAAAGTTTTCAGCAGTATGCCGAATCGACTGGAAGAGGTCATAAAACATCAAGGTGGACCTACCAATTACCGAATGTGTAGCAGGGTTGTCAATTATGCGAGTTTAGTTTGTTTTTTGTATAGTGGCCGAATATTTTTGAGGCGGCACTGGAATTATTGCTTTTATTTAATGTACGACAGATGGCGTACTACTAACTGTCAGAAGAGTTTGACTTGCATCACGATGTTTGTAGAACGTTGCATTATGTTTTCCTACATGTTTCGTTGTATTATACGTTACCATTATAGTGTAAGAATAGCTACACAATAAAAATGTGTCAAAAATCAGAGTGACCGAATATCTGTAAGTCATGAAATGATTATATCTGTCTTGTTAAAAGAAAATTGCAAAATAAATATCATTCATGTGACGAATAACTCTTGTTTGTATAAGCTGTGGCATTCGACGGTCTTAACTCAGGTAGTTCCAGAGAATGTAGCACGGTCATGTGAAGATCTTATTTTGAAACAAGGCTTGATTCCTAGTTCGATATGGGATCATGGAAACCTTGAGCTGCGTGTTGGAGCAGTTAGTGAATGGAGTGGAGCTGAGCTTCTCAACACCGAGTTTCATCCTCTACCTACCTCAGTACCCCCTTACGATATACACAAACAAATACAATTATAATAAATCTACTTAATAAAAGTGCAGGTTCACACTGCATACGGTTCAAATGCTCAACAACAGAAATGTTTTTCTTTCACTATTTTATTAGAAGTAGGGTTGTGAAAAGAAGTGGTGTTCCTTCCATAGGATACAATTTTCAGAACTGCATTTGAACAGGGTCACACAAACTTCCTCCAATGGGTCTGTTCGCCTTTTCGTAAGCAAGTAAATTGCCTCCTGTTTACTAGAGGTGCTGTACGTAAATTGCCTCCCATAAGACGCTCCACCAAGTGCGAAATCATTCCACAGTGTTTACAATGCCAGCCATCCAAATATTTATCACTTCGCTGAAGTGCAACACCTATGTGTGACAACGAAGCCTGGGCAAAGGAATAAATCTGATTTCCGTAAAGAATTATTTTTACACAACAAAATACCTGCACTTTGACTTGAGTTTGCACGGTCTATTTGAAATCACTGCCTATTTAAAGAAATCGACATTTAATAATATTGAAAACCGAGGCAGACTGACTATCCACCGAGATGATCCTACGACTGACCAATAATCACATTGGTTTTTACGTCCCACTAACTACGTTTTACTGTTTCGGAGACGCCGAGGTGCCGAAATTGTGTCCTTCAAGAGCTCTTTTGCGTGCCAGTAAATCCACCGACACGAGGCTGACGTAATTTAGCACCTTCAAATACCACCGGGCTGAACGCGGATCGAACCGGCGAGGTTGGACTCAGAAGGCCGGCGCTCTACCCTTTGACGTGAGCTACTCAGCCCGGCGATTGAACAGTAAGGTTCAGTTCTAGTTCAAGAGCCTCGTGCGAATTCAGATTTTCTATCTATTTTGTTTAGTAATTCTCCTGAGTCCGCCTCTGTGGTGTAGTGGTTAGTATGATTAGCTGCCACCCCGGAGGCCCGGGTTCGATTCCCGGCTCTGCCACGAAATTTGAAAAGTGGTACGAGTGCTGGAACGGGGTCCACTCAGCCTTGGGAGGTCAACTGAGTAGAGGTGGGTTCGATTCCCACCTCAGCCATCCTGGAAGTGTTTTTCCGTGGTTTCCCACTTCTCCTCCAGGCAAATGCCGGGATGGTAACTTACTTAAGAGGAGCCGGAGGTGGTCAAATCCAAAAGATTACGATATTTCATTTTTACTACTAAACATTAACTTGAACATTCCTCTTCAAGGCAAACTTTGATTTATCATTCTACTCGCCCTAGAAGTGGAGTTAGTTTTCTATACGTGCTTGCAGAGGAAGTGAGCAGCCGGCACAGTAATGCTTATCCTCGCCACTAGATGGGGTTTCATTCATTACATTCCAAACCCAGTCGAATGACTGGAAACAGACTGAGAAATTATTATTATTATTTCTAGCCTGGTGCAGCCCTTGTAAGGCTGATCCTCCAACAAGGGTGGGTGGCATCTACCGCGTATAGGAGCTGCGTGTTTTGTAGTAGAGGATATTGTTGTGTGTGAGATGCAGGAATGTTGGAGACAGTACAAATATCCAGTCCCTGAGCCGGGAAAAATTACCATTCTGTGGTTAAAATCTCTGACTCGGCCTGGAATCGACCCCGTACCCTCTGAACCGAAGGCGACTACGCTGACCAATCAGAAAGAAGAGAAAGGGACATGAAATATGATGGAACAACAGGACAGAAAAGAAGAATAATCCTCTTGGAGGATGAAGAAGAAGACCCTGACAATCCATCATATAGTGCAGGAATTTATTGAGAAACTTTGGCGGCCATTTCCCGTAAATTAGATTTTTTTAAATTTAAGGATCATTTTCTCAACAACCACTCAAGATACCCAGATGAAACTTTTATATAGTGCTCTTTGTGGTAGAAAGTACATTTTAACGCAGCCATTTGATAATATGTTCAGTAGTGTATAAGTAACTTAATTAAACATAAAAAAATTTCAAAAATTTAGGATTGGTAACAAAAACTTATTTAAGGGAAACTATAAAAGAATTTAACCCCCCCCCCCCCGTTCTGACTTCAAGACTGAACCACTGTATTTCTTGACGAATTTTCAATTTAATAGAAGTAATAGTTTTCCTATAAATGTTCCTTAAAATTCATCATTTTAACATGGGCAGCATAGGCACCTCCGGCTCCCCTTACGGCCACGGCCGCTTCCTTCCCTCATCCTTGTCTATCCCTTCAGTCTTCCCATCCCCCCCACAAGGCCCCTGTTCAGTATAGCAGGTGAGGCCGCCTGGGCGAGGTACTGGTCATCCTCCCCAGTTGTATCCCCGACCCAGAGTCTGAAGCTCCAGGACACTGCCCTTGACGCGGTAGAGGTGGGATCCCTCGCCGAGTCCGAGGGAAAAAGCCAATCCTAGAGGGTAAACAGATTAAGAAAGAAAGAAAGAAAGAAAGAAAGAAAGAAATTATCTTCTGAAAATACTACTTGTCTTATTCAGCAACCTCCTATTACGCAGTCTCCGTCACAACTTCTCTCCATCCCTTGTGAGTGGGGGCGGAAGCATTCATGCAACATGTCCCCTGTCTGTTCCAGGGTCGCTGAACTTGGGTGCGTGGGTTGGTGAGCGCGCGGTTTCCCTAGCTGAGTGTGGCTTTGCTTCTACTTTTCTCTCAGAACTCCCTTGATCAACTCTTCTTTTCAGACCCCGTTGGGATTAGGTTTGCGAGGCCCAGGGAATCCTTCGTGGTCCGTTTTTCTTTCCTTCTTTCTTTCTTTCTTTCTTTTGCCGATATGCTCATTCTTCTAAATATAAGATCTCTTTCATTTTCCTTCTGATTGGTGTTAATAGGTAATGGTTTCCTAGTTGTACCAAGTCCCATGGCCTAACAGCCCCGAAGGGCCATGGCCTGCCAAGCGACCGCTGTTCAGCCCTAAGACCTGCAGATTACAAGGTGCCGTGTGGTCGGCACGACGAATACTCTTGGCCTTCTACACCGGGACCGCTAACTCACCGTGAGCTAGCTCCTTAACATTAATCACGTAAGCCGAGTGGACCTCGAACCAGCCCTCACATCCAGGTTTTTTTGGAAATAGAACCCGGGGCAATTGAGCCCTGCAATGCGGGGCCCGCCATTTGCCTATTATACTTCGTCTTAAAACTATATTCATAGCAACCATCACCATAACTTCTCAGCATCAAATGCGAATAGTTAGAAGTGCGATGAGGCTGCTTACGAGAGGTTCTCGGAAGCTGCGAGGAAAAGCCTCCTCCTCAATACATCTACAAAAGGAGACAATGGCACCGAGCCAAGGAACAATACAATGCAATAGCGACCGCCAGATGACTCACAGCCGCCACATTACATCTGTCCCCGCTACTTTCTCTCACGTGAGCTACACCCGACTGCACATGAATGCCCGTATGTCTACAGCACGACGTGGAAATACCCGAGAAAGTCTATAGTCCTATATTCCAAACGGAGCACAATTCTTCCTCCATTCGGGTTAAGCTGCACTCCGTACACGGTGGACTCTACAAGGAAGAAATATGTGGTGAAAATTTCAACTACAGCTTAATCGCTGGTAATTGAACTGTGAATGTGGATGATTGTAGCTGCAGATCAGATATTTCTTCTTACTTTATTTACTCTATCAAGTTTCATAATGGAATGATTACAAGATTACAATATATTTTCTTCTTCCTGGTTTCCCCCAATTTATTGGGGTCGGCAACTGATGTGGATTCGCCCCAGTTTTACCGCCGGATGCCCTTCCTGGTGCCAACCCTATGTGGCGTGATGTATCCATAATAGCGCGCTTCTGCGGTGGTCGATACATCGGTGTGTGATGAATGTATATGAAGAGAAGTGACATACAATTACAGCAGAAACCGGTTATAACGGGTCCGAAGGGACCGCCAAGTAACGGTCGTTATAGACAATAGTCGCACACAGCGGTCTCTTTTTTTTTTTTTTTTTTTTTTTGTTGTAACTATAAATGTGTTATCTGTAAGTTTTAGGCCGCTCACTTACATGGTTAATTAATAGAATAAAGTTAAAACTTCAAAAAATACAAGTGAAATACTTGCTGTATTTGCAATACAGTATTTGTGGAGTGCGGCTGAGAGAAATTTTCGTCCTGTTTACACAGAACGTACAACAATTCTTCTTCTTGTTATCCCGCTTCAAGCGGGGTCGATGTTTCTGGCAAGTCTTTTCCACTTTATCCTATCCCACACATCATCTTCCCCTAATTTCTTCTCTTTCAGATCTTCTCGTACATTATCTGTCCACCTCCTTTTTAAAAAAAATATATTTGGCTTTTAACCATACATACAGCCAGCAAAACATTAACAATTCACAAGTCGCACAATAATATATATACATATACATATGACACACAACCGCCTGTTGCCATTTCTTGATGGATGCAGTATTTTTGTATCCGTCTCTTGGCACAGGCCAGAGCAAAGTGTAGCTTCCACCGAAGTCCCAGTCTCATCCACGGCTGTGACAATATGGAAGCTGCTGGGGTATGGGTGGTGCTGAGTAATGACATTTGGAGCACAGTTAGTGTCTGAGTGTTATGAAAGGTGTTGCTCAGAGGATCAGTCGTGCTGCAGTGGCACCTTCTGGTCCAGTGAGGAAAGCAATGGCAAACTACCTCACTCCTCATCTTGCCTAGTACGACTCATTTGGGCTCTGCCATTGGTTTTTGCGGTTTCCCTATAACTGCATAGCCATTGGTGGTGCTATTTGAGGATCCAACAAGACAGACAGATGACAGACAAAGGAAGGAAATGACATAAATGGCAGACAGAAAATATCACCTGAAAGTCTCTTTTCACTCCACAAACTTCCTGGGTATTTTGATATTTACCTTTTTTTTAAAACATGATTAAAATCAATACAAATGTCTGATAAAATAAGAGCGGTAAAAAGACACAAATTATATATTTTAAACACTATATTTGAGAAATAGTGCTGAAGCCGCTTAAACTCTCTGACAGGAGAAAGAAGAACTGGCACACTGGTTGGAAATGGAGTTCCAATTTTAATCAATTTTGAGAGCATTCCTATTCGTGCAGCACTGTACTTTGAACAAACAAATACAACGTGGTTCACATCTGCAACACACGGAGGGTCATATTCACACGTGGGGGAGTCCAGCACTTCTATACGGTAAAGATGATCGGCGTAACATCCGTGTCCGAGTCGCATGCACCTCCTTCTTGGTCTCCCCCTTTTTCTAGTTCCATCCATAGTCATATCCATCACTCTCCTCCCTACATACCTTTCATCCCTTCACATAATGTAGCAGTCTTCTCTCCTGTACTTTCTTCATATTTCTGTCACTTTTACTGTTCCTCTGATTTTCTCATTTTTGATGCGATCAATCCTAGTGACACCACTCATCCATCTTAGCATCTTCATCTCTGCAACATCTTTGTGCCTTTGTTGTTGCCCAAGTCTCTGCACCATACAACATGGCTGGGCTCACTGCTGTCTTGTAGCCTTTTCCTTTAACCCTTATGACAAGTCTTTTTCACAGGATGCAAGACATTCTTTTCCAGTTCATCCAGGCAAAATAACTGAGGAAAGAAGTAACAAGATTGTAAATTGATCAATAATGTCGCACACGGTATTTGCTAATAAATGAGATGTTATCTCTGCTCTTCCAAAATGTAGAAATCGTTGAGTGTGATACACCCATTTCCTTCGCGATACTGACGTTTGTTTCCCCATTTTGTAATCACCATATAATGAAAGACTTTTCTCCAGTATTAAACACTTTCCCTTTCTTTTGTTACATCTTCACAGCGATGCCTGCCTTGACTACTTAACAGACAGACTGATTTGAAAACTACAATCTACTCAAAACAAGAGTTTGAAAGTAAGCGTTACATTGTTGTCAGCAATCCCCAAACAGGTAACAAACAAAAATCAACATTGGACGTTATAGCCGATACATTTCTCCGAAAATACGCCGTTTTATACGATATGTCGTAATAGGCGATGTCGTATTAAGCGATATTTTAAATACATGTTTATATAGGATTTAGACGGATCGTTATATTTCGCCGTTATATCCAGTATGTCGTTATAAGCGATGTCGCAATAAACGGTTTCGACTGAATTTGTATGGATTTCTCTTCTTGCCTTTGCCAGTCAGCATTTTATGTCCTCCTCCTACCATCGTTAGTAGGCCTAATTTCACTACCCAAGTAACTATATCCATCTACTGTACTTCCTTTAAGACTTAATTTCCTAATCTAATATTTCCTGCATCACCTGACTTCGTTCGACTGCTCTCCATTACTTTTGTTTTGGATTTATTTATCTTCATCTTGTATTCCTTCTCCAAGACTGTACCCATACCACTCAGCAGTTTCTCCAGATCTTCTGCAGACTCAGATAAAATAACAATATCATCGGCAAATTTCCGTTTCTAAATTACTCTTTGATTTCCTTTACCGCATGTTCTATATACTTCAATGTGTTAGTGAGTCTTGATGTAGATATCGGCTAAGAACAAATGTAAACGACAGCAAGCAGATTGTATGAATGATGTATTTGTGCATTTGGAAGTTGAGCAACTGAAATCTTCAGATACCATTACCAGGAACATCAAAGACATCACATTCAACTGGAAATGTAGCTTCTTCCAGACACGCGTAATCACTGTACTAAATATGGGGGCATTGAACTGATTATGGATAACCGCATGAAGGTTGATGATAACATTATGGCTCTGGAGGTAAAACTCACTGACAAAAAACGTTCGGCGAACTTCATCCATTGATAAAAATATCTCCAAAGATTGAACAAGGGAAGTTTTACCAGATAGAATAGTTGCTACATCTGTAAGTGTTATGAACAGACTTTTTCTGATGTAGCGATTGTATTTTTTCTTTTTTTAAGTTGTTTTACGTTACATCGACAGAGATAGGTCCTATAGGGGCGATGGAACAGGAAAGGGCTAGGAGTGGGATTCGAACCCACTATCTGCCCAATACTGGATACTCGCCGCACTTAAGCAACTCAGCTATCGAGTTCGGTATGTAGTAAAAATGAACGAGAAAGTATTAGATATCAAAAACATGTCATCTAGTGGATCATTTAGAAGAGATTTACAAAATATGATAAATATCCATCAGGCACTTTGTGCATGTTCCTTGTAAGTAAAGCTGCCGTTGTCCCCAGGAATGAAACAAGTCCTCATTTCTGATGTAAGCTGAGTGAACAACAGGGCCACGTGCTTTTCCAGAAATAGAAGAAATGTCTCTAAATTTTTAATCCTTCAAAATCAAGCAAGATAAGACTTCGGTTTTATGTGGATTCTGGACAGGGGTGTGACTTTCCATTTCAAAAATCCGAAATGTATTGACCGAGATACGAAATGCCTTGGCGAGAAATTAGCGACGGTGTCACTCGGCTATCATACCCTGCCTATAAACTTTCCTCGCAAGGACTAGAGACTATCTCTTTCTTTATGGGTGACATAAGCACGCCTTTATCGCTTCGACTGGACTGCTCAAGGACGATTTGTTTTCAGTATAATGATGCGAACGAGCGAATCTGCATTCCTCTTGACAAAACCCGTCTTCAGCGATTGACGCTCCCGATGAAAGACTACGAAGACCAGGTGAGACAACTTTAGCAGCAGTTCAATTATCTTCGATTTGTTAACAAAGATGTCATCCTTACTTTCCAGTGCCGACTTAGTTAAATATAACTTAAAAGCTCTTCAGTGCGTCGAACACACAAGTTTAAAAAAATAATAATAATATTTGTTCGTAGCGTCGACCTCTACAGAACTTTTGCTACTGCTATCAGCATTTGAGTGGAAATGCAGAAGTGTAGAGTGTTGTACGTGAGGAAAGGAACGTTAAGGACGACACAAACACCCAGTCCCCAGGCCAATTAAAACCCCCTGACCCGGCCGGAAATCGAACCCGGGGCCGCCGGGTGACAGGCGGACGCGTTGCTCCCTACACCGCGGGGCCGGAGAACACACAAGTTAAATATAAATATTGTACTACAGCATTGTTTTCACTTACAATTATCTCAGATGACAGTGCTTCGAAATGCTGATTACTGCTGTGTGTTTACATGAAGTATTCAAGAGGAATGAATAGGAGAATCATTTTCAGAAATGTATAGTGAATATTAGAAAATTCTCATATACGCGACGGAATCTTGAAAATCCTTGCGAACATAATTAAGAGAGTGAATGCATGCTTGACACAGGCCTATTTCCAGAGGCGATTTTAAAAAAATTGGATTTCCTTCCTCACACTCTTGAGGCTGACCAAAATGATAAATTATACCAACCTGAGACAGCACTCCCGAAAACAGAGAAGATAGAAAGACAGAAAGAAAATCACTTGTACATTTTTCCGTTATACGGAAAAGCACAGAATCCTGGATATATTTTTAGACTCAGAAGACGAGAGAGCAAGTACACATTATTTGCTTCTTCCCCTCTTAGTAGCCTCTTGCGATATGCGGCGATGTATATAGTGCATCCTTTCACTCCACCTACAGAGCAGACAAAGAGTTCCGATAAATCGTAAGAAAAATGTTTGTATCCACAGAAGAATGGTACGGCTCATGGAATGTGAGAAAAAGAAAGATATTCTAAGACCTCGTAAATTTATTTGTATTGTCCGCCTCTGTGGTTAGTGTGATTAGCTCCAATCCCCGGAGGCCTGGGTCCGATTCCCAGCTCTGCCACGAAATTTGAAAGGTGGTACGAGGACTGGAACGGGGTCCTCTTAGTCTCGGGATATCAAATGAGTACAGGGGAGTTCGATTCCCACCTCAACCATCCTCCAAGCGGTTTTCCGTGGTTCCCCACTTCTCCTAACTTAAGAGCACGGCAGCTTCCTTCCCACTTCCTTGCCTGCCCCTTCCAATTTTCCCATCCCCTCCCACAAGTCCCCTGTTCAGCTTAGCAGATGAGGCAGCCTGGACAAGATAATGGACCCTCCGACCCAAAGTCTCACGCTCCAGGACACTGCCACTGAGGCGGTAGAGGTGGTGGGATCTCTCGCTGAGTCCGAGGGTAAAACCAATCCTGGAGGGCAAACGGATTAAGGCGACACTCCGGAGATAAAAATATATTTTTATCTAATGCGTTGATTTTCACGAAACTCTGTGAGAATGTCACCTACATAAAAGTTGAGATATCACGAACATTTCTTTCATATACAATTAAGCTTAATAGTTTTTCAGAAATAGTTTTTTCTTTTGAAATTTTTAATTCCACTTTTTAATGAAATTTAATTTACATGTTAATATAAATCCGTAATTAGGTAGATAGTACTCCTTTTAAAAGCACTACGTATCGATTTTTCTGTACATAATTTATATAAGGAGATATATCGTACTAAAGATTGTGTAATTTTTACGTTCTAAAATTTTGGACTTAAAAATCCGTACTACTTGAAAAAATTCTGCAATCGAAAATCCCACACCCAGGTTTCTTAATATAGCTGTGATACATATACCACACAAATTTTGCCAGAATATTATGGGCGAAAAATGGGATTTAAATGTGAAATTACAATTGGCAAAGCATTATTACAGTGATAAATTATTTGAATTCAGCGGAATAACTTCGTGACAAGAAAAAAGAAACTCAATCCTTTCAATTTTAGTCATAAAAAATTCACCAAAATGACCAAAACATCGATTTTTACCTCCGGACGACGCGCAGGTCACCTACGGACGTCAAATCAAAAGACCTGCACCAGGCCTCTACGGAGGCCACGCGCCATTTATCTCCGGAGTGTCGCCTTAAGAAATAAATAAATAAATAAATAAATAAATAAATAAATAAATAAATAAATAAATAAATAAATAAATAAATAAATAAATAAATAAATAAATAAATAAATAAATAAAGTAGTAGTAGTATTTATTCACTCCTAATTTTCGTACAGGAATATACTGTGCAAGTGCAGCTAATGCTTAAAGATAAAATGAATACTGTTGACATTTGCCTGTGGAATAAGAGGCGATGTCGTAAGATTGATACTGGAACTTTCAACGGTTCCTCTAGCTGAGTCTAATATTGGTTCCTCCCTTCCATCTTTCCTTTCCGACCTCTCTTGGTCAACTCTTGTTCTCTTCCGAACCTGACGGTAACTTATTATGCGAGGGCTAGGGAGACTCATTTTCACGCCCTTCGTGATCCTTTTGAGGATACCCCTTTGATTAGTGGTAAGAATACAAGGAGAAATAAAATTGAATCATATAGGAGACAAAGAGTTCTTTTAACTCTCAGGCGGAGGATCGAAACTGTAAGTCCCGAGCGGGTGGCTGCGCGGTTTGCGTCACGTAGCTATCAGCTTGCAGTCGGGAGATAGTGGGTTCGAACCCCACTGTCGGCAGCCCTGAAGATGGTTCACGTGGTCTCCCATGTCCACACCAGGCAAATGCTGGGACTGCACCTTAATTAAGGCTATTGTCGCGCTTCCTGCTCACTCCTAACCCTTTCATATCCCATCGTCGTCATAAGACCTATCTCTGCGGTGCGACGTACTCTCTGGCAAACTAATGTATTTACAAAATGAGAATTCGAACAAGGTTTCCTGTTGTTGACCTTGATGCTTCGCTCCAGCTTGAAAGTTTAAGATGTACCGAAAAAAAACCCAAAAAACTTCTTTTTACTATCACCTGCAGTGGCAGGTACGAGGTTATAGCTGGTTTTGGTCAAATATATGTGAGCTTCAAAGGAAGGGTTACAGCGAGCAAAGCTACTAATAGACTAATTAACAAGCTGCCAGTTGAAAATGAAACTGCACATCCTGTTTCCAGTCATTCGTCAGTAATGGAATGAATAAAGCCCCATCTAGCGGCGAGGATAGGAATTGTGCCGGTTGCCGAAGCTTGTCGCACTCATCTGGGGCAATAATTAATGAACGACAGATAAAATGAAATGATACTGGGGAGTGTCGCTGAAATGAAAGATGACAGGGAAAACCAGAGCTTCCGGAGAAAAACCTGTCCCACCTCCGCTTGGTTTAGCACAAATCTCACATGGAGTGACCGGGATTTGAACCACGGAACCCAGCCGTGAGAGGCCGGCGCGCTGCCGCCTGAGCCACGGAGGCTCTAACAAGCTGCCAGTTATGATTTTTAATTGCTTTTTATTTATTTTTAATCTACGGTCTGGACTTCCCCTTTTCGTTGTCTCTAAGTGAGGGGAACAATACCCAAACTGCTGCTGACAACGATGAGACACTTTGGGGTACGAAATGTAACAATCGCTAACTGGGGCATCTTCTCTTCCGACCCAAGTATTAGGTTTGCGAAACCTAAGGAGCGTTTCACCTTCCAGGCCCTTCTCCCTCGCTTTCCGATACACTCATTCTTCGGAGGGTCGAACCTCGTCCATTTTTCCTCTGATTACTTTGTAAGATGGTTCCCCAGCTGTACTTCATCTTAAAACAATAATTACAACCAGAAGACCGACTGCTTCACATGGCTCGATACACTGTGTTTAAAACATAGTCGGTTAAATGGTAAAACGCATACCAACATGGAAAGCGATTCAAGCTGCAGCCTTCAATGTTTCTACCCCTAGCGCCACGTCATCAATTCTAACACAATTGCTACCTTCCTACAAAACACGGGCTTGACAGAGAAAGCCTTGGCTTGCACGCCCACGTATTTACAGCGCAGGATTATGCGACCAGCTACTGCACATGCGCACTCCATATTTATATTACCGTGGTCTGATTAACGTCGTGCCAATGTTCATGAATGGAATGTATGCAAAACAACAGCAAGGTCTGTAATTACCAATCGACATTGACTGAGCAGGTAAAAAACTGACAAGCGAAGAAGAAAAAACAACCAACCACCTACATATTTCATGTACACTACAGGAATTCGCTCATCGATCGGTCACAAAAACAATGGCTAGAGGCTGTACACCTGACATTTATAGCAGAGCTCGGCCCAAATCTATCTCGCAGTTCAACGTTATTTTAGAGACAGTAATCCAATACGAGTGAGAAAAAGAAATATTAGAGAGAAGATCCACTTAGGACAGCTGCGCTAATACTAGGGAAACCGCCGAGGTTCAGCCTCTGATTAATTTATAAGGACAATAAGAAAATACAGGATGACCCAAAATGTTAAAATTTCACGAGACAATGCTTCACGGAATATTGATGATAGGGAGGTAACAACACACATGATTGGCATGGCATGGAGTTTTATTGACACCAAAATAATGCACACAAAATAAGCAATAGATGGCGCTGGACAGCAACACGTCAGGTACCTGCTTGACATGGCATAGGGTTTTAATGACGAGTGCACAAACCGGCCAACAGATGGCACTGGACAGCAACGCGTCAGTGATGCTGCATGAGACCCGTGTACGGTATAAAAGGAGCTGTCGTGAGAGGCTCTATTCCAACTCCAGCAATCCTCTAAACCCACCGAATCTCCTGGCCAGAGAGAAGGCGTTACCTTCTAGGTGGCCCGCCCCTTCCCTTCGGGAAGGGGAATGAAAAGTTCCCCCTTGGTCCTTGGAGAGGGCGTCAGATGCGCCTGCAAATCGCGGTACGACATGCTTGCCCCCCGACCTCAATCCGTGTGATTATTGGTTGTGGGGTTACCTAAAGTTTCAAGTCTACCGCGATCGTCCAGCCTAATTAGGGATGCTCAAAGGCAACATTCGACGCTTGTAAGACGCTTACGGGATTCAAACTGTTACCTCACCACACCAAAATCTGCACATATGAAACAATAATACGTTCAGTTCTAACATATGGGCCAGAGAACTGGATTTCGAATAAAAAGGAAGAAAGAAAGACCGTGACTTTTGAAAATAAAGTACTGTATTACGTAGGATGTTTGGACCCACTTACAAGGAGGGAGAATAGAGCAAAAAACATAACTGGGAATTCAAAGTACCATTTAAATACCCTGATATTGTGACAGGGGTTAAGAGCAGGAGATTAAGATGGGCATGCCATATCTTGAGAAAGGAAGAAGGTAACATGATCAGAAAGTATAGTGTGGTGTGCAAGACGGATGACACCCACCATGAAGACTTAAAACAAGATAGTCGAATAAGGTCCGGAAAGATACAAGAACGATATGCCTCTCGGAATGTGATATACTAGACAGAAATTAATGGTGGCAGTCTGTTCGTGAGTAGTGATGGAACATTCGATTCATTTTACTGAATCGATTCATTTGATTCCGTTCACGTTACTGAATCGATACAGTGTTACTGAATCGATACAGTGATCCGATTCATGCCACATTAGTCACCGCTCCTACTGCATCTGTGTAGCATTCAGTGCTCGCAGCTGCCATCTGGTCTTCATACTATGAACTCCTTTCTTAGAAAAAAATGCTAGTCACTCTAATACATCGAAGGTTTCCGGCGACGCAGAGTGGGAAAGGTTAGGATTAGGAAGGTAGCAGCCATGGCCTGAATTAAGGTACAGTCCCAGCATTTCCTGGTGTGAAAATAGGGAAACTACGGAAAACCATCTTAACGGCTGCCGACGGTGGAATTCGAACCCACCATCCCCCGAATGCAAGCGCATAGCTACGCAATACTAGCCGCACGACAACTCGCTCAGTCATTTTTGAAAATATGTATTTTTCTATCAGCTGAGGATTTTTTTAAATCGTCATATTTTGTATAGGCTACCCGAGATGTACAGTAGCCCGCTGGTTTTCTGATTCAACATACTGTTGGTAAAGTTATTACGTGTGTCCACATATGATTGAAGTCTTGTGCAACGATGTGACATATGAAATGAGAGAATACTGAGCCGTTCTTCCCAATATAAAACGGGTACTTTTGAGTGGTCATGAGCATAACTCATAGTCATAGGGCAGGCTAGAGTCGAGTTTAATTGTCAAATGTCAACTAAGTTATAATACTAAGATTCATTAAACTAATAAATAGTATAACCTAATAGCCTCCCTATTTACTAGCTACTTCAGAATTATGTTTTGACTGCCTTTTTAACACTGCAAATAAATCCATCTATTGTTTAAACTTCCCTGTAAGAAGAGGACAGTGAATGCAAATGGGTATTATTTTCAAATGAGCTGAGCTCGAGAATCCATTATAGTATACGATTCTTTCAGTGTACTGTACCATGGCTCACTGTATGTCTCGCTGCAGCGGAAGCTCGGCTCTCCGCCAGTGTCCAACTGTCCAGTGTGCCGATAAGGAGCCGTGTATCTTGTGTCTCACTGAGCCGTGCTCGTTCACGATTTTTTCGGTGAGATGTGCCATGATTCACTGTCTCGCTGCAGCGGAAGCTCGGCTCCCCGTCAACGTCCAGTAAGTGCGCCACTCAGCACTGTTCGCTGGGAGTAAGCTGAATCGTGTGCCGTGAGCTCGCTGTTCCTGTGAATCGATTCACTCGGACACTTGAATGAATCGATACACTGCTTCGAATCATGCATTCAGTAGCCAACACTATTCGTGAGGCCAAGTATCAACTCAGGTAGCAGTGGCCACAGCAGTATCGCTCGATCCCTTCAATTTTTCAACTTCTCTTTTTCTTTTTAGGAAAGTAAAGTACCATTACAGGGATGCTACAATTCACAACAATTTACATATCAGCCTTTATTAAATCAAAAGAGAATTTTTATTTCTAAAATCCGTCCATGTTTTATTTATTAATGAGGATGATCTCTCTAGACGATAATTTCAACACAGAATTCTCACAACACAAACTTTGCCTAGTTTCACCTACCATAATGTTCGAGATTTATATCAGATTCAGGTATCACAATACATCCACATTCACACGGGTACAGCTAAAGAAGTTTATAATCAAAGTTGATGAACGATTTCAAATAGAACCATAGAACGTATCATTTTTTTAATTGTCGACAAAATATCGATGATGATTATGCATGATCCTGTGCTAGCGGAACCCTTCCTCCGTACAATCAATGCTCCCGTAGGACCCAAGTTTCATGGAAATTTAAGCATGACCATATCACAGCCGCCACAGTAAATACGTACGATGATCCACGACACTAGGATTGATCAAATACACTGACTGACAGAGCAAATGCAACACCAAGAAGGAGTGGTCAGGACTTTATGCCAATTGCAGGGTAGACTGACGTCACTGAGGTATGCTCATGATGTGAAATGCGCCGCTGTGCTGCGCACGTAGCGAACGATAAATGGGACACGGCGTTGGCGAATGGCCCACTTCGTACCGTGATTTCTCAGCCGACAATCATTGTAGAACGTGTTGTCGTGTGCCACAGGACACGTGTATAGCTAAGAATGCCAGGCCGCCGTCAACGGAGGCATTTCCAGCAGACAGACGACTTTACGAGGGGTATGGTGATCGGGCTGAGAAGGGCAGGTTGGTCGCTTCGTCAAATCGCAGCCGATACCCATAGGGATGTGTCCACGGTGCAGCGCCTGTGGCGAAGATGGTTGGCGCAGGGACATGTGGCACGTGCGAGGATCGGCGCATCCGCCACCAAGCGGTGGCAGCCCCGCACGCCACGTCAACCGCCATTCTTCAGCATGTGCAAGACACCCTGGCTGTTCCAATATCGACCAGAACAATTTCCCGTCGATTGGTTGAAGGAGGCCTGCACTCCCGGCGTCCGCTCAGAAGACTACCATTGACTCCACAGCATAGACGTGCACGCCTGGCATGGTGCCGGGCTAGAGCGACTTGGATGAGGGAATGGCGGAACGTCGTGTTCTCCGATGAGTCACGCTTCTGTTCTGTCAGTGATAGTCACCGCAGACGAGTGTGAGACGAGGCGTCGGCGTGGAGAAAGGTCAAATCCGGCAGTAACTTTGGAGCGCCCTACCGCTAGACAACGCGGCTTCATGGTTTGGGGCGCTATTGCGTATGATTCCACGTCACCTCTAGTGCGTATTCAAGGCACGTTAAATGCCCACCGCTACGTGCAGCATGTGCTGCGGCCGGTGGCACTCCCGTACCTTCAGGGGCTGCCCAATGCTCTGTTTCAGCAGGATAATGCCCGCCCACACACTGCTCGCATCTCCCAACAGGCTCTACGAGGTGTACAGATGCATCCGTGGCCAGCGTACTCTCCGGATCTCTCACCAATCGAACACGTGTGGGATCTCATTGGACGCCGTTTGCAAACTCTGCCCCGGCCTCGTACGGACGACCAACTGTGGCAAATGGTTGACAGAGAATGGAGAACTATCCCTCAGGACACCATCCGCACTCTTATTGACTCTGTACCTCGACGTGTTTCTGCGTGCATCGCCGCTCGCGGTGGTCCTACATCCTATTGAGTCGATGCCGTGCGCATTGTGTAACCTGCATATCGGTTTGAAATAAACATCAATTATTCTTCCGTGCCGACTCTGTTTTTTCCCCAACTTTCATCCCTTTCGAACCACTCCTCCTTGGTGTTGCATTTGCTCTGTCAGTCAGTGTACATTCACTCACCTTGGAGAGAAAATAACTGTGGATGAAAGGAGTAAGAGAGAAATCAAGACCCACATTGGTCAAGCCAAGATTGCCTTTCAACAGAAGTACTAGTTGCTCTGCACCAACAAACTTAGTTTATCGCTGCGTATACGGACCTGGCATACGTTCGAGTGGACAGTTCTTACTAACGTATGCCTCAGAAACTTGGACTATAAACAAATCTAGTTTAAAGAAACATATAAACGGGCACAAAGCTCAGGCACTACAAGGCACTATACGCGGCCGAGACGTTGACACTAGGTAGGCAGGGGGAAGAGCAACTGGAGAAAGAAACATTCTGAGAAAGATACTGGGACCAAACAGAGGAGGTGGAAAATGGGACGAACTGTACTGAAACATGACGACAATCTCAGAAAAAATAAGACTCACAGACATGTCATCAGGATGGAAATGGAGAGAACAGTATGGGAGACAACGGGTAGGACGAGGGGAAAGAGGGAAAGTGGGTTGTCGAACTCCAGAAGGACTGGGCTGAGATGGAAATCAAGGTGGAAGGGACAGAGAACCGGAGAAATGAATATACACCAGCCAATATGTCACACCTTAATGACAGAGAAAGGTACAGGAACAGGATACAGTAGCACCCGTCACGGTGCGGTGGGGGGCAAGAGAACAGGATTTTGAAAATATCAGCTGAACAACCGAAGAGAAGGAGAGGGAGGATGAAGAGGTTCTGGGACAAGAAAATTAAAAAATCAAACCATGAAAACCTACACATCATCATCATATTCTAAAGGCTAAGCCTTGTCGCTGCAGCCACAGTTGTCTAACATGAGCCAGTCTTTTCAACTCAGCGTAGGTCTTGCACTTCATGCTCAGAAGCAGGTTCTTGAAGTAAGACACTCTGGGTCGTCCTCTTCCTCTTTTTTCAGCAATTCTTCCATCAATTATATTACAAAGGAACTTCTCATGCCGCAGAATGTGACCAATAAATTTTATTTTCCTTTTTTTCAATTTCAGTTATCAGATTCCGTTCTTCTCCTGTCTCTCTAAGGACTTCGGTATTGCTCTTCATTTCAGTCCAACTTATCCTCCCGAGTTTGAATAAGTAAGAAAGAAGAAGAAGACGAAATAGTTTAAAGAGGCCCGAGGCCTTCGAAAGGTGGTGCTCCCGTAGGATCCAAGTTTCATGGACAGAAAAAAGACAAATGCTAAGTTTCTACATAGAACTCACCTGAAAGGGCCGGGCGTGTTATCCCTGGGAAGGTGGCTCCTTTTCTCACTAGGGGTGGATAACACGACCGGGTAGTAGTTATGCATAATCCCATCCATGCATTTATTCTGCGAACCGAATGCTCTCTCCTCAGTTGGTGGCTATCCGTGACTGGGAGAGAAGCGTTCATTCATTCATTCATTCATGACAATTTAATTCGGTCATGGAATCATTCATTTAAAAAACTCATTCAGGCATTTATATTCACATATGTATGTATAGTGTCTGTGAAAATGGAGGAGAACTCTGTACAGACTTATGAGTGTTGGTAGAATTTGGAATGACATAGAGCTCACCTCAAGAGAATCCTCATTAAATTAATACGCAAACGACGCCCTTCCTCGTGGGACACTCCTCGTTCCTGACAAGTCCAGAAGATCATATTCATAGGAAGCAATCTCGAGGAAGACCAAGGACGACCTTTTTGAAACAAAAAAATGATCCTATGAAGAAAACGAAAACGGTTTCCCAGCACTGTGAAAATCGCATCATTTCATTACAACAGACCGGTCCTCGGAGTGATTACTAGATGATGATGATGATAACCAATGCATTAACAAATACGAAAGAACTGAAGTGTCCACTTCTGATTGGCAACAGTGACGACTTTTCAAGTCTCGAAGAAATTCGCAGAGATCATCTCATTCTGAAGACAAGACCGTAAAACACATACAATCTGCGCTGTTTTCCACTTTTTAAGCGAAAAGGACACAAGAAACTGAAGGTTTTTGTACTAAAAATTACCCGATTCCTCGGGCACATGTGGGTATAATTTTTTCGTGTGCGGCCATTTTTAAATGCCCGGCTGAGGTATTCAAACGTCCCACCGAAAGGCCACGACCACTTCCTCGAAGAATACTTCACTGTATTTCATATTTCTGCTTTTAAATTTCCGGCTATT
The DNA here is from genome assembly GCF_040414725.1 of Anabrus simplex. Classification (NCBI taxonomy): domain Eukaryota; kingdom Metazoa; phylum Arthropoda; class Insecta; order Orthoptera; family Tettigoniidae; genus Anabrus; species Anabrus simplex. The sequence continues at coordinate 47,741,800 of NC_090272.1, read as the reverse complement.
CCGGCCTGTGTTGTTATCTGTGGACAGTTTCCGTAGTTCTGTAAGTAGATGAACATTAGAAAGAGTCAAATTAACCCACTCTCCGTTAGGGACGACAAATAATGTCAAGCAAAAAACGTCCACAGCACGTGCTTTGTATTATTATTATTATTTTTTTTTTACGTTTGATGAAAAATATAAGCTTTAAAATTCAGCTTGGTTTTAGTGAGTTGGCCGAATGGAATATATAAACAATTTTTAGTGAAAAACTATTCTAATCTTTCAACATTCAAAGACCGATAATTACTGTTAGTGGTAAGAATTTTTTCTACATGGGCTTGATAAGTAGAGTAGAATGTTAAACCCTGCTGCTGAGGAGAGAAAAATGTCCAAGGAAGGACATGGTGCTGGGAAGTTCTGATGCAGCTACTGTAATTTTATACAAAATTAGCCTTTTCTCAAAATTGTATTTTTCAGTGTTCAAAATGGTGTTAGTGCAACAGTTTTTTGAATGTTTGTCTCCAAACTTTGCATCCTATAGCCTACTACTATGTGAGATATACATAAAAGTTGGTATCCACCTTGAAAAATAAGGAAATCAGACAGATATGTTGAGTCAAATATGAATATTTGAGAATTTCCAAGAAGAATGAAAAAGTACTCTAATAACACAAATAATGTAATTGTTCAAATAATAAAACCAATTATTATTCAGATACCCCTAGGAACTACCACGAAAAAGTTTCAAAGTAAAAATTCTACAAAAAAAAGTACACAAGGTATGTTTTGAAATTATTCATTTTACTTCTATAACATGCGTAAAAAATCTGAAACTATGACACCAAAATGTTCCAAATTATAAAATAATCTTAATTTTGACAAAGTAAATGCATTCACAAAATATGGTGAATATCGGAAGAAAATTGCAGAACTTACAAAACTAAACAGGGAAGCGCGAGCAGAAGATTCAAGCCATTACAATATCTCCCGCGAACTGCACGCCACGCTCGGAAACGATGCCAAATAGCGGTAGGAGAGTTTACATACAAGCACAGATGTTGCGTGATCAGCAGTATGGAGAACATTCAATTAAACTGCATCCGATACGAGTTCGGACAGGTGATGAACTCGCTGCACGAGGAAGCTGTCCATTAACAGATTCCACGATGTTTTACGACTTAAAATCATAGTCTGGAATTTAGTACATTTCTTGACAATGAATATCAATCAGAGTAAACCTGTAGTTTTGCTGATGATATCGTGAAAATAGCAACGCTACCTCTAATTTTACGCTGAATCCGAACCACAGGGATTTCACTGCACGGGTCGGGATTCGAACCGCCACCGCCTTGGTGAGAAGCCAGTGACAATGCTGATAACAGCTGGTTTGCAAGGCCTAGAGTCTCTTTCATTTTTTTGCCCTTCGTAATACTTGCCTTCCTTTTACCGTTACCCTTATCCTTTAAAAGGTCAGAATTCTCGAATTTTCCTCTGATTAGCTTTAAGGGGACACGAAACATGGAACAACAAACAGGCCTAAGTTTCATTTTCTCAGAACTTCCTGAAGCTAGACATTTAAAAGTTGTACAGGACATATATGCAAGCCTGCCCGATGGCCATGATCGTTGAGGCGTGAAGTCTACACTGTCTTACACCGTGGTTAACCGGTTCGAGTCCCGTTAGTCAAAAAAATGTCACCATCAGAATGTTGGCCGGCAGGGTAGATTGCGTGCCAAAAACCTACATTAAATTCCAAACTTCGCAGCAGTGCTTTCATGGAGTGAGGGCATATGATGCTGCTGATGGTGATTCGTCCGTCGGATGGGGACGTAAAGCCTTCAGCAGACCCCTTGATGCTATTCAACATGAGTAGGCTATTTGTAAGCACCGCGTTTCACCCTCTCACTCCCCACTTTCATACAACACGACACTCATTTCATCTCATTAAATCCTCTGATGGGGTTGACGCCATGACATCAGCTAGAAACTGAGAATTATTTCCAAAAAATAGGAATTATGTTTATTTGTGTTTTTTCCGAATATCTAATATTTCAACTGACTTTCTATATTTTTCTGATAAAAATCTCTTAGTAACTTAGGTGACCCATCACCAAAATATAATTTTAGCAAATGCATCACGATGAAATAAAAGGAAGTAAAGACGTTTCAAGAACTTTCATTTAAATACAGGCTGAGAAATTTTTCCTTTAAAAAATTAGAGTAACTTACGGGAAATAACACACATATATGCTATTGGCTTTACGTCGCACCAACACAGATAGGTCTTATGGCGACGATGGGACAGGAAAGGGCTAGGACTGGGAAGGAAGCGACCGTGGCCTTAATTAAGGTACAGCCCCAGCATTTGCCTGGTGTGAAAATGGGAAACCAAGGAAAACCATCTTCAGGGCTGCCAAATACTGGATACTGGCCGCACTTAAGCGACTGCAGGTATCGAGCTCGGTCGGGAAATAACTAACAAAATAACAACTTAAATGCATGAAGCATATGTATTATTGTATAAAAAAATACACTGACTGACAGAGCAAATGCAACACCAAGGAGGAGTGGTTCGAAAGGGATGAAAGTTGGGGAAAAAACAGAGACGGCACGGACGAATAATTGATGTTTATTTCAAACCGATATGCAGGTTACACAATGCGCACGGCATCGACTCAGTAGGATGTAGGACCACCGCGAGCGGCGATGCACGCAGAAACACGTCGAGGTACAGAGTCAATAACAGTGCGGATGGTGTCCTGAGGGATGGTTCTCCATTCTCTGTCAACCATTTGCCACAGTTGGTCGTCCGTACGAGGCTGGGGCAGAGTTTGCAAACGGCGTCCAATGAGATCCCACACGTGTTCGATTGGTGAGAGATCCGGAGAGTACGCTGGCCACGGAAGCATCTGTACACCTCGTAGAGCCTGTTGGGAGATGCGAGCAGTGTGTGGGCGGGCATTATCCTGCTGAAACAGAGCATTGGGTAGCCCCTGAAGGTACGGGAGTGCCACCGGCCGCAGCACATGCTGCACGTAGCGGTGGGCATTTAACGTGCCTTGAATACGCACTAGAGGTGACGTGGAATCATACGCAATAGCGCCCCAAACCATGATGCCGCGTTGTCTAGCGGTAGGGCGCTCCACAGTTACTGCCGGATTTGACCTTTCTCCACGCCGACGCCACACTCGTCTGCGGTGACTATCACTGACAGAACAGAAGAGTAACTCATCGGAGAACACAACGTTCCGCCATTCCCTCATCCAAGTCGCTCTAGCCCGGCACCATGCCAGGCGTGCACGTCTATGCTGTGGAGTCAATGGTAGTCTTCTGAGCGGACGCCGGGAGTGCAGGCCTCCTTCAACCAATCGACGGGAAATTGTTCTGGTCGATATTGGAACAGCCAGGGTGTCTTGCACATGCTGAAGAATGGCGGTTGACGTGGCGTGCGAGGCTGCCACCGCTTGGCGGCGGATGCGCCGATCCTCGCGTGCTGACGTCACTCGGGCTGCGCCTGGACCCCTCGCACGTGCCACATGTCCCTGCGCCAACCATCTTCGCCACAGGCGCTGCACCGTGGACACATCCCTATGGGTATCGGCTGCGATTTGACCAAGCGACCAACCTGCCCTTCTCAGCCCGATCACCATACCCCTCGTAAAGTCGTCTGTCTGCTGGAAATGCCTCCGTTGACGGCGGCCTGACATTCTTAGCTATACACGTGTCCTGTGGCACACGACAACACGTTCTACAATGACTGTCGGCTGAGATATCACGGTACGAAGTGGGCCATTCGCCAACGCCGTGACCCATTTATCGTTCGCTACGTGCGCAGCACAGCGGCGCATTTCACATCATGAGCATACCTCAGTGACGTCAGTCTACCCTGCAATTGGCATAAAGTTCTGACCACTCCTTCTTGGTGTTGCATTTGCTCTGTCAGTCAGTGTAATTAAAAATAATTCCAGTAAATAAATACTGTTACATAATTTATACACCATTTGAAAGCGAAAGAGGTGCGCACCTGTGAGCTTTTATTCGGGAGATAGTGGGTTCGAGCCCCACTGTCGGCAGCCTTGAAGGTTTTTCCGTGGTTTCCCTTTTTCCCGTTTTCACACTAGGCACCCTTAAAACAATAATCAGTATCACAACAATTGCGTTTACGGGGCCAGGTGATCTTCGTTTTTGACCTACGTACAGAACCTCAAAACTTCGGAAGTGTCAAGAATCGAACCCGGGCCCTCCGGGTAAAAATATACTTTTCAACAAAACCATACACTCCCACTTGCAAGATAAATATTGGTTTCAAAAAAAAGGAGCATGATGACGAAATACGATACTTCCAACAAAACTGCCTACCAGTCAATTAATAATAATAATCCACAGTTGGTTTCCAGTTTCAACCGGAACAAGAATGGAACGAATGAAGCCACACCTAGTGGCGATAATAGGAACTGTGCCAGCTGCCGAAGTCTGTCGCACTCCTCTGGAGCAATAATTAAAGTCTGGCAAATGAAATTATATTGGAGAATGTCGCTGGAATGAAAGATGACAGGGGAACCTGGAGTACCCGGAGAAAATCGTGTCGAGGCTCCACTTTGTCCAGCACAAATCTCACATGGAGTGACCGGGATTTGAACCACTGTACCCAGCGGTGAGAAGCCGGCGCGCTGCCGCCTGAACTTCGGAGGAATAATAATAATAATAATAATAATAATAATAATAATAATAATAATAATAATAATAATAATAATAATAATAATATGGCCTCAGCTACCTCGTGCAGGCATTTTAATCCAAATCGAACCTCTCTTGGGCGTCTATGACCGAGTTTTAATTAATTTTGTCGGGTAAACACCAAATTTGTCACCAGAGATCATCTACATGTCGACTTCGTACAACACGGGATGACGAATGGACTTTTCTCCACCCTTTAAAAATCCGACTACCTCCGCCAGGTTTGAACCAACGATCTTGAGATCTGGAGGCCGACACACTACCACTGATCCACAGAGGGAGCTACCAGGCCATGTAATCACCTGATGACAGTGGTGATTATTGATGAAGTACAGCATGGCAGGAGTCCTATTTTAAGGCCAATCGCAAAAGAAAAAGGATGAGACCTTTCGGCAAAAGTACGGCAAGGGGCAGGAAGGGGATGAAAAAGAAGACTCTCCAGGTCTTGGAAACTTTGGGGTCAGAGGAGAACAAGGGTTGTATTGGTGGTAGTGATGGTTATTATTGTTTCGACACAGACAGGGGACATCATGGATGTATTCAATGGCATCACCTATTGAGGGGGAGAGGTAATCAACAGACGTATAGTTGTGGCTATCCTCCGAACGGCTGTGAGTTAGAGGGTTCGAATCCCACTGTCGGCAGCCCTGAAGATGGTTTTCCGTGGTTTCCCATTTTCACAACAGGCAAATGCTGGGGCTGTACCTTAATTAAGGCCTCGGCCGCTTCCTTCCAACTCCTAGGCCTTTCCTATCGTCGCCATAAGACCTATCTGTGTCGGTGCGACGTAAAGCCACTAGCATTTAAAAAAATGTCCCTTAAGTTGGTACGAGGCCTCTCTGCCGCAGTTCCTTTATTTAAACATGACGAGATACAAGTTCTGAAACAAAAACATTCGCGAGGCCACAATAAAAGAGATGGAAATAATGCAATTTTTATTGCGTTTTGAAAGGAAAAAAAGCTCAACTCAAGCAAACAACACTAATATGATAAACAAAGTGACAAAGTTCTTCAAAGGTTTAAAAGAGGATTCGTACTCGTGTAACTCCGAGCGCTTTAGAAATACATTCATAAATAAGAACGAACTCTCCAGACAGAAAGTTATGGATATTACCATCTTGCCGTAGGAGTGACGGGCTGGATTCTACTTGGCCGATGCAGGCTCCCCACACTTGACAAGATAACTCTCGCCGAACGATGCAGACAGAATATTGAACCGATGAGATGCACATTTTCCAATCTACACGATTTTGAGGAAAATAAGAACTTTTGATGTCTTTCATATATACACAAACTCAAAATCCTTCGTAATTAGTTAATCTTTGCTGTGAAATGTGAAGTACTATAGGCCAAAATGAAGATAAAAACCATTTCTCTTGCTAATGTATCAAAATGAGTGGTATATTGTCGTAATCTAAGTTAATGGAGCTTGGTCATTTGATCCTCTATTGGGGTTCCCTTCGTTTTTGTTTTGCAACATTTGACTAACAAAATTGTCATTGGGTGCTTCGATTTGAATTTTAAAAATTCAGTGAAGTGAAGTGAAGAATATAGTACAAATAACAAATTTGGAAGAATGAATGTTTAGTTTTCGGGATAGAACGTTTTAAAAATATTTCTTATTTAACATCTAAGGCACACAAGACCAACCTCCCAGTATTGTACGTGAAACGGTTTTGGAAGAATGAATATTGTGATTTTCAGAGTCAACCTCCATCTAAACCCCTTACAGGAGAAATATTTTGAAGTATATGCTATCTGACACTAGGACATAAACGAACAAAAATACAACATCGTACGTCAGACGGTTTTCAAGGGATGAATAATTTTGTTTCCAGATCTAACCCCACTTAATCCCTTAGGGTGGAATGTTTAGATATATTTCCTATTTCACACCTTAGATCTAAAATATATACCGCCATTTGGAATTTTGTCTTTCCGTCCCCATTTCCATAACCCGAAAATCAAAGACTGCCACCCGTGCCCGACTGATTCGTCGCCTAGCTGGCACTCGGTGGAGTCTTCACTCTTCCCTTCTCCTCATCTAAAAGACCTTCGTCACCCCACCTGTGCACTCCAACCCCAACATCTACCACTCCCTCCTCTCCACTGAACGCCGTACGGTACGCCATGCCCTTCGGCTCCCATTCCGTTTTCATACCTCCGATTTGTGTATCTTTCCCTTCCCTAAACTCGACTCCACCGGTTAGGGACGCGCAGCTATTAGCTTGAATCCAGCAGATAGCGGGTTCGAACCCCACTCTCGGCAGCGCTGAAGATGGTTCTCCGTGGTTGCCCATTTTCACACCTGGCTAATGCTGGGGCTGTACCTTAATTAGGGCCACGACCACTTCCTTCCCATTCCCAGGCTTTTCCTATCCCATCGTCGCCATAAGATCTATCTGTATCTGTGCGACGTAAAACAAATAGCAACAGAAAGAAAACTCGACTCTTATGTCCTATCCCACTTCCTTCGAGCCCTCAACCGAAACCACCCCTCCCTTAACTAACGCCTACATGATCCGCACCCCCTCTTCCCCACAATTTCCCCAAACTCCTCTACATCTTTTACTGGTCCCTCCCCCCACCTAAGGCGATGCTTAACTGTGATCTGTAACGGAATGCCCTAAACCCTATTTTCTTCCCATTTCTCACAAAAAAAGACAATAAGATCTACAAAAACAATTGTTATGGGAAACCTTGTATATAAATAATGTAAATAGACACTTAAAACCTAATATGTATTATGTACATCACCTTGATAAAACTTACATTGTAGCGTAAATATCCCAAACTATGTACTCTGAATACCAATAAAATATTAAAGAAGGAAAACAGAAAAGAAAGCAAAAAAAGAACAAATACGATTAGCCAATATGCTAACCCCTCCAATCTCCTTATTTCCATACATGTCTTACCCAACGCCTAAATACTTCACTTCAGTTTTAACCCGCCTAAATCTCCTGGCCAGAGAGAAGGCGTTACCTCCTATGTGGCCCGCCTTCCCCTTCAGGGGAGGAATGAAAATTTGCTTAAAAAAGAACTTTACAAATAGGTTTCGTTAGAATTCACGAAAAGGAGCACAGTCTATTACAATGAAGTAAAGCCTCACATAGTATTAGAACTTCAACAATTCACGGATCATCACAATCCTTATAAAATATGTGTGAAACTGAAATAGCCTATACACATATTTCACACCTGTGACATAAAAGAACACTCTTCTTGTAAAATCACGACGTCTTACTTCAACAGTTTGGAGGGACGAATAATCAGTCTTCAAACCCCATTCCTCCACCTTCAAGGGAGTATTATTTTAAGACAACTTACTATTTAAAATCTACGATAAAGTGGAACATCATCATGTGTAATTTTAACCTCGTCTGTCAAACGTTTCCAGAGAAATTAATATTTTTTTCATCAGGCCTCCCTCCCCCCAAGTCAAAACCCCTTAGGGATGTATCGTCTTAATACCGCTTGTTATTTAAAATCGAAGACATATAGAAGCACCCATCATGCGAAATTTCAATCCCGTCTGTCAAACGGTTTCACAGATATGAATCTTTACGTCTTCAGCCCTCACCCTCCAAGTCTAAACGCTTTAGGGGTGTATTATTTTAAGACCACTTTTTATTTCAAATCTAATAAAAGAAGCAACCATCATGTTGCATTACCAGATCCCATGTCACACGGTTTAAGAGAAATAATATGTATTCATTAGGTTTCACCCCCTAGTCAAACCACCCTTAGGGGTGTATTGTTTTATGATTGTTTTACGATCACTTCTTATTTAAAATCTAAGACATACAGGAGGAACAATCAAGTGAAATTTCAACCCCGTAGGCCTATGCCAAGCGCTTTCAGAAAAATGAATATTTTTGTTTTCAAGTATTAATCCCCATTTAACCATTAAAGGGCTGATCTGTAATATTTGTTAAACTTATCTTATGTAACATCTAATATATAAAGGAGCATTCACTGAGTGAAATTTCAACTGTGTCTGATAAACGGTTTCCGAGGAATTGATACTTAGTTGTCATGGTTTCACCCTAGTTTCATCCCCTTAGGGGTGGAATTTTTTGAAACCCTTCCTTAGCGACTACCTACACTGTAAGAGAAATGAATCCCCAAAATTATGTCCAGTGGTTGTGCCTGGGCGTTGATTGAGAATCAGTGAGGACACTGTCTTTTACATATACTGCAGATATATTTAGCCAACTTATTTTTTCTCATATTATTATTATTATTATAGCACTAACAAGAATCGTCCGTCAAAGTCATAAACAAAAAACTTGCGAGAGTGAACTAAAAAGGCACAGGAGGAAATGTTTGAGACACAACAGTGCGGGCCGACGGCGAACGTCGGTGCTTAATTGGACAGCGTGATATTCGGCAGCGCTCGATGTAAAGTGAAATGATTCCGGGAACATGGATTAGAACCGCCGACAAAGAAAGAGCAATATAGTCTGAATGCATTCATTGCACGTACGGGCTGCAGCTACAGAAAGTCACCGCGTACATTGAAGAGTAATTGTTTCAGGCTACTGCTTTTTATTAAACCATTTATCTCTGCCTCCACTAATGAACTCACGGAAAACACATGGAGTATCAGAAGGCTGGGTAAAATATATTGGGTTCAGTGAAAACCATTTTATTTCTTCTTCTTATGATTTGTGTAGCTCGTGCGAACTTGAATCTGTTTTACGGCCGGATGGCCTTCTTGACGTCAACCCTTAGTGGAGGAATGTATTAACTATTGCGTATTTCAGTGGTGGTTGGTAAAGTGATGTGCTATAGTACTGATACTGAAAGAAGCTAGCGCGGGGAGGGTCCGTTTACTGCCTGGCTGGGTGGACAGAATGGAGTAGGGGTATGGTTGCTATGGAAACGTGGGCCGATCCACTGCGGTAGCCATTGAACGTCTGGAGTTGCCAGTTAGATCTTGCCGCACGCTATAGCTGGACAACTCCGAGTGAAACCCCGCAAGAAATACGAACTTTGAACAACTCCTTCCTATCAAGCAGAGGAGGGTTGGCCGGTCGTAGTGCAGAGCTGTCGGACCACGGACCATCATCAATGACAAGTTTTCATTCCCCTCCCTGAAGGGGAGGGGCACGCCACCTAAAAGGTAACGCCTTCTCTCTGGCAGCCGTGGCCACTTGTGGATCGAGACCCACTCGGCATCCGCCGACGTCCTGGTCTACACAGCCCCGTGTAGTTAGCAAATAAGGATGGCTAACCTACTAGAGAAGATAATACTATCCATTATTTAACAAAGACCACAGTGATACATGATCTAATAACCCGACAGGTTCTATTGCCATAATTCCCTTTAAACACGCAAGAGAAAATGGAAGAGGTCCGACACTTGGAAGAATGAAATTATAGACAAAACGAAGAAAAGGACCAGGAATCGCGATAAAACGAGACCGTGCCAACTTGTTCCAAGCTGTTTACGCCATCAATCATTTTCGTTACTTTCATGCCTGTTATTTTCAATTTATGAATAAGATATCCTGAGTCAACCCAGATTTCACTCCTGTAGGCGCAGTCGGTCAGAAAACAGATCGGTGTAAAGATCGTTTCGTCCGAGAGATGACGTTTTTCCTCACAGAACACCGCAGATTCCAATCGAAGCCCACCGAATTAGCTTATGAATCAACTTCACTACCATACTGAGAAAACACACAGGCCCCAGGGGCTCTGAACTTTGGAGCGTGGGTTGGCGACCACGGGGCCGTCAGCACAGTCCTGGCATTGCTTCCACTTGTGCCAGGGCTCCTCACTTTCATCTATCCTATTCGACCACCCTTGGTCAACTCTTGCTCTTTTCCGACCCCGACGGTATTAGAGCATTCAAGGCCTAGGGATTCCTTCATTTTCACGCCCTTCGTGGCCCTTGTCCTCCTTTGGCCGATATCTCCAGTTTTCAAAGTGTCGGATCCCTTCCACTTTTTCTCTCAGATTAGCGTAATATAGAGGAAGGTTGCTAGTTGTACCTCCTCTTAAAACAGTAATCACCACACATTTTTGTATCCCCGATCTGACATTCACTCCTGTTACGTTTCTTCCTTACTGATTTCATTTTATCCTTGGAAATGCAAATGTTTACACCATAAACTTCCGAAGAATTAAATTAGGATGTCAGGCATTTGGGAGATATATTCCACCGTCTTCAAATCCAACATGCCAGTAAATCTGAAGAAACAAGTTCATGACTAGTGCATTCTCCCTGTAATGACCTATAGCTATGAGACCTGGAAGCGAATGGAGGGAAATTAAGAACCGCCCAAAGAGGCATCGACAGGTCGATCCTCGGATTTGCAAGAAAGGGTAGAACGAGCACTGATGATACAAGAGCAGTCACAGATGTTAGTGACATTATCAACAGAGTGTCAGCCTTGAAATGGCAGTGGGCAGGGCATTTAGCCTGAAGAAAGGACGGTAGATGGACTAAAGCCCCTTTCATACGAGGCAACTAGTGGTGGCGATCGGTGGCGGCAGCCGATCGCCTGTACGGAAAACAGGTCTACTCCCCATTTCTAAACTGGTATTTATGAGTGAGGAACTGCTTCTGCTTGCTTTGCTAATCCAAAAGAAAAAGATAAATAAAAGCAGGGTAAGAGCAATGAAGGTGCATCCTCCACCATAGAGGTCACACACAGGATTTGATGAGTCAATGCCCTTTGTAGCTGATGAGGGACCTTTAAACAACAAGCATCATCAAAAAGAATACGAAGAATACCAAATAAACTAGCAAACTGAGGACACTTGTGTGTTCACCTGAACAACCTGTTGCAATCCTGACGGAAATCCTGGCATTCATCCATGTAACCTTTCTCAACAGATGTTGATAGAAATGCATGGCTGACAATGGCCAACTCCTCATGGAGACAAGGTTTCTTAATTTACTTACCAGCAGCAAATAGGCGAGACACAACAAATATACCAACCACATCTGAGTATGTCTTACAACAACTGAGTACATATTTTATCAAAGCAGGCCGCACGGTTCCATTGTTATCACGCAACAAGGTTGTATACATCATTCCCTTATGTTCGAAATGTAACCTTTAAGTTCAATTATCATGGCGCCATGCAATACGACAAGCTGCGAACTGTGTCGCAAATGTGGATTTGGCCCTGTTTTACGGCCGGACGCCCTTCCTGCCGCCAACCCTATGTGGAGGGATGTCTTCAGTATTGCGCGTTTCTGTGGTGTTCTTGTGGTATATAATAAAAACTGTGTATTAAAACGAACACAAACACCCAGCCCACGAGCTACAGGAATTAACCAGACGCGATTAAATCCCCGACCCAGCCGGAAATCGAAACCAGGGCCATCTGAAACAAAGGCCGGTACGTTGACCTTTTTACCAAAGCGCCTGACACATTCTGGAACAAAATGAAAATCATTAAGAGGACATGACTTTCACGGCGGCAAGTCAAATAGATGAGGTATTCATTCGTTAAAATTCTCTCTCGGCATTCTACAGGTCTTCACAGAGCTCCCGGTTTCGCTGCCTCAAACACCAACTCAAGACTCTAGTGGGGCGACCTGTCAGCTCCACAATTTTCCTCCCAAGAATTGAATTCAACTGAGGTTTTACAAACAAATTTCACTTTGAAGGCAAACAAACTCACAAATGAACAGGAAAATTGAATGCGAGGTGGTGAGGGAGCAGGAGAAGCAAGCCCCAGAGACAACAAAAGCGAGGTCGACCACGGCAGACCTGGAAGAGGTCTGTCCTGGAGGAGGCAAGCGAGGAAGGGAAGACTATTTAAAGACTAAAATTAGACATATAATCAAGATGTGAAATGGACTCCTGTGAAAGGGCTTGATCTTTCATTTATACATTACCGTTTTAGCTTTGGCATTCCCGCCTGAACTTTCACGGCTAGATTTGTCTTTTTTTCTCATTTAAAAAACATTGTATCATCACATTAAGACACTTGTCTATAAAAATATCGGCACATTCCTTACACACATGAATCAATGAATTAATTTAAGAGCTGGACAATTTTCCTCTTAACTTGAAGCCTACTAACAGAAAGAAAGAAATATTCAACATTTCCCTGTAAGCAATACTTGCCATTACATTAGGGTAAAGCAAATTTGCATGATGTTATGTACATTTCTTAAGTCACCCATATTTTCTGTGCTTGACGACGCATTACGGTATTCCAAATGGGGTAACTTGGAACACAACCAGCCACACACATACGCATATACATTTTCCTGAACTAAATCAAAACCCACATATTACAGCTACAACACATCGGTATTGATGGCTAACTGCTGCATTATACAATAAAATAAGCTTATTATATTTTAAGCCAGTTTAAATATGGGTCGCGCAGGTCAGAAGTTTAGAAAGTACTATAAATATCTGTTTTTAACTGGAAGAATATATATGCAAATACAATATTTACTTACATTTTCTTGTCGCGAGGGAAACGAAAGAAAGACCGCAAATCCTTCTGCACTTCATAGTTATTGTAGCCAAAGACAGCACATACCTTTCCACTCATATTCAGAGGAGATATAAAGGAATGACACACGCTACTGTTTACTTATGTCAACTTAATGCAAACGCAAAAATAACGCCAAAAACTTCACAAACAAATACACGTGCTCTTATGACAGAATCAGTAACTCCAGGTCACTCCGCTAGACAGAACTCTAATCGCTGTCCCTCGATATCTCCCAGACTGTCGCGTATTGTCCCTACTGTATATGGCCAATCACATCCTGCACCCAGCTAAGTTAATGAGTTCTTAGTGATCCTTGTTTGGTGTGGAGAGGTTGCCAAACCACTTTCTTCAGTCCTTACCCTTTCTTCGTATCGAGTGCAGTAGACGATTTGGCAACTCCGGCTATAATAGACGTTGTAAATCCTATACGCCGCTAATAGACCCCAGGCTGCCGTTAGAGAGTAGTGGTGTGAGGCGAGGTCACCATGTTTTGTCTCCAAGTGTACATGGAATGGCACATACAGACTGCTATGGTAAGATATGCTAACCAAAGCCATGCCAAGCTAAATTTTACAGATCGCCAAGGAGGCGATTTTCATAGCGCATGCGCACAATCACTTCCTTGCCCGGCGTCTAGCATCTGTGTGACTTTCGTGAATTACCTATTATATTGCTTAATTTTTTCTGTGCTTGTTAATTATGATGGAGGGCAGACGAAAGGAGGAAAGGCTGATTGAAGAGATGCAAAAATATACTTGTCTGTCAAATTTTAAAGATAACCATGAAAGACAACTGTTAGCAAGAAATAAATGGAACTTTGGAAATTGACTGTACTTATGATTTGTTGCTTTTACATACATTTTGATCCTACTTTCTATAATTTTGGGAGTTCATATTCAGTTTTTCTTAATATCATCCTCAGTAATAGAGGGAAATTCATGAAGCTGTTCCTGATTTAGACGAAAGTAATTTTTAATGCATCATTTCCACGCAATGCTTGATGGAATTTTCTCTTTCCGATGTCATATATACAGAATCTTCTCCTCTCTGTGTCTTTTTCTCTTTCTTCATCCTCCACGACAGTGGCCAAGAAAAGACCCCCCCCATCTTTAAACGGTAGCTTAGCATAGTTTAACATAGCTTTTTATTCGTAACATAGCACAAAATAGCTTGGCATTAGTTAGCATAGCATAGCATAGCTTGGCATTGCTTAGAATAGCGTAATGGCCTTTAGTCAAGTCAAGTAAGTCAATCAGTCAAAACCTCAAATATTAGTGCTTTTGACCCTATAAAACTATTGATATTTGGGGAATGTTTGGAAAAGAGAACCGGTAAGTTTAAAGCTGCGTAATCCTGTGACCGCCAAGCAATCGCTGACCCCAACCACATCTTCTCGTGCCATCTTTATAATATAGAACGGAAAAAAATTCATAACTTTATTTTCATTGGACTTCCAACCAACACTCAACATACAGTGCATTTTATCATCCCAACAACCAGAGGTGTATAATGCAATCGCCATATTCTTTAAAAGACACCGATTTAAGACTATAAAGTTTGACGTGATACAACATCGGAAAAAATAACTAAACATGCAACAGTTGCAGTGCTTAAATTTCTTCTTTTTTCTCTGTATGTGTGCGTGAGCATTGTGTAACGATTCAGAACATGACTCCAGTACAATATTATGGAGGATTCATGTATGTATATGCATCATCAGTGTATATTGAATGTATATATTTTGTATTCTAATGTATTTCTAGCTGGCTATTTGGTCTGATACTTAAAACAAATATTAAAAAAAAAGGCTGCGGAAGCTCAGGTTATGTCAGGTGCATTACAACGTTCACCCCCTGTGGGTGGGGGTGGTAGAATAAATCCACGGTATCCACCGTCTGTCGTAAAACGAAACTAAAAAGGGATCCCAGGGAGTATGAATTTGGTAGCGTGGTTGGAGACCACAGGTTCCCTAGATGAGGCTGGCATTGTTTCCACTCATTTGCATCAGGCTGCTAACTTTCCTATATGACCTCGCTTGGTCAACTCTTGTTCTCTTCCAATCTCGACGGTATTAGGTTTGCGAGGCCTAGGAAGTCTCATTTTCACGCCCTTGACCCTTTCTATTGCGGTCTTCGAGCATCGGACCCCTTCCGTTCTTCCTATGATTAGTGTTAGGAGGATCGCTACTTTTTTTTTTTTTTTTTTTGCTTTACGTCGCACCGACACAGATAGGTCTTATGGCGACGATGGGACAGGAAAGGCCTAGAAATGGGAAGGAAGCGGCCATGGCCTTAATTAAGGTACAGCCCCAGCATTTGCCTCGTGTGAAAATGGGAAACCACGGAAAACCATCTTCAGGGCTGCCGACAGTGGGGTTCGAACCCACTATCTCCCGGATGCAAGCTCACAGCTGCGCGCTCCTAGTTGTACTTCCTCTTAAAACAATTATCACTGCCGCCACCTTTCACAAGAATCTTCCACTCAAAGTCCTTCCACTCATACATAAG
Source organism: Anabrus simplex (assembly GCF_040414725.1). NCBI lineage: Eukaryota > Metazoa > Arthropoda > Insecta > Orthoptera > Tettigoniidae > Anabrus > Anabrus simplex. Next base: position 47,726,102 of record NC_090272.1, on the reverse strand, counting down.
CTATTTACCGAAACTGGAAACAATTCCAAGCAGAAACTTACGTAAAACGAAGAGTGGATCTACGTCAATACTTCCGAGAGAAAAGAGAAAATACCGAGCCGGGTTGAGTGGCTCAGACGGTTGAGGCGCTGGCCTTCTGACCCCAACTTGGCAGGTTCGATCCTGGCTCAGTCCGGTGATATTTCAAGGTGCTCAAATACGCCAGCCTCGTGTCGGTAGATTTACTGGCACGTGAAGGAACTCCGCGGGACTAAATTCCGGCACCTCGGCGTCTCCGAAAACCGTGAAAATAGTTAGTGGCACGTAAAGAAAATAACATATTATTATTATTATTATTATTATTATTATTAGAAAGCACCGAGCGAGTTGGCTGTGCGGTTAGGAGCGCGAAGCTTGAGGTTGCATTCGGGAGATAGTGGGTTCGAACCCCGCAGTCGGCAGCCCTGAAGATGGTTTTCTGTACTTTCCCCTTTTTACGCCAGGCAAATGTCCGACTCGTTGGCTGAACGGTCAGCGTACTGGCCTTCGGTTCAGAGGGTCCCGGGTTCGATTCCCGACCGGGTCGGGGATTTTAACTTTAATTGGTTAATTCCAATGGCACGGGGGCTGGGTGTATGCGTTGTCTTTATCATCATTTCATCATCACGACGCGCAGGTCGCCTACGATCGTCAAATAGAAAGACCTGCACCTGGCGAGCCGAACCCTTCCTGGGATATCCCGGCACTAAAAGCCATACGACATTTCACCAGGCAAATGCTGGGGCTGCACCTTAATTAGGGACACAGCTATTTCCTTCCTAGTCCTTTCCTATCCCATCGTCACCGTAACATCTATCTGTGTCTGTGCGATGTAAAGTAACCTGTAAAAAAAAAATTTTAAAAAAGAGAAAACATCATCCTATTCGGTACTGGCGTGTCTGTAGAAGAGGATAAACATTCATAGGTGAATGAAATCGAAGTGACTGGTGTGAAACACCCGTCAAAAGTCTATATATACTCACTAGGTGAGTAATTTGTGCTTTTGTTCGATGCGTAATCACGAAGCAGCAATAACTCCTGGACAATAACTCCCCGTTTGCTCAGAAAAGAGAGTATAGTCTTTTGCTACTTGTACAGTAAGTGGGGTTCCTCGTCTACTCACCCTGGCATAAAACTTCGCCGTACTTTAACGTTAAAGCGGCTGTGGAATAATGGCAGCCGTTGCTATCGGAATGGCAGTTTAATCGTCCGTAACATGTTATTGTTCAGATGCAAATGAAGTAGAGTGCTGGTTTACAATGTAAATTGGCACTTGAGTATTCAATTAGTGCATGCGCTTATAAAATCAGCCATCACCTGTCATCTACAGTGACAGGGCGCTCTGTGGTTGGGAGGTCAGGTTAAAAGAGCGGCGCGCTTTATAAGAGTTCACTACTTTGATCTCCAGATCCCAAGATAGCGACTTCATACCAGGCAGAGAAAGACGGATTTTTGGAAGAGTGGAGAAATGTCCCTTCGACACTCCCATGTCATACGTCGTCAGCATGTAAAACATCTCCAGATGTATTTGGTGTTTGCCCGACAAAATTAATTACAACTCAGCCGCAGACCACTCACCCGAGTACTGCTTCTCTGCCACCTGGTCGAGTACAATGGAACGTCAAAATTGAGACCCTGGCAGTCTAAATAGCGTCAAATCAAAATGCCTTCAAACAGTAGCCGACACTACATTATTATTATTATTATTATTATTATTATTATTATTATTATTATTATTATTATTATTATTATTATTATAAGCCCTGTAGCCAATAATCCCTTCAGGACTACGCAAAGTACTTAGAGGCGTCCATCTGCCTTCCTCTGTGCCCATATTTCTTTCATTCTTTTACTGCGGGCTTCCTTTCTGTCTTCAGACCAGGTTGTTCTATTCTTCTTCTTCTTCTTCTTCTTCTTCTTCTTCTTCTTCTTCTTCTTCTTCTTTGGTCTTTCCGCTTGGTCAACTTGCCATTTGTGAATTTTGCATCTGAAGACTACCCTGTTTTGGACATCAGCTGGTGTAATTCCCGCCTCTTTCAAATCAGTTTTGATTTCACCAATCCATTTAATTGTGTCTGTTTTGGTTTTACTCCCCTTTTCGTAGAATTCAACTATGTGTGTTCTGGGTACGTTCTTTTAATATGTCCATAGAATCTTAACCTGTGTTTCTAATGTCATTATGAATATTTGTGTATTGTTTTATTTCCTGTTTGATTATACTAATAATATAACCCATCTGAAGGGTGAAACGGGCAATCTAGTGAGTAATGTCCGCTACTACTACTGCTACCACCATCACCACCAGCACGACCACAAGTTCTCGTTCCTCCCCCTAAAGGCGAAGGCGGGCCTCTCAGAGGGTGACCACCTATCTCAGGCCAGAAGATGTGGGCATTACGAGCCATATAGAAGGTCACAATATAAACCAAGTAATCTCAATGAAAATAAAGACGACGCCAACAGCACTCCGTTAGTCAGAAGATTAATATTAATGATTGCAAGGGGGAACTGAGTCAAAAAAGGACACCACACGCACCCCAACAAAATAATAATAATAATAATAATAATAATAATAATAATTGTACCGGGCGGTACACCTCTACACCGTTTATTTAAAAGTTGCGCCAGTTGAAACTCCTCTTCTGGAGGAAGGTTGAACTTTATCTATTCTATTAATTCTCTACTTTCTCAGAAGATGTCACCACGTGGAAAATTTTGAGTTTTTGAACTGTGTCACTTTTGATGTGTTCTTGTTTTGCTTGAAGTAAGAAGTGTGAACTTTCTCTTCTAGAGGACACTACTGAAGATCAACAATAGCGCACCCTAGTGCGGAGTCAAAGAACTATTTTGTTGGAGAAATTTTTATTTCAAAAGTTTGTTTCTTGTTAAATTTCTTTCTGTTATTGTTTAAGTTGGCTGTATACCCCTCTTTTTCCCCTTGTTTTAGATTTATCCAATCCCGAATTTCTTTTAGTAATTTCTGACCAATCTGGTGTATCTTCCCCCAACTTGTATCTGTTGCGGGGTCCTATCCAATAAAAACATTGTGGGCGGGTGTTTTCATTCCCCTAACGCCTAGAAACTTCCGCGAGAGTATATAAACTGCTGATTTTGGGGTCTCCGGGCCACTTCTGTTCCATCTTTCAGTGTATTAAGTACATAGCAGGAGGCGGGAAGCGCCTCTTTCTTCTTCAGCCGTTCAACACCAGGTAATGGCCTATTAATAACTTCTTTTCTTGCTAGGTCGGCAGTTTAACACTCGCGGCGGGTTCGAAGCATTTCCATCATGTAACCTTTTCCTAAAATGTAATTACTCTTTTCATCTTTTTCTTGTAAAGCTACATATTGGGATAGAGAGTGCTAACCCTCTCGAGCTCCCACTCACATTTGTTTTGAGGTGAACTTATTTTCTCAAACTATTCTTCGTTTATGTAATGTAAAGTGTTCTTCTCTAAGTCACCTCTGTAGTATGGGATTAGCCCTTGCGTTAGCGGCCCAGAGCCAGATTAGGTTTTAAAAACAAAGTGTATTAGGAGTGCAAGTTCGCCTCCTCTCAAATTGTTATTTTAGAGGTCATGTAATCAACCTTCTTTTCATGTAATAGACCTCCGTAGGTTGGGTATTTTACCCCTGTGAATACGTCCTTAGAGGACAGCTTGAAGGTAGAGTTTGGTGTGGCCTTGTGATAGGCTTACAATTTTGAGAGCGGATCGCTCTTTGAAATTTGTTTCTGTATGCCTCGTGCAGGCTTTATGTGTAATGTTTGGAGCCAGTGCTCCTGGGCATGAATGGGGCTTTCTGCCCCTTGGCTAAAATTTTTTTTGGAGTAAGGCGGGGCTGATTGCCCAAGAGTTATGAAGTAAGGGCACTGAGCCCGAATCCAGTAATATCGTACCTACATTTTTGCTACTCTGTACCTGTTATGATTGTTATCTCTTGTTTTGAAAAGAAAATATAACCTAGTTAAATTTTAAATTAATTTTACATTGCACGTTAAATTCGTAGCTTGAAACCCATTCACACCCGCACCTTCTTTCACCTCTACCTACCACGGATATCTCCGTAACAAGTGGTAGCAGAGCGTGGTTGAATGGGTCTCAATTTAGCCCCTTTTGACGGCTAAACATTGCTTTGATTCGAACTCTAATAATTTTCTCAGTTGCTGGAATTTTTTGAGTTTTTCAAAATTGTTCTGTCATCATGCCCGGCCCTCGCGATGTTCTCCTCCTTAACTACTTGCGCAAAGAGGAGTTGATATACGAGTTAACTATCAGAAATGTGCAATCTGGAGGCACGGTTGCAATCGACACCAACAAGCTTAGAGAGTCCCTTGATTTGCCCATTTCCATCCCCAATTTGGGAGAGAAAGAAATTGATGACTCTCTTTCCACGATCGTCGAGAATATTACTGGGCTAGCATCTGTAGTCAGCTTTTTTGATGAAAACGATCCGTCTCCTAATCAAATTAAGCGTGTGCAAGGCAGGCTGTATCACTTTGCAAATAGAGTTAATGATCTGTTGTCTCTAAAGGTGAATGACGTTCAGAGGAAGGACGCTAATACGCTCCTTGAAACTATTTCTGAATTGTCTAATAAGGTCACTCAATTGCTAACCGGCGAAGTTCCTCCCAAAACTGATCAACCCGCCACGGTGAATGTAGGTAACGAGGAAGAGCCTCCTCAGGGAGAAGTCAATAGGATAACCGTTGCTGCTCAAACTATCTCTGCCCCATCGAACAACGAATCTGAACGCCGTGCGTCATTGGGTAACATCCGCTCTGAATTAACTTCTTTGCCATTGAAACCTTTAACGACTATGTCACCTGGGTTCAGTAGCTTGCCTCATCCATTGGCAATGTTGCTTAGAGGTATCTCTAAGTTTTCCGTCAACACCACCAGGGATGTAATTTCATTTTTAAGATTTCTAGTGGAATTTCAGGATCATGCTCTTGTTTTTTCTCTTTCCCCATGTCAAATTTTGCAAATTATCTATCCTTATGCTATTGGGGTTCTCTCAGATAAAATAGTAAGAGCCATAGCTGAACAGTCATCTATCGAAGATTTCCATGCACATCTGCTTGCAAATTTTATTCCTGCCCGCGCGAGGTCATCTCTTATTCAGAAATACTATTATCGGGTACAGCGCTTGGATGAAAACCTGGCAGACTTCATCCAAGATATTAAGTTTTATACTAGGGTGTTTGCTCTCCACTTCCCTGAGGATCAGATCGTGCAAGCTATTATCGAAGGGATTTCACCACCCTACAGGTCATATTTGTGTTTCGCGGCGTGCCCGCAAACCTTCTCTGAACTGGAAGCATTAGCCGTCTCTGCGGAAGGAGTTAGGTATGCCGATTCCTTGCGTGTGGCAAAAGAACCCCCGCCATCTTTTAGTAATACTCGGCTTCCACCTCGCCGATCAGTCACCCCTCGTAAATGTTATGCTTGCGGGTCGCCTGACCATCTGCGCAATAAGTGTCCGCTGATCAAGTCTAGTAGGGCAAATAATGGAGCTGGTTCATCACAAGGCTGTTTTAAGTGTGGGGCCTTCTCACATATCGCCAAAAATTGCCCAACCTCAAATAGCACCCCCTCCTGCTCAACTTCTGGTGCCAATTCCACCTATGCCAATAATAAAAAGTGACTAGTGGCATCGGTTGAGTCGACTAATCCATCTTCCCGAGACTCAGCCCCTAGTAAACAGGTTGTAAATGCAGAGAACAATCAGCCTTCAAATTCATCTTTTGAATGCCCTAAAGAATGTCTTAGGATTGCGGCGGATACCCCCGCACCTGTTCCTTTTCTTAAGATTGAGTTAAATAACGAGCCTATAACAGCTCTTTTAGATTCAGGCAGTGTTTGTTCGATTATTTCGGCTGAATGGTATTCTAAATTGAAATCTGTTTGTAAACTACCTGACCATGTCTCAGCTCTTATTCAATATGTTTCGGCTAATTCATCGCCATTAGAAATTCTAGGTTCCGTACTGGTCAAAATTCGTATTTTTAAATTTACATGGAAAATCAAACTGTTTGTGGCTAAGCACTTGTCTTGCCCCATCATATTGGGAGCGGACTTCATTTCTCACACTGGTCTGGTGCTCGATCTCCAGAGTAGGTCGTGCACATTCAAATTTGCGTCCAATTGTAGAATTCCCTTGTTAAAGTGTAATTCTGTATCATGTTCATCTATTTCGCCTACCCAGGATGAGATGTTGTTAGACCTTAGACATCTACCTGAGGAGCAGGCTGATAGTATTCGGAAACTGTGTCAGTCGTTTCCCGAGGTGTTCTCTGATACTCTTGGTGTTACTGACCTTATTGAATACAAAATTGAGCTCACGGATTCGATTCCTGTCCGTTTTCCACCGTATAGGCTATCTCCACCTAAAATGAAGGCTCTGAAAGAAATCATCGATCAGATGTTGAAGGATGGTATTATTAGGCCCTCTAAGTCAGCGTATTCTTCGCCTATTTTTCTAGTCCCGAAACCCCAAGGAGGCTTCAGGCCTGTCATTGATTACAGGGCTCTCAATCGGAAGGTGGTGTTGCAATCTGTGCCCCTTCCCGACCTTCATTCTTGCTTTTCATGGTTTCGTAAGGCCAAGTTCTTCACCATCTTGGACTTGAATCAGGCCTATAATCAAATTCCCCTTGCCGAAGAGTCTAAACATCTTACAGCGTTTGCCACGGACTGGAATTTATATGAATACAACCGCGTGCCTTTCGGGCTCCCCACGGGGGCAGCTGTGCTCACTAGGCTACTAGATAGGGTCTTTTCCGACATCAAATTTGAGTACTTATATCACTACTTGGATGATGTCGTCGTATTTTCCGAGACTTTTGAAGAACATCTAGATCATCTGCGAGAAGTTCTGAATCGCCTTCGTAAGGCTGGGTTAACTGTCAAGTTGTCCAAGGTTGCCTTTGCTAAGCCCTCTATGTCATTCCTAGGGCATATTGTGTCACCCGATGGGGTAGCTGTCGATCATTCTAGAACACAGGCCATCCGTGATTTTAAACCTCCTAAGGACATCAAAGGTATCGCTAGATTCATTGGCATGGTGAATTTCTTCAGGAAGTTCATTCCTAATTTTGCTAATAGAGCGGCGCCCTTAAACCTTCTTCGTAGGAAAGGCATCAAATTCGAGTGGGGACCTTCTCAACAAGCCGCTTTCGAAGATCTTAAATTAGCTCTCTGTAATGCCCCTGTACTTGCTATGCCTGATTTCTCGAAGAAATTCATCGTCCAAACGGATGCGTCGTCGTCAGCTGTAGCTGCAGTCCTTCTTCAAGAGACTGAACTAGGGAGGCGACCCATCGCCTATGCGTCTAGGACATTGTCGGCTCAAGAAGCCAAGTATTCCATCTATGAGCTCGAAGGTTTGGCAGTCTTATTTGCCTTAGAAAAGTTCCGTCTCTATCTGGAACACGTTAAATTCGACCTGGAGACAGATAATCAAGCCTTAAGCTGGGTCTTAGGTAGGCCGCGTTGTACTGGTCGTATAGCCCGCTGGGCTATTCGTATTTCCGCCTTCCAGTTTGATGTTAGACATATCAGAGGTACCGAAAATGTTGTGGCTGATGGACTCAGCCGTATGTTTTCAAACGAGGTCGAGACCCATGAACCGGTCGACAGTTCATCACCTTCCGAGTCCATACTATCCGAGGTTAATGCCATCCTAACCGATGCTCCCATGCTCTTTAGGGATATTGAGAAATACCAACGTGAAGATCCGACGCTGGCTCCGATAATGGAAACCCTTTCTTCTGGGGAACATGTCGTCCCTTATGTTCTGAGGAATGGTGTTTTATGTTGCCCTTCGAGGCATGATAAGTTGATGAAAGTTGTTGTTCCAGCGGTTCTTGTACCTATGATCTTCAAATACTATCATGAGACCCCATTGGGGGGGCATCTTGGAATCTTTAAAACTCGTGAAAAGATTCGTGAAATGTTCATATGGAAAGGTATGGACGGTGAAATTCGGGAACTTGTAAAAGCTTGTAAATCTTGTTTGATCAGTAAACCCACCATGTCCACTAAAGTAGGCCTTTTGTCTTCTCATCAAGCGTCGCGCCCCATGGAACGCCTGTATATTGATTATGTAGGACCCTTCCCCCAGTCAATGGGTAATGCCAACAAGTTCATCTTTGTGTGTGTAGATGGTTTTACTAGATTTTCTTGGTTATTTCCGACTAAGCTGGCTACCGCTCAGTCCACCATTACTTGCCTAAATTCTATTTTTGCTTCTTTTGGTCCGTGCCAATACATTGTATCTGATAATGCTAAAGCTTTTACATCAAATCTGTTTCGTAAATTCTGTTTTGACTTGTCCATCTCTCATGTAACTACATCTGCTTATCACCCTCAACCATCTCTGGCTGAACGGGTTAACCGTAATCTCAGGTCCGCACTTATTGCCTATCATCATGAAGATCATTCTAGGTGGGACACGTCCCTGCATTGGTTAGCTTTTGCTTTGAATTCGGCGGTTCATGAATCACACAAATTTACTCCAGCTTCTTTGATGTTTAAGTTCGTTCCCAACACGCCGCTCTCTAACCTCTGGTCTCTGAATGACATTCTGCCCGAGACAATAGATCCGGACAACATTAAAGATCTTTGGAAGAAGGCTAAAGCTAATCTTAAAGTATCTCATGAAAAGGTTAGGGAAAGGTATGATCGTGGACGGAGACCCACCACCTTGAAGGTAGGTGACCAGGTTATGGTCAAAAATTTTGTTCCCGCGGGCAAGCTTGCCCCCAGATTTCATGGGCCTTGTATCATTCTCGATTTTCTTACGCCGGTTACCTTATTGCTAAGTAATCCAGCCACCGAGAGGATATTTAGAGTTCACCTGTCCCAGGTGAAACCGGTGTAATTTCTGTGTTAACTTGCTTCATATTATTTTGAAAGGATATGAAGGTTATATTTTTTTTTTGAGTTTCACTTTTAAGGCATTCTGCCCCTTCTGTAATATTTTGGTTTTAAATGTAAGCCTTGTGTAAAACCTGCCCCGACCCGTTAAACTGCCATCCTGTTCTTGCCACGGCCATTACCACGCTCCCGTCTCCTGCTCCACCTTACACTGTGGCTTCATAATAGTAAATGCCATGGATATCTACACGCCGCTGGCCCCTCAACCTCTCCACAAGCCTGTACCCTCAAAGAAGATGATAGTCCAACACAATTCTGCCGCCTAGCTTTAATGTTTCAGCGCCCCCGCAGCCGCGCAGCGCCGTGCAGCGACTGGGGAGGGGGATGGGCCCCCTCCTCTCCAGCGAGGACGACATGTGCACGGCGAGCCGGAGCTCTCCTCCCGGCCAAGGCTGTTGTGCGGCGCACGACCTGCTACATGCCCGCAGCCTGTATCTGTTCACCGCGGGCGCGGCGTACTTCAACACCTCTGCTCCCCTCATAGTGCGGGCGAGCGGTATCTCAGGGTACTTGAGGGGTCCGAGCGGCCTCCGTTGGACGCAAGCTGCAACGGCCGGTCTGGCCATCCGACTCAATCTACATCAACTACATGGACAGTCACCATAAGCAATAACTACACTTGGGAATTCAACAACAATATTTGGTGGACATTGCAAAATTTTTCTTCACCTTTAAGTATTAAAAGTTTATCTTCAGAAATTCAAATTCTACAAACATAAAGACTTTCATTCACCTGCAACAACAACATTTTGAAACTGAATTAAGAAATCTTGTAAATGCTTCTGCTATCTATCTTCGTATCAACATCATTACTTGGACTTTGTTTCAAACTGATTTCATGTGTCACCCCTGGAGGAACTTTTGGGGGGGGGAGGTCTGTACCGGGCTGTACACCTCTACACCGTTTATTTAAAAGTTGCGCCAGTTGAAACTCCTCTTCTGGAGGAAGGTTGAACTTTATCTATTCTATTAATTCTCTACTTTCTCAGAAGATGTCACCACGTGGAAAATTTTGAGTTTTTGAACTGTGTCACTTTTGATGTGTTTTTGTTTCGCTTGAAGTAAGAAGTGTGAACTTTCTCTTCTAGAGGACACTACTGAAGATCAACAATAGCGCACCCTAGTGCGGAGTCAAAGAACTATTTTGTTGGAGAAATTTTTATTTCAAAAGTTTGTTTCTTGTTAAATTTCTTTCTGTTATTGTTTAAGTTGGCTGTATACCCCTCTTTTTCCCCTTGTTTTAGATTTATCCAATCCCGAATTTCTTTTAGTAATTTCTGACCAATCTGGTGTATCTTCCCCCAACTTGTATCTGTTGCGGGGTCCTATCCAATAAAAACATTGTGGGCGGGTGTTTTCATTCCCCTAACGCCTAGAAACTTCCGCGAGAGTATATAAACTGCTGATTTTGGGGTCTCCGGGCCACTTCTGTTCCATCTTTCAGTGTATTAAGTACATAGCAGGAGGCGGGAAGTGCCTCTTTCTTCTTCAGCCGTTCAACACCAGGTAATGGCCTATTAATAACTTCTTTTCTTGCTAGGTCGGCAGTTTAACACTCGCGGCGGGTTCGAAGCATTTCCATCATGTAACCTTTTCCTAAAATGTAATTACTCTTTTCATCTTTTTCTTGTAAAGCTACATATTGGGATAGAGGGTGCTAACCCTCTCGAGCTCCCACTCACATTTGTTTTGAGGTGAACTTATTTTCTCAAACTATTCTTCGTTTATGTAATGTAAAGTGTTCTTCTCTAAGTCACCTCTGTAGTATGGGATTAGCCCTTGCGTTAGCGGCCCAGAGCCAGATTAGGTTTTAAAAACAAAGTGTATTAGGAGTGCAAGTTCGCCTCCTCTCAAATTGTTATTTTAGAGGTCATGTAATCAACCTTCTTTTCATGTAATAGACCTCCGTAGGTTGGGTATTTTACCCCTGTGAATACGTCCTTAGAGGACAGCTTGAAGGTAGAGTTTGGTGTGGCCTTGTGATAGGCTTACAATTTTGAGAGCGGATCGCTCTTTGAAATTTGTTTCTGTATGCCTCGTGCAGGCTTTATGTGTAATGTTTGGAGCCAGTGCTCCTGGGCATGAATGGGGCTTTCTGCCCCTTGGCTAAAATTTTTTTTGGAGTAAGGCGGGGCTGATTGCCCAAGAGTTATGAAGTAAGGGCACTGAGCCCGAATCCAGTAATATCGTACCTACATTTTTGCTACTCTGTACCTGTTATGATTGTTATCTCTTGTTTTGAAAAGAAAATATAACCTAGTTAAATTTTAAATTAATTTTACATTGCACGTTAAATTCGTAGCTTGAAACCCATTCACACCCGCACCTTCTTTCACCTCTACCTACCACGGATATCTCCGTAACAATAATAATAATAATAATAATAATAATAATAATAATAATAATAATAAAACTGTGTAACATGCCCGTAATGTTAGTGTTAGACTGCTGCCCTCCAGATTCCAGGATAGCAGGTTCAAAACGGACAGCAGTGCTACTTGCTCGGTTATTCGCAATGATATTTATTTATTTAATTTTATTTATTTATTTATTTATTTATTTAGGACCAGCAACAGCATAACACCGAATTACAAAGATCCGTAATTTATGTATAATAGTTATTAATAAAAAATGAAACGCACACATTTGCAAAGGACACAAATATTCACAACAAGAACTTAACAATCCTATATTTATACAAATAACGACACAAACAAAGGAAAATTCACTTAAATACAAGAGGAGTGACAGGAAAGAACCATAAGGAATATTAAGTTGCGTAAGAACTATGACAGAAGGAAGGGTACGATAGGAGGATATCTAGGATCAGGTTGATAAATAAGGTATCAAACATGGCTGGAATACGTGCAAGTAAAAGGAAACCGTGAGTAAGGAATATGGAAAAAGGGTCTTCATTCTGATACTACGGGAAGGGACGTGGATTGGGAATAGGCATTGCTCTATTGAAGAAGGTTTCACGACATAACATTGTTAAAATTAATATTAATTTTAAAATAAGTTTCATTTGAAACATTTCTAAATGAAGCTGTCCATTTTCAAAATATCAGAATGAAACACGTGAAACCCGCTCCCTTCCTTTCTTCCTGTATAGTTTAGTAGTTTTTAGCCCTGCATCTAAGTTAGCAAAATTGTGAATTATATCGTATGGTTTCACAAAAGTGTGCCCTGCCCTTCTCCCGTGATACTCGAACAAACAAATAGCAATACAAACAGACAGACAGGACAGTGAACTGAGAGTATCTAAAGAGACGAAGAAAAGTATTTCTGCCAAACAAAATTATTTTCATAATGCAGGGTCAAACACCAAATTGTATTTACAGAGAAGGAACATATATGTTAAAACAGGCATACAAAAATGGATCCAAATAAAATAAATTCTAGCTGAAGGGAAGGAATGTGCAGAAGAAAGGGAGGAACTTAAAAGGAAATAAAGTGTTCAACGGAAATTGTGGGGAGGCTTTAGAAATAAATAGGAAACATGAAGTCAGATAGCAGGAAACCTTTTAGGAGCATAATAAACCATCCTGGACATGGACGGGAAAGGGAAATGAGTAGCGCTTAAGATTAACCAGGAGAGCTTTTAGTAGACTATAGAGAAACCGGGACGGAAGGAAGAAATATTTCAAATATCTGACTGATCGATATATTCATAATTCTTATTTCCAAATCTGGTGCGAAAATAATAATAGCGGAAACTGTATCATACTTCAAAAAGTCGGAAAAATAGTCCATTTTGGTCTCATGAAGCAACAGAAGTAGCGTAGATGAGCTTGCATATTACGCTAGAAGGAAAAGCAAAACAGAAGGAAGGATACAAAAGTAGGGGGAGGCAGGGGTAACGGCGTTCAGTGTCCAATCCCGGTTAGGAGGCTCTTTCGTTGCTAGAAATATGAGGGCTGTAAATAAAGTATAGTGGCAACGTAGTCCAGACACTCGCAGCATATCGGACATGCGCAAACAGGATATGGGAGCGGTTAGGTGGCATCCAGTTGGGAGTGTTGTTGCTGTGTGGCGTTGAAGTGAAGAGTGTCGATTTCACAGCTCTAAAGCGTGTTTTAGAAAGGTGATGAGCGTTCCTGGATTAAAATCGAGGTTGCCCGTGGCAAAAATGCATCAGAATGTTATAGAGGATTACGTGAAGCCTGTGGCAAGAATGCATTACCGTATAGGACGGTAACACGATGGGTCAAGGCGTTTCGTGCGGGTCGGAATGAGACTGCGGATTTGCGCTGCCGTCCATTCCTCAAGATCTTCAACAAAGAATGCTTTGCCAACGGTCCCCAACGGCTTCGCGACATTTGACAAAAGGTAACAGATCTTACGGGCGACTACACTGAAGGAATGTAATGAGATTGCACTTGTTAGGTCATAATAATCGCCGGCCCCGTGGTGTAGGGGTAGCGTGCCTGCCTCTCATCCGGAGGCCCCGAGTTCGATTCCCGGCCAGGTCAGCGATTTTTACCTGGACCTGAGGGCTGGTTCGAAGTCCACTCAGCCTACGTGTTTAGAATTAAGGAGCTATCTGACGTTGAGATAGCGCCCCGGTCTAGAAAGCCAAGAATAACGGCCGAGAGGATTCGTCGTGCTGACCACACGACACTTCGTAATCTGCTGGCCTTCGGGCTCAGCACCGGTCGCTTGGTAGGCCAAGGCCCTTCAAGGGCTGTAGTGCCATGAGGGGGGGGGGGGTCATTCGACCTGTCAGGAATGGAGTGAGTGAAGCCCCTATCTAGCGGCGAGGATAGGAATTGTGCCGAAACCTGTCGCACTTCTCTGGGGCAATGATTAATGAATGACAGATGAAATGAAATGAAATGAAATGATAATGGAGAATATTGCTGGAATGAAATATGACAGGGAACACCGGCGTGCCCGGAAAAAATCCTGTCCCGCCTCTGCGTTGTCCAGCACAAATCTCACATGGAGTGACAGCGATTTGAACCACGGAACCCAGCGGGGAGAGGGCGGAGCGCTGCCGCCTGAGCTACGGAGGCTCTAATGGCCGTGCGGTCTGGGGCACGCGGCTGTGAGCTTGCATCCGGGAGATAGTGGGTTCGAATCCCACTGTCGACAGCCCTGAAGATTGTTTTCCGTGGTTTCCTATTTTCACACCAGGTAAATGCTGGGGCTGTACCTTAATTAAGGCCACGGTCGCTTCTCTCCAACTCCTAGGCCTTTCCTATCCCATCTTCGCCATAAGACCGATCAGTGTCGGTGCGACGTAAAGCAAGTAGCAAAATAATAATAATAATAATAATAATAATAATAATAATAATAATAATAATAATAATAATAATAATAATAATAATAATAATAATAATAATAACAATAATAATAATAACAACAATAATAATAATAATAATAATAATAATAATAATAATAATAATAATGGCGTGTAGCCTCCGGAGAGGCCTGGTGCAGGTCTTTTGATCTGACACCCATGGGCGACCTGCGCGTTGTCATGAGGATGAAATGATGTTGAAGACGACACATACACCCAGTCCCCGTGTCAGGGGAACTAACCAATTATGGTTAAAATTCCAGACAGTTGCCGGGAATCGAACCCGGGACCACTGCGAACAAAGGCTAGCACCCTAACCATTTAGCCATGGAGCCGGACGTTAGGCCATTACTTTTTTACCGCCCTCGTATTATATATACCGATTATCGGTTGCTGCCGTCATCTTCCTCATAGTCCAGAGTTAGGTATGACCAGCCACTTATTCTGCTATCTTGAACAACATCAAGATAAGTATTTTCTGATTGTTTTCTTATAAACTGTGCTATAAAGAAGCGCCACAGCAAGTACCGGGCAGTACGAATATATGATTTTAACACATTCCTAGTAATACACGATAATGATAGATTCAATTCAGTTTTTGAATCAATTCTTTGCAGGTTGTATTTAGATTTTCTACACCTCTTCTCTCTTTACTAATCTGCCTACCCTCCAGGGTTGTTTTCTTCCCTCGGATTCAGCTAGGGATCCCACATCTACCGCCTCAAGTGCAGTGTCCTGGAGCGTGAGACATTGGGTCGGGGGATACAACTGGGAAGGATGACCAGTACCTCGCCCAGGCGGCCTCACCTGCTATGCTGAACAGGGGCCTTGGTGGGGGCTAGGGAGATTGGAAGGGAGAGACAAGGAAGAGAGAAGGAAGCGGCCGTGGCCTTAACTTAGATACCATCCCGGCATTTGCTTGGAGGAGAAGTGGAAAACCACGGAAAACCACTTCCAGGGTGACTGAGGTGGGAATCGAACCCCACCTCTACTCAGTTGACATCCCAAGGCTGAGTGCACCCCCTTCCAGCCCTCGTACCACTTTTCAAATTTCGTGGCAGTGCCGGGAATCGAACCCGGGCCTCTGGGGGGGGGGTGGCAGCTAATCACACTAACCACTACACCACACAGGCGGACTTTCTATATCTCGAAAGTTAAAATGGCGCTAAAAATAAAACACACAAGATGAAGCAATATCCTTTCCTTGCAAACTGTATATTATGCGAACAAAATTATAAGCGATTTTGTTAACGATTAGCGTTCTGTAATGTAAGTTTACTGATTACTTTACAAAAGTAATTTATAACTGTGTAAAATAAAGGGTGGTCGGAAACAACGTGAACGGGGTACATGAACGTACATACAGCAAGTGCGTTGGTCATACTGAAAAGCAATTTGAAAGAAACAATTCGATATCTCTCACCGGTGTCATTTTATCACCTGCTGAAGTTTCCCAATCAAGTAGATAAATGGAACAACAACAACAACAACAAAACAACAATTAATTGGAATTTGAAAACGGGGCGCGAAAGTGTGAAGCCGCGGCAATAGCTAGTGCGCCACTGCGTCTGTTAAACTTGCTACGCACCAAAAGGCACATAAAGCATGTCTGAAACTTCGACTGTTATTTTCTCCGAAACGGTCGAGTATCTACGGATAATCCGAAACATGTGTTCGCTTACTTCAACGCCTTTTACACTGACTGAAGTTTCTGGCAAATCGGGTTGTTACACTTAGCTGATTCCCCTCATAAGTGATATGTTCCGAGCTGTCAGTGAAGAGATGGTGTGGAATAATATTAGCAAAGGAATGACCTTGAATGAAGTTTTAAAAGTTAGGAAAGAACATAATATGAAGATAAAGTTCAAACTGAAGAGGACAAACAGGGGAAAGTATTCATTTATAGGAACAGGACTTACGAACTGCAATACTTAACCAAGAGAGATGCTTGATAATTTTCCAACTTCCTTGAAATCATTTCATAAAAGACTAGGTAAAACAACTGAGAGTGAATCTGCATGCTCGCGCACTCGCGATCCAAGTGACGTCATGGGGAACTCCTGTGATGTTGCTCGCCCGCGGTACAGAACAGCAAGTGTTTTTTATCTACCACATGAGTTCATTTATCCATCACACACACAATAAATACACGTGCGCAGGACGCCCATGGATGTCAAGTAGAAAGCACTATACTAGGCCTTTCCAGAGGCTACACGACATCAATCTTCGCAGTGCCCTGTAGTGCTGTTTTTTTTTTATACAAGTATAATCACTAAAGAAAAGGTGACGGCGTTTCTAGTAACATCAGCAAAAGCGATGAAAATTATGAAACGGCGTATGGCGTTTACTGCCGGGAGGGCCCAAGGACAAGTTCGGCTCACCAGATGCAGGTCTTTTCATTTCACACCTCCGCGACGTGATAAGGTTGAAATGATCATGGAGACGACACACACACTCAGCTCCTGTGCCAGAGGATTAAAAAATTATTATTAAAATTCCCTATCCTGCCGGCAAACGAATCCGGGACCCCTGTGACCAAAGGCCATCACGGTAACCATTTAGCCACAGAGCCGGACAGCAAAGGCAATAATGAAAAACCATCAAATACCAAATCACATCACAAAACCCAGGTATAGATGACATTTTTACTCATCCAGTTAATACTACAATAATGTTACTTGTTTAACGTCCGTTCAATTGCTGAAAATGTTGAGGGGTGCTGAGGTGTCCGAATTTTCTCCCGGAGGAGTTCTTTACTATGCTGGAAGTGATCGACACACTCAGACACTACCGACTTAAGTGAGAGTAGAATCCGCTACCCTGGGAATAGAAGGAAAAAAGCTAACAGACCGCGCTACTACTCACCCAGTCATGTCAAGTGAAGTACACTGACTTAGCAAATGTCATGGGATAGTCACCTAATAGCGTGTGGGGCCTCCTCTGGCCCTGCGAACTGCAGTGAGACGCTGTGGAAGTGAGTCGACAAGTCCCTGGTAATCCTCTGGACGCAGCTGACACCAAAACGTTTGCAGAACGGCCGCCAATGCTGGTCTGTTCGTGGGTGCAGGATCCATGGCACGGAGCCTGCGTTCCAGGACATCCCAGATATTCTCGATAGGGTTCATATCGGGGCTCCTGGGTGGCCATGGCAGTCGTTGGACCTCTGCTGCATGTACCTGGAACCATTCCCGGGCGACATGGGAGCGATGTGGCGGCGCGTTATCATCTTGAAACACCGCAGAACCGCCTTGGCGCTGGAAGGCCAAAAATGGGTGGAGATGGTCTCCGAGCAGCTCAACATACCGCGTACCATTCAAAGTATCTTCCAGAACAACTAGGGCGTCCATTCCATACCAGGAAAATGCACCCCAGACCATAACAGAGACGCCAGCGCCCTGGACCACACCTTCGAGGCAGGCGGAAACCATCGCTTCATGTGGTCTGCGCCATACACGGTGCCTCCCATCGGCATGGTGCAGTTGAAATCGTGATTCGTCCGACCATATCACGTTACGCCATTGTTCCAGTGTCCATCCCTGGTGACTGGGGACAAATGCGCGTCGTTGTGCCAGATGACGTTGGGTTAACAGTGGCACCCGTGTGCGGCGCCGGCTCCCATACCCCATAGAACCCATGTTCCTACGGATTGTCACCCGCATTCAACCATTCACGATACACCCTGGACACGGTTGATCGTGTGAAGCCGAATTCTCGCATCACTTCCGAAATCGCACGTCCCATCCGTCGGGCACCGACCACCATACCCCGTTCAAAGGGTGTCAGCTTACGATGACGTTCCATGTTACACCTGTCACATGCACAGCCACTACTCACACGGTCTCCTATACAACTGCCACTGGCACAGGGTGCGTGTGGTGCGCAGACAACACACCTGCGCATCAGTGCTCCGCTATCCTATGACATTTGCTCAGTCAGTGTAGTTTATAATAATGTTATAATAATAGGAGTTCAAGAGCGTACAAACGTTGCTGAACGTGTGAGCTATACGTAGAGTGAGGGACATGCTTTAACATCATTCTCCTTCCGATAGCTATCCCAACCAACACCCATCCTAAGCACGTAGCATAGAATAAGGTTCAATAGAGTTGTCGCCTTCTCCGTACGCCATTTTGTTCATTCCCATTCATCACAGCAGCGCATAACTCACTTATATATTGATGCAAGTTTTAGTCATTTTTTATATAATTACAAAATATCTCATATCGCCCACTGAACTACGGAACGACTAAACAAAATAAAGACGGAGCGAATTCTCAGTTGCGATCTACTGTTATCCACTGGATGGACGTTGGGTCGGAACCCAGTTCATGTTGAATGCTGGAAAACCCTGAATCAACACAGCTATACGAATGTGCGTTCGAGATACATGCCCTTTAAAAATGCTGCAGTCCTTACTGCCAGCAGAAGGCTGAAGAGTCAAAGTCAAAATTAATCAATAATATAGTCTTGTTTGGAAACAATCCACGGAGGTGAAGAAGGTCCATATAGGTTAACATGTAAAATAATCCATGGAGGTCAAGAAGAACCATACAGGTTGTCTGGTAAGGAAGTTTGAGAATACGGCCAGTTGTACGTCAGGCCACCTTCGTACCCAGTAATTGGTTTGCTTTCGACTGTGTGAACCTGAGTAAGAGGTAATACTGTTTCTATATCCCGGTCACTCAATGTGAGATTTGCGCTGGACAAAGCGAAGGTGGAGCAGGTTTTTCTCCGGGTACTCCAGTTTTCCCTGTCAGCTTTCATTCCAGCAACTCTCCAATATCATTTCATTTGATCCGTCAGTTATTAATCACTGCCCCTGAGGAGTGCGACAGGCTTCAGCAACCGGCACAGTTCCTATCCTCGCCGCTAGATGGGGGCTTCAAACATTCCATTCCTGACCCAGTCGTCTGACTGGAAACAGGCTGCAGATTTTTTCTAAACGTTTCAATGATTGACGTACATTCGAACAGATTGCCTTCCAGATGAGTCAAATGCGCATTTCTTCTTCTTTATCGCTTTTCCCACACCCGTTAGGTCGCGGGTGCGAACACAAGTGGAGATGGCCCTGTTTTCCGGCCGGATGCCCCGTCATGATGCGTGTTTCTGTGGTGGTTGGAAGTGTGGAGTGTTGCCTGAATATGAAGAGGAGAGTGTTGGGACAAACACAAACCACCGTCCCTGAACCAGAAGAATTAATGAGAGGCGATTAAAATCCCCGCCCCGACCAGGATTCTATGAACCGAAGGCCTGAAAGCTGATTGCCACGAATTGATAAATAAGAGAACCTGCAACAAAGAACTGCCTCATGTTCGGAAAACCAAGGCAATAGATTTTTCCAGTTTTGTTTTTTTCCACACACAAAAAATTATCTGACAACAGTAAATATTTTGCAAATCACAAAAAACACCATAGCTGATTTAATTCCCAAATTTCTTAGACAATATTTAAGAAAGAGCTTAACATTCCAAAAGTACAGTATGAGGCAAAACGAACACTACTGTAATTAAAATGATGCTCTGAACATTCATTATGACATTCAAGGTAACGACGGAAACACGTACCAAACTGTGTCGGAGCACCCTCATGTGTCACACATTGTTGACAACAGCCCTATAGATTGCTGAAGATGTTGATTAACACAGGTTGCCGCAAAAACACAAGAAATGGCTGCATCGTCTCTCGTAATTCGGAACATTCCTAGGTGGGTCATCTGACCTTAACGAAGATTCCTTCAGCAAAAATCATATGTAGGTATCTGGGGGCGTAAGATGCGGGAAGTTGGTAGGCTACGGGAAATTAAATAATCTCCAAAGTGTTACTGCAGAAGGACAAAGTACCCGTCCGCGGTCTGGGCTGTAACTCCATTTTGCTGCATCCATCTGTAGCTCCATTTTGCTGCATCCATTGTCACTTTATAAAAGTTCTCAGTCTAACGAAAACACGAATTGTAACACATACATCATACCTGTAAAAAAACACATTTCCCTTTGCGAAAATCAAATGATCATAAATATGTCTCCCGATCATGGCCATCCATCATCGGCTGCTAATTTCAGATGGCAACCAGCCATAAGACATAGCCTGCACGGTTGCTAGGTAACATTGCCTGACCATCCATCCATACCTTACATCACGGCCTGCATGATTGTTAGGTAACATTGTCTGACCATCCATCCATACCTCACATCACTACCTGCTCGGTTGTTAGGTAACATTGTCCGATCATCCATCCATACCTTACATCACGGTCTGCATGATTGTTAGGTAACACTGTCTGACCATCCATCCCTACCTTACATCACAGTCTGCACGGTTGCTACGGTTAGTCTTCCGTCACACATTTCGTCGCGTCACGTTACGAAACGTTTCGGATGACCCGCAGCCATAAGAGACATTTATGTCAAAATACACAACAGTCCAAACACTATTGCTGAGGGTGGCAGATGTTGTTGATCATGATGATGCTTGTTCTTTAAAGGGGCCTAACATCTAGGTCATCGGCCCCTAATGACACGAAATGAGATGAAATGTAAGGACAATTAAAAATCCATAATTTTCCATTCACCAGAATTCAAAACATGAGGACGGAGAATGAATGGATGGATATGAAGTTAAAACAATCAGTGGATCCGACACGCAATGGGCCACATTCCCAGCGTTAAACAATAGTATTACTGACCAAGGGACTGCTTCTAAAGCACAATACTGAATCGATGATGCTTGTAGTCTAAACGGGCCCAAAATCCAGGTCATCGGGCCCTCATAATGGTACTTACCGCTAGGAAAATAGAACCACGGTATTCGTCATGTCGCGGTACAAATCAAAAGTAGCGTAGACACGCGGTATTCCACACATTATGGTACTACTCACAGGTAATGTAATGCGCATATGTAACACAGACCTATGGTGTTTCTTACATTGTGCGTTGCCTGTAAATAGCGACAAACATATGGTGCTCTTCACATAAATGGACTAAGTACAGGGACTCGCACTATCCCATCGTGTTCCTCACATCGTTGGTACTAGTAATAGGCAAGGCAGAACCATGGTGTCACTCATATAGGGGTACGAATCACAGGTACTGTAAAATGCATCTCGTGCACACACTGTCGCTACTAATCACAAACTTACTGTGTACCCAACATAGTGGTACTACGCGCAAGTAAAAGCGACCCATGGTGTTCCCTGCGCGATGGTACTAATTACAAGTAGTAGTATGGTTCTAATTTGATCATACCTTGGTCGCCCCTTTTAGTCGCCTCTTATGACAGGCAGGGGATAACGTGGGTGTATTCTGCGCCTGCGTCCCCCACCCACAAGGGGTTGTGTGTTTGGTCCGCGAGAGGTATTTTATTTCCCTTAAGTCCGCCGGCAAGCCGGTTAGGTCCCCCTATCCGCCACCTGGGACGCGCCACGTGGGAGTATCACCTCTCCCCCTGCTACGCCAGCGTAGTAGGTTCGTGGGACGGATGATTAACAGCTTGGCAAAGTACGGGAAATTGTCCACAGTTGATTGAAGTGACAGTGGAGAAGTACTACAATCATCATTTGCTATCACTTGTTCATATCAACATCATTTATGCAACGTAAAAAGTACTGTACATATGTGCGCATGATTTAAGGTGATTTGATAGAATCTGAGGATGCCCTTGTGGAACGAAACATGTCATTCTTTGATTAAATAGTGAGTATTTGTTTTATAGGTATGTTACTGTGTTATTTGTATCATAAATAGCGTTTTCAACAGACTGAAAAGCTTCAAATAAGGTCGACAACGAAAAGTATGGCAAAGCATTGTCGTTTTAGTGGTGGGTTTCTGGCGATATCCAGCACTGTTCGTTTTCATTAATATTGTATCTTGATCAGGAGAGAGATACGTCTGGTCGTCTGTTTGCTGTTGCTCGCTTACCACCACCAGGGGAACACGTGTAGGGCTCTTTACGGTTAAACGTACAGACAAGAACAACAATCAAGAGTTGATACAGTACTTTAAGTAGTCGAGACTTACACCTAATGCCAACAAAACAGAAGGAAGTTGCTTCCATCTAAACAGCAAGTTGCCTAATAAACAATTGCAGATGTTAATTGGAAATCAATTACTGAAAATAATAGATTCCCTAAATATTTACAAGTTATCTTAGAACACACTCTTTTAGACAACACCTTCGTAACATCGAATCCAAAGTAACAACTCGCAACAATGTAATCCAAAATTCTGTGCTACAAGTTGGGGTTCAACGGCAACTAACTACAGCTTTGGGATTTGTGTTTTCGAGTATCGATTACTGTGCTCCTGTTTGGTAGAATAGCACTCACACTAACCTCAGTAGATACTCTGCTCAACACCACGATGCGTCTTATCACCAGCACAATAAGGTCTACAACGACGTATTGTCTACCTATACTCAGCCATATCTCCCCACCAGATCTTCGAGTAAAAACGCTCTCATCAGGAAGTTCAAGAAAATAAAAATAATACCCAATTACCAATACATGGCGACATTACTGACGTCCATTTGAACGGTCTACGGTCTCGAAATCCATCAATAAGAACTAAAATAGAATTGAAGAATACCTACTTCAATATAACTAAAGAATGGCAGGGAAGACGAGATACTAGGCCTGAGTGAAATCTGCCACGCATTGGATCGCCGCTGCCACCAGGATTTGAGTTCCCTCGTAAAACATGGTCTACTCTCAAAAGGATACGATCGGGCCATGGTAAACTGCGCAGATTTCCACTACAAACTGAACACAATTTGTAAACCTAGCTGCCTCTAAGCAGACCATCCAGCTTATTACCATCGAGTGTATAGTGGCAACATCAGTGATTTTGCTCATACGCTTCCAGAGACAGTTAGTTAAATAAAACAACCTAGACATAGAGACACAATTCGTTTTGCAAAATCAGTTGGCATGCATGTATTGTATCTGCAATGCCATACGCTAAATAAGCTGTTCGTTTTGGAGCATACTGTATTTGTGGAAATACCACCGACTCTGATTAACCTTTCCACTCTCATTACACAATTTAGAACATCATTCAGCTTGCACTTAGAAAGTGGTTGCAGTAAGCTTAATAAGATAAGAATCTGACATCACTGTCTTAATCGCCTTTTACCCAACTACCATTTTTGCATGGACTATTAAGAGAACACGGTAGTTGAAGGCATATTATTCTATATCTAGTTTTAAGCAGAAGTACAGTACCGGTCAAAATTTTAGGTCCACATTAAAATATCACGACATTTTGCTACTAGACCTCTGTACTTTTCCTGAGTTCTTGCATCTAATATGATATATGTCGCCTGATTTCATTGATTTACGCCAAGTATTGTATAAGTTATACATTTTTAACTGTTGGAAGGTCACACCAGAAAGTCAACATTTTTGGAAATACGAGGGTGAGTCAAACATGTGAGTGCCTTATATCATTTGAAATTACGCGCGCAAGTTTTGCCAGCAGATGGCAGCATATGTGTGCTTGTCGTACGAATACTCGCAGGCACTCAGTCAGAGGCTGTTAGTGCACGATGGCACATGTGTTGGATGATTGTACACGAGAAGAACAGCGTGCAGTTGTGCGTTTTTTGTGGGCCAAAGGACTGTCCGCAGAAGAAGTGCATCGCGAAATGCATTCCATCTATGGTGAAAACTGTTTCTCACGGAAAGGTGTATTCAATCGGATCTAGAAATTTAACCATGGAAGGACTTCATGGCACGAATTGTTACGGGGAACGAGTGTTGGGTTCACCACTTTCAACCCGAATCCAAACGATCGTCTATGGAATGGAAACATACCGCCTCCCCAACAAGAAAAAGTTCAAGACGACTCCATCGGCCCGCAAGGTTTTGCTCACCGTGTTTTGGGACATGCGGGGAGTCATACACGTTGGCCGCGACAGCAACCAAAGGACTTTTTGCTGTTGGCTTTCAAGGACTTGTAAAGAGATGGGATAAGTGCCTGAATGTACAGGGTGAATATGTGGAAAAGTGAAATAAATGTTAGGAAGTTACTTTGACTATTTTTGCCTCAATTCAGTTTTGCGACTTATTTATTGACTCGCCCTCGTATTATGTACTATATACTCTAACTGGTTGCAAGTATCACCACCAAGATACTTTTGTAGACTTAACAATAGGTGGGGGTCATTTTAGTATAAATATAAACATTCCGAAAAAATGCGGCACCGATTTTTTTCTGCGTTTATTTTTTTTCAAACCAGCGTTAAATGGTCAATTTTCCTTGTTCTTGGCATAGGTCTCACTCTGAGCTATCGGCAACCAGAGTCCGGCTCCATGGTTAAATGGTTAGCGTGCTGGCCTTTGGTCACAGGGGTCCCGGGTTCGATTCCCGGCAGGGTCGGGAATTTTAACAATAATTGGTTAATTTCGCTGACACGGGGGCTGGGTGTATATGCCGTCTTCATCATCATCACCATCACGACGCGCAGGTCGCCTACGGGAGTCGAATAAAAAGACCTGCATCTGGCGAGCCGAACTTGTCCTCGGATACACCCTGCACTAAAAGCCATACGCCATTTCATTTTTTCATCGGCATCAGAAATGTGTTCTTGAGTGCCATCCGCAGAGTGCAAATGAAACTATCAGGACAGATAAGTTTGACGCTGATAGCTCGCCCTGAGACCTTGGGCCATAAATGACAAAGGCAAAGAAAAATAAACCATTTTGGCGCTGGTTCGAAATAATAAAACACGCCCCAAAAAGGTGCTGTATATTATTGGAATTTGTATATTTGAACTAAAATGGCCCCCATCTATTTCTATATCTACAAAACATTTTGGTGGTGATACTTGCAACCAATTAGGATATACAGTACATTATATTACCAACATTTTTGATTTTTTGGTGTGACTTTCCAAGAGTTAACAATTCATAACTTCTACAGTATTTGGACTCTCAGTGAAATCAGGTGACACATCCTATTAGATGTGAGAGGTCAGAAAGAAAATTACAGAGTTTAGTGGCACAATTTTAGGTTCTAGATGACATTTCGTGATTTCTTTATGTGGTCCTAAACTTTTGACCGGTACTGTACGTAAGCTGAGGAAAATAATTAGCAAGAGTTGCTCAAGTACCAGGATAATTGCATTTTCCACACTGTACATTTTACCTTGCGAAGATAAATAGCCTAATAGAAACTTTTCACACAAGAACATTCCATTCCCGCACGCTAACGACATGGTTTCATGGCAAAGAGTTAAAATTGGTTTCTAAAAATGAAACGTATGGTAGACATCGGATTTTTAAGCAGTAATAGATTAGAATGCAAACTAATTCGGATATTAGGATGTGTCGTCTAGTCCGCTCTAGTGCAATGTAGCAAGAGTAACGTACATCTAGGGGTTCTCATCGGCCGTACCCCTAATGTGTATGCAAAGCTCATAGCATAACCGTTGTGCAGCATAGAGAATACTTGTTGCTCACTTGAATAAGTTTGCATTCTAACCTATTACGCCTGAAAGTCCAGCCTCCACTTATGGGTTACTTTTATTAAAAGTTCTGTATGCATACAGAACTTAGCACGCCTAACGAAAATCACTATCGGGTTGTTCCAAACGGTTCCTGCACAGTCCCCTGAATTGAATCCGATCTCCGAATAAAATACCACCAATTTGTACTTGCCCGAACGGAAAATCCCCAGAATCAGGTTATTTGAAGAATTTTAGTTCAGAACTTCTATTTCATCGCTACATTTTGTATTAAAAATAAAGCTTAATTCAATAGGAAAACGTAATGGGACTGCCAAAATGTATGGAACGAAGAATATCGTGCTAGGGCTATTAGAAGTAAATATGGAGAAGATCTTCGCGTTTTAAAAGACATTGAGGAGTCATCAATATATGCGAATACTCGTTGGAATACGTCATCCAAAATGTTATGTCGCACTGATGAAACTGCTGAAACTACCATTAAATTGTTTTCATTCCGTACCCCTGAAGGGGTACGGCGGGCCTCTTTCAAGGCGACTTCTCTCACGCCAAGGAGATTTGAAATGATGGTGAGGTGGGTGCGGTTGTGGCCTATACTAGGAACTGCCCCGGCATTCGCCTTAGTGCAAGAGAATGGAAAACAACGGAAAAACATTCTCAGGACAATGAAGTGTGAGAAAAAGCCACTCTCCGTCTCCGGAATGCAGAAGTATAGAGCCACGGTTGGTAGGTTGGTCGAAGCATCACCTTCTGCAGGGCTGTCGGGCCATGGTCCAATCGTGGCCACTTGTCGGCCGCAGCATACTCTGCAGCCGCCGACCTCTACCGAAAGAGCAGACCGATACCAAGTGCTTAGTTGAAGAACTGAGATTAGGGAGGAAGCTACCTGCATCAAGTCGTCACTGCAAGAAAGGATAAGATGAATAGCGTTGGAACTGACCACTACAAAGAGAGCAACAGTAGACTGGACTACATTCGTTGGACAGGCTCCAATTTTACGTTCTAACGTGAATTTTCAGTAACTTATTCATACCACCATCTACCTAATTTAAATCCGGCAAGTTGAGAAAACTGTTAACTCAATCGCATGACTCTTTAATAGTCTATAACAAATTACTTACAATAATTCCTTCTTATTCCATACAGTTAAGAACACTTTTTGCCCTATTAGTCATTCCGGAGAAAGGGTTTTCGGGGAAAGGTAATTTGGGAAATCGGATTAGGGAAAATGTTCCTTTGGTGAATAGCTGCGAGCGTTGGCTTGGGAATCATTCCCAACACATGGGGAACAACGTCAAGAGGTGATACCTGCTTAACACGAGGAAGCAGGTTGTTAATGAACTCCTCCGAAATGCATGCTTACTGATACCACATCAGATCTCCTTTTGAGCAATCGTATCTGACAGTCCTTTGTTCGGCAAATGAATTGAATTCTGTCGCACAGTTCACTCAGTCACCAGATATAACTCTCCGTAAATTTTACCCCTGAGGGTATGTAAAATATGATCTTTACGTTGCCCTGGTTCATGACAACTTGATATAGAAACAACATGTGAATGCTCTCCATAACGCTGTTCGGATACAGCCGCAAGAGTGCGTCGGACCATGATTACACACATGTCTGTGCATGAATTCAGACTCTAAAGGAGACACTTGGCATCATCAGTATTATTATTATTATTATTATTATTATTATTATTATTATTATGTCACGTCACACGAAGACTTAATGTAAAGCATGGAGTGAACACAGGAAACCATAGAAAACCATCTTATTCAGGGCGGCGGACAGTGGGGTTCGAATCGATCATTTTCCGAATGCAAACCCAAAGTTACGTGACCCAAACCGCGAAGCCAAGTCGCTCGGTTTGAACTACTTACCGGTATTAGAATAGAATACTCCCATCCCTAGTGTCGGACAACCTGAAACTTGGGAGAAAGCATTCATTTATTGGAATCTAATTTTGTTTGATACATGCATTACATTATCTTTCTCACTACTATTTTTTTGCTATTTGCTTTACGTCGCACCGACACAGATAGATCTTATGGCGACGATGGGACAGGGAAGGGCTAGGAGTGGGAAGGAAGCGACCATGGCTTTAATTAAGGTACAGCCCCAGCATTTGCCTGGTGTGAAAATGGGAAACCACGGAAAACCATCTTCAGGGCTGCCGACAGTGGGGTTCGAACCTACTATCTCCCGAATACTGGATACCTTTCTCACTAATATTTATCAATTTTCTTTCTTTCTTTCTTTCTTTCTTTCTTTCTTAATCCGTTTGCCCTCCGGGTTCATTTTCCCCTCCAATTCAGCGAGGAATCCCTTTTCCACCGCGGGAGACTTTGGGTCTGCGATTAGTACTGGAAAACAGCACCAGTACTTCTCTCAGGCGGCCTCACCTACTATGCTAAAGAGGGGCCTTGTGGGTGGATGGAAAGATTGGAAGGGATAGAGAGGAAAGGAAGCGGCCTTGGCCTTAAGTTAGATACCATCCCAACATTCGCCTGGAGGAGAAGTGGGAAATCACGGAAAACCACTTCAAGGATGGTTGAGGTGGGAATCGAAACCCCTCTACTAAGCTGACCTCCCAAGGCAGAGCGGACTCCGTTCCAGCCCTCGTACCACATTTGAAATTTCGTCGCAGACCCGGGAATCGAACCCGGACCTGCGGGGTGCAGCTAATCACACTAAGTACTACACCACAGAGGCGGCCTTACTTATCTATTACGTGATTAATAGAGTCCGGATTATTAGGTGCTTATAGTTTAGAATGCAAACTTACTTAAGCCAGTAACAAGTATACCCTACACTGTACAACGGTTATGCTATGAGATTTGCATAGATATTAGGGCTACAGCCTATAGAACTCCTTGAATTATGCTACTCTTCCTACACTGTGGTACAACGGGTTTCACGACACTTCCTACAAACCAAATTACTTCGCATTCTAACCTATTACCACCTACAAATCCGAGGTATAGTGATTAAATATTATATTTAAACCTAATAGTAATTATATCCATTCCACATGTTAACACAGTGTAACATATTCTAGGATAAATATGAATCTTTCTTTTCATTATTTTCGTTGGTGCCGGCCCCGTTGGTATAGGGGTAGCGTGCCTGTCTCTCGCCCAGAGGCCCCGGGTTCGATTCCCGGCCAGGTCAGGGATTTTTCTCACGACGTGAGGGCTGGTTCGAGGTCCATTCAGAATAGAGAATTGAGGAGCTATCTGACGGTGAGATAGCGACCCCGGTCTCGAAAGCCCAGAATACCGGCTGAGAGGATGAGTCGTGCTGACCACATGACCCCTCGAAATCTGCAGGCCTTCAGGCTGAGCAGCGGTCACCCTTTCAAGGGCGTTAAGTGCTGTGGTGTTTTTTTGGGGGGGGCCTCATTTTCTTGTTTCTTATTTCCTTTCTCCATATATTTTAAAAGACAAAATAGTTTTGCTGTTCATCAGTAGCGGCGATTGGGGATTAGAAGTAGGGGGGGGGGCAAAAATGTAGACAACAGAAAATAGCCGGGTTGAGGGATATAGCGGGGGGGGGGGGTATACGCATCAAAACTGGACAAAAAAAGCTACAAAATGGTAAGATTTGATTCTCTTTGAGCGAATTTGGACAGAAAGGTAAAGGTTAATAGTTTACTAACTTATGTGCGGCAATAATAGTTTTTTGAGAATTTGATTCAATACTGTACTTTCACCAAAGAAACAATATTATACTCGTATTACAATTAAATAGAAGCATGGCGTGATTATAAAATTAAAAAATCATTTAGTATTTGACTACACTCTAAGAAACTAGCATAGAATGTTAAAGAGACTGCCAGACTGACGAATGCACGCGGCAAGCAGGTGAATCATACCTGTGTCCACGACCTTGGCAAAAAATATACCCCTGTTACCCTTCCTTATAGCATTTGAGAAGTCTCCAGTACTTGCTGTGGCGCTATACAAATAGGTTAGCCACTACAAACGACATTTTGTGCGTATTTTCGACAATTTTGTTAATAATTTAAAATGTGCACAAATTGTTTTCATAATAATCCTATAATTCCTAGTTTCAGTCGGCTAAAATGGAATAAAAATGTAATGTTTTGTCTACAAAGTGGAGGGCAACTGCCCCCCTCGCCCCCCTTTTTCGCCGCTATTGGTTGTTCTCCCCGGTATAATCCATTGTTTATTTAATATTCAACAATTGTATATAATTATTTTCTGTCTTTCTAATTTCGTTGTATACTCCCTACCTACATATTTTACTCTGCATCCATCTCCTTACAAACTCTCAATAGATGCGCCTCTTCCATTATTTCTCCACAAAATGATCGGTACACACATAGCATGCTGCTACAAATTGTAATACATACTTTCCTGTGCTCTTTCGGACATACGCACTATATTTTTCTTCTCATAATAGGACCACCAAATAAACTATGTCCCCATACTTTGGAATCAGCTCTGGGTACAGGGGCTTGAAAATCGCTTCCCAGAATATGTCTATCTCCCTCTCCCTATATTGTATATATTTATGCCTCGTCAAGCAGTTCATAAATTCTGCTCGTGTTCCATTTATTACAGATATACTTCGAATTTATGTTTTTCGAGTGTTTCGTGAATCTGCAGTGACGTAGAGATGGACAGAAAAGCGTCCAAACATTTACTGTAGAACACATGATTTAATTCTATCTCAAATTCAACAAACGGGATGTGCTAGTGTCTAGAGCGACAGTTTGTGCTAAGGGAGAGTGGGTCTGACTTCTTTTTAAAAGGAACAATGGAACATGATTTAATTTAGAAAGGAATAGAAAGAGTCGTAGGAGTCTGTCAATGGAATTGCCCCACCACTGTGCCTCTAACACAAATAGCGATTGTTTCTTTACGCTCAGAAAATAATATTAGCCATGGAGTTACAAATAATGGCAATTCACCTATGAAATAAATGAGACCAGACTGTCTGTCTGAAACACTGTTATCTCAGCCGAAATAAGCTGAAGATGCATTTAGTTTTGAGGACAATGTTCTCATCGATAAGTACGGAAGATACCAATAATGGACTCTTGAGAAACTCAAAATCTCTAATAAATAGTCACATAGGTAAGAGCGTGCTTAATACGCAACGCTCCCCAGTTAGCATTGCAGCCGGTATATTCTCTGTGGATGAGGCATTTATTTACTTGAGCCAGTTGTCTCTCACTCTATTGTCTGACCACCACTGATCAACTCTGGTTCTCCTCAGATCCCGACTTTACGTACACACACACATATATATATATGGAAAATATTCATTCTCCATCCTGAAGGGGTGGAGCGGGCCATCAAAAAGGTAACGCCCCCCCCCCCTCTCTCTCTCTCTCTCTCTCTCTGGTCAGACACCAACTTCCTCCTATGTGATGGGCTAAGGAAGCCTTCGAATGTTTCGTTCCACATGGCCCTCCTCTTTATTTAACAGGACCCTCATACCTCAAGCGACTCAACCCCTTCTCCTCCCTTGACTTGATGCTGCAACGGCTTAATATTCTCCTTTTGTTCCTTATAAACACCATCATCACCACGAAGGTATTCCACAGGGTGTCTCATATAAACTAAGACCGAACGCCTGGTGTTTGTAATCAGCGCTATGGCAGCTGCCTCAGTCGAACTTAGGGCTCGTTTACATTGGATGCACGCTTGCGCGAGTAAGCTGGAGGTGCGAGCTTGTGCAAGCTTGCACCAAGAAACAAAATAATCTGATCAAGACGTAAACAAGTGGAATCTCGCTGGCGGGTGGTTACACTGTGTGTACGTTGGATATGCGCGCGTGCTCGAGGTTGCACCACCAATTTTATGAAACAAAATAATTTGTTTCCAGACGCAAGCATGCTGCACGTCGATTGAAAGTTCAAAGTGCCTTTCTCTTCCTACAACTGTTTTCAACATCGTACAATGGATGAAAAACTGGCAATTTGGGATGCTAAGGATAAAATAGAAACACAGTAACATAACTACATTAAGAAAATGTGGCTTGAAATAGCGACTGAACGTGGAATGCCAAATAAGTTCAAATATTATTGTAATGAGTACCTGTAACAATTATAAACATTTAACCTTGTCCTATTGAGTTTAACTGTCCAGATTTGTCATGACCTAAGGTAAATGTTATGCATTAGTTTTGTAAATATTTTATGTATTGGCCCTTTATAAGAGCGCAGGTTAAAAAATAGAAGCATTTTACAAGTGCAAATACTTAATGTCACAAGAAAATTGTAAACATGGCATTTGTAACATAATTTTTATAAATATACATTTTATAACATAATTTAATATTAAAATTAATGAACAATAACATGTAAGTATTTAGCCAAATTCATTAGCTTTATGAATATTTTATTCTACTGAGAAACGCAGGTAATATTTATGACATTCAAGGAAAGATTGCAATGCTAGTTACATATTTTAATTACTCAAAGTGCATTTGAGACCGAACAGGCTCAAAGATGTATTGTACGTCCATGATGGTCGCTTGTCACCATTTAAATTATTTTAAAAGTACCAGTGTTTGAAAAATTTACAGCTATTAAAGTGTTAACAAATTAATTACAATGCTGGAATATTTGAATTTTTTAACAACATTTTGATTTTGTATACGATTTCTCAATTTGTATAGTCATGCATATATATTGCTTCAATACACGTACAGTGCGGTATATACCTGAAGGTTTAATAGAATTACTTCATGTAATGATGATGATGATTGTTGTTTTAATGGGCCTAACATCGAAGGTCATCAGCCCTCATGTAATAATTTAAGCAAACAGCTTACTTAAAGAATATAGGTAATTTTTGAAAGGCTTAAAGTTTACCTCAATGTAACAACGAGCTTTTCTTCTGGAGACACACAGATCTTAAAGTTTGATTGTCTGAAGATTAATGGAGTTATTTTTCCAGGATTAAATAAAAAGTCAAAGCCATCATTCGGAAATACCGAAAGAACTTTTCCGGTTGTGTGAAAAGATCGGGAAAAATACGTTTGTATTCTTTATCATCTTCTGTATCGTAAGTAAAATAGCCATTCACTCATTCTTTTATTATTACAACTGAATCTACAGCTAAAATCGATCAAACAAAACACTATTTTCCATTACAAAACTCTCATCGGCCGATAAATCTATTTTGGAAGTCTACGCGCAACCGTGTTGCATACACCGCATACAAGCCACTTGTGCACGCTCGCATCACCGGTTAGTCGTGCAAGTGTGCATCCAATGTAAACGAACCCTTATGTCGCGGCCGCCCTCCTAAGTGTGTATACAATCTTATATGAAATCTTATCTTATAAAAGATACTGGAAGTGCCGTCCTTCCTGGGTTATACAAGCAGTGTATCCGGTAACCACATTCTGGCTGACGCGAATGAGTTCTCCCACTGGAATGTTTCTGATATCATTCGTAATGTTTTCTTTCAGTTCCTCAATATGTGAGAATTTTTTTTTTTTTTTTTTTTTGCTAGCTGCTTTACGTCGCACCGACTCAGATAGGTCTTATGGCGACGATGGGACAGGATAGGGCTAGGAGTGGGAAGGAATCGGGCGTGGCCTTAATTAATTAAGGTACAGCCCCAGCATTTGCCTGGTGTGAAAATGGGAAACCACGGAAAACCATTTTCAGGGCTGCCGATAGTGGGGTTCGAACCTACTATCTCCCGAATACTGGATACTGGCCGCAATTAAGCGACTGCAGCTATCGAGCTCGGTATGTGAGAATTTGTTCGATACACTCTTTCTTTAAGTTAACCCCACAAGTAAAATTCACACACTGTTAGATCTGGAGAACGAGGGGGAAACAGACCAGCACTGATCACTCTGTCTGCAAACACTTCTGAGATTGTAAGAAGGGAATCTTCTGCTGTATGAGCAAGGGCTGAATCTCGCTGAAACCACCCACGCTAAGAACGGCGTCAAAAGGTAATCTTGGTACCTCTCTGTCGTCTCGAATTATTCGTCTTGCAGTAACAGCACACCAAACACAAATCTTCCTATCATAATGAGGGACTTCATAAACACCACTACGATTTTCTGCACACCAAAAGCGATAGTTATGACTTATGACTGTTCACACGACCATGAAAATTAAACCATAACTTTTACGTACGAAATATGGCGTTGCAATGATAACTATCTCACCATGTTAACAGCTGAGATTCAGACTGGCTACTGATGCTTGCCAGGTCAAGAACTATACGCGCGCCTCCCATAGTGCAGCTTACGTGCCTGTTAGGTCATCAGCCCAGAGGTTGGTTGGATCCTCAAAGTGGTGGTGGTGGAGATTATTGTTTTAAGAGGAAGTACAACTAGGCAACCATCCTCTATATAACACTAATCAGAGAGAAAAAATTGAAGGGTTCGACACTTCGAAAAATGAAGGTAATAATAATAATAATAATCGTATGGCCTCAGCTACCGTGTGCAGACATTTCGATTTGACGCCATCTGGCTGTCTGCTCGTCAATTTCGACGTTCCGTTTTACTCTAGGTCTGCTAGATGGCAGACAGAGTAAACCGGATCTCTCTTGGGCGTCTATGGCTGAGATTTAATTAATTTTGTCGGGTAAATGCCAAATGTATCACCAGAGATCTTTTACATGCCGACATCGTACGACATGGAGTGTCGAATGGACTTTTTTCCGCCCTTCAAAAATCCGACTACCTCTGCCGGGTTTGAACCCGCTATCTTGGGATCCGGAAGCCGACACTCTACCACGGATCCACAGAGGCAGCTAAAAAATGAAGGTATCGGCCAAAGTAAGACAAGGGCCACGAAGAGCGTGAAAATGAAAGACTCCCTTGGCCTCCATACGTAATACCGTCGGGGTCGGAAAAGAACAAGAGTTGACCAAGAGAGGTCGGATAGGATAGATGAAAGTGAGGAGCCTGGCACAAGTAAGTGAAAGCAACGCCAGGACTCGGCTAAGGGCCCCGTGGTCACCAAACCACGTTCCAAAGTTCAGAGCCCCTGGGCCCCTTTTAGTCGCCTCTTACGACAGGCAAGGGATACCGTGAGTGTTATTCTACCGCCCCCACCCACAGGGGGATTAGATCCTCAAATAGCACCACCAAAGGGAATGCAGCTATAGGACAACCAGAAAAACCAATGACAGCACCAATATGAGGCGTACTAGGCAAGACGAGCTGTGAGGTAATTTGCCATTGTTTTCTTCACTAGGCCAGACAGTGCTATTGTAGCATGACTAACCCTATGAGCTGAACAGTCCGGCCCCGCGGTGTAGGGGGCAACGCGTCCGCCTGTCATCCGGCGGCCCCGGGTTCGATTCCAGGCCAGATCAGGGGTTTTTAATTGCAAATGATTAATACCCCTGGCCTGGGGACAGGGGCCTGTCGTCCTTAATGTTACTTTCCTCACATTCAACAATTTACACTTCTGCAATTTCGAAATACACGCAGGCTCATGACATATGGTGCAAAGTAAGGGCAAGGGATCTTTCTAAGTCGAATAAATATATATATTTTTTAAACGATGAGCAACACCTTTCATAACACTCAGACGCACTGGATATACTCCGAATGTCATTACTCAGCACCACTCATACCCTAGCAGCTTCCATATTTTCACATCCATGGATGACACTGAGACTTCGGTGGAAGCTGCATTTTGCTCTGGCCTATGCCAAGACACGGATACAAAAATACTGCATCCATCAAGAAATGGCAGCAGGCAGGCAGCTTACGTATCGGAGAGTAATATCGCCACTTCGACGGTCTTAGTTTGTATGCGAGACTCTGTATTCTATACCAACTAATGTTCCGGAGGCAGGTACAAAATAATGTTACAGCCGCCTTTTAGAACAGCAGCGGCCGCGGTCGTAGGTGACATCTAGGCTCTAATGCACCTGTACAGAGGAAAGTTCGGATGCATTTGATCCGGTACAGCAATGATTATACGACCAAAGGTATAACAAAGGAAGTGTGTAATATTTCGCCAGAGGGTGCTCTTCCAGCCAAACATGACAACGAGCAGAATATATTAATCTTCTATTCGAATTCCACTGGTCTGTGACGAACGATTCCCTTATCTTTCTCTCTCTCTTTTTTTTTCAATTGAGAGATTGCGAAATTGAGCTCCCGAAGTTTCCGTCCTGAGATTAATGAGCAAGTAATGCAATAAAGCTTGCGAACATATAAATTGTTCCATGAGCTCATCTCGTCCCTTCGTTCATTTAATTGGAACAGATTAAATGTTCGACTCCCGTGTCGAACTAATCTGGCCACAAAGCGACAGCCCTATTACAGGAATTGGAAGAAAAGGTAATTTTAAAAAGTGTGTCTCGCACTAGAGATAACTGAAAGAGATTTCGAACTGGAAGAAAGTCCTATAGCGAAGAAAGAGCCGTCGTGGCTGAGGCGGCAGCGCGCCGGCCTCTCACAGCTGGGTTCTACACCTGCTAAACATTAAGGCCTACGAGAACATATACGCTGTAATGACGGATGATTGGAAACAAGCAAATTACGAGCTTCAACCCCTAAATAACGCAATATGCAACACATGGTTTTCACCACAAACTTTGCCAAAGTAAAAGATTTCATCCGAACGAAAATTGTGTGTGTGAGAATAAATGGAAAATAACAATAGGCCTAATTATTATAGTCCACATCGAGTATTCATTTACGATTGTATGTACATACAGAATCCGCTCGTGCTTTTAAGGAGGTCATTTAAAGATAAATGTTCAGGTGTTCTAGCACCAAGTCGTGGGACGGTTCCACAGATCAGTTAATAAATTTCGTGAAACGGTAAAGTGAAGAAGGCTATGTACAGAGCTCACACAAGAAAAGCTTAAAATACATCGCACAACGCCTCAAAAATTCTCCGAAGAAATATCTTAGCCGTCTTCCTTAGCAAAAGGGAATTTCTTACGGTTCCGTCCAAAGGGCTACCAAGTTACTTAAGTTAGACCCCTATAAAGGTACTGTGGTGAAAGAACTTAAACAGAGTGATCCTGTGTGTAGGATTAGACATAATGAATGGATTTTGAATAAAGTGCATTGATTTCATTTTCTTCTCAGGCGAAGCGTGGTTTCTCTTACGTGGTATGTAAATTCTCAAAAAATCAATATATCCGAGTTTCATTTACTGATTCTTTTTGCTAGTTGCTTTATGTCGCACCGAATCAGATAGGTCTTATGGCGACGATGGGATAGGAAAGGGCTAGGAGTGGGAAGGAAGCGGCCGTGGCCTTAATTAAGGTACAGCCTGGCGTGAAAATGGGAAACCACGGAAAACCATCTTCAGGGCTGCCGACAGATGCAAGCTCATAAGTGCGCGCTCCTAACCGCACGGCCAACTCGCCCGGTCATTTACTGAAAGACATATTCATGATCATTAGCTTTACGCTAAGGGAAAAGTGGTTTCTTTCAAAGCAAAAATGCATTTTTGGTAGGCTTGTTAAAAGCAATTTTCTCTATAAAAAGATGGAAAAATTGAATTCTGAAGCATGCACTTGACGGTATTAGTCTGTTCGCATACACAATCGATCTTATCGGCGTTGGCATAGTGATGCTTCCTTCTATATCTAAATATTCGAAGCGAGTTTCTTTTTAACCCTAAACCGGGCGCGCTGGTGAATTTCGTTCACCAACCTGAGTGTTTCATCTGTAGTTTTTAGTTCCTAAGAGCTACAGCCGTCGTGCTGCTAGTACCTTCCTGCGAAGTCTTATCGATACTCTCAGTGTAGCAGTATCTGTCCAGGAAATTGTACGTGTCACGAAATTCACCACGCGCCCGGCAATGTAACATTTGTAGGCGCGCCCGCTTTAGGGTTAAATTAGGTAGTCTTTGCACGTTCAAATTAATCCAGCGCTTTCCTCTAATCTTTTCATGAAAGCCGATTAAAGGTTCTCTGTTTCCTTTAAGAATAATGCTCAAAACTTTCGCTTCGAAACTTCCTATGGTCCCATAACTATCAATAATGCAAAACCGATGGCGCCTATTTTTGTGCCTTGATTATCCATCTATGACTGATAATAAACTTCTCTCCTCATAAAACAAATCCCATCGAAAATTTCCATCAATAATAATGTTGTTTCACTTACGTCCCACTTACTATTTTTTGACGGTTTTCGGAATTTTGTTTCGCAGGAGCTCTTTTACGGGCAAATCTACCGACAAGAGGCTGATGTACTTAAGCTCCTTCAAATACCAGTCGACTAGGACAAGACTGAATCTGCTAAGTTGGGGTCAGAAGGCCACCGCCTCAACCATCTGAGCTACTCATCCCAGCTAAAAAAAAAAACCCATCAAATTCTTGAAAGTATTCTGAATAGGTCTATATATTACCCAAATGTGTCAATCAGTCAATCAATCAATCAATCAAATCAATCACCAATGATCTGCATTTAGGGCTGTCGTCCAGATCAGACGTCATCACGTACTTGCTCTAGGGAGCCGGTGTTACTTGCTCCGCTCGGGCCGGCTGTCAGTCCCGTGACAATAGAGCAGTGGACAGGCGGATTGCATACCGTGGTGGTACTGTACTTGCCGATCGGAAATGTTACCATATGAACAGCAATGAAATACATACCGGTACATAAATAAATCTCTGAAAAATTATCAAACATTATAATATAAATAGAGTTGAGTAGGGTAATATGAAATGTTCGTACATCTTCAAATGTGTTTACTTTAAAGTTTTTCTAGTTATGCTATGCTTTCCCGGCTTTCATATTTGTCATACTTGTTGGAATGACATAAGGAACAACGGCGCTGCAGACTAAATTTTTAATGTGACTCAATATTTTATTACGGTACATATTAAACATTTTGTGTGTTATTTTATTGAAGTATCAAATACTCTTCTTCCCAAGAAGATTTGAAACTTGTTGGCGTCGATGACCTAGGCTGTGCTGAACTCTCTCCCATAGTAAATGCAGCATTTACCGACTAGGCTTGAACGTCGTGTGGTGTGAAGATAAAGGATAAACACTACCCTCACCTCACGTGAGTTCACGCGTATCGTGTCGCAATCAAACCTGTCCGGAAAGATGAGGTGGTATACCTTTGCGCCACTGACCTTTAGTGCGCACTACGTCATGCACTTCCCCTACTTGCTCGCTAAGCTGCTCTCGTTCCCCAAGAGCGGGGAGCAAACTGGCTCCGAAGGTATTTCGCTCTCGACTGACGATACCTGGTCCAGATGACAGATTCCCTATCAGTTTTTTTTTACCTAGTCTGATCTTAAATGATTTTAAAGAAGTTGAAAATGTATCGCACATCTTCCCTGATTAATTATTACACTCCCTAATTCCTCTTCAAATAAACGAATATTTGCCCCCATTTGTCCTCGAATTCCAACATTTCATGATCTTTCTTACTTTTAAAAAAACTCCACTCTAGCTTATTCATATTCTAATGTGATTCCTCTCTCTCTCTCTCTCTCTCTCTCTCTCTCTCTCTCTCTCTCTGCACTGACTGCTCGGAACATACCACTTAGTCGAGCAGCTCGTCTCCTTATTCCCGAGTCTTCACAGTCCAAAGTTTGCAACATCTTCGTAATACTGCTCTCCTTTGAATCTTTTCCGGTTCTCGTATCAAGTAATTCTGGTGAGGATCCTATACTCTAGTACTATACTCTCATTTGGGGGCTCAGTCCGGTGGTAATTGAAGGTGCTCAAATACGTCAGCCTCGTGTCGGTAGATTTACTGGCACGTAAAAGAATACCTGTCGGACTAAATTCCGGCAACTCGGCGTCTCCGAAAACCGTATAAGTAGTTGGTGGGACTAAAGTTAATAACATTATTATTATTATCATCCCATTTGGCGTCTTACCAGTGACTATACGCCCTTTCCTTTGCATTCTTACAACAACCAGTAAATACCCTTACCATGTGTACGCGTAAGGCTTTTCCGATTTCACTAAGAGATGGCGCCAGCGAACAGTACGCAACGTACGAATTTAACACATACGTAAGTTTGTTCGTCTGACATTAACCTACCAACACACACAAGTTGAGTCCGCCAAACACTAGCGCCTGTGTTGTATCGTTTAGTGATCATGTCGCGTTTGTGCCTGAAAAAGAACATTTGCGGCACACATCGCTTTTCCCATTTACTCAAAAGAAAAAAGGCAGTGAGAAGTCATCGTTTACTGGTAGAAACATATGATGAACACGCTCCATCGATTAGAACACGTGAGACATGGTTTCGACAAATTAAATGTTGTGATTTCAATGTGGCATTACCGGATGATGACTCAACTCAAACTCAAGAGCAATTGGCACAAGCATTAAATGTGACACATGAAACAATCAGCAGAATTTTACGAGCAATGGATTCCACACGATTTGAATGAACGGCAAATGGAAAATCGTAAAGACACTCGTGAAATGCTGCTTCAACGCACCGAAAGAAAATAATTTCTGTACCGAACTGTGACAGGTGACGAAAAATGGATTTATTTTGAAAACCCGAAGCGTAGAAAATCGTAGCGAAGCCGCTCATTCAACACTAAGATCAAATCGCTTCGGCAAGAAGACCATGCTATTATGAACTCGAACACCGGCGAAACCGTTAATGCACAACGCTATCGCCAACAAATGATTAATTTAAATCACACATTGATCGAAAGACGACCAGAATGGGCCAGAAGTCGTGGCAAAGTGATTTTGTTACGCAACAATGCGCCGTCTCACACAGCAAAATCAGTGAAAGACGCCTTGAAATCGCTTGGGTGGGACATCCTTCCGTACCCGCCGTACTGCCCCGACCTGGCATCATCTGACTATCACCTCTTCGCATCAATGGGGCACACACTTGCGGAGCAGCACTTCAACCATTTCGAGGAGGAAGTTGGAAAATGGCTCGACGAATGGTTTGCCGCAAAAGACGAGCAGTTCTTTTAGCATCGTATTCATAACTTACATGAAAGATTGGCGAAGTGTGTAGACGCGATGACCAATATTTTGAGTAAATGAAAAATGAATTTCTCTTGAAAATTACGTGGTTTTTGTACCACAAAACCCGGCAAAAACGTATGCATACACCTGGTATAACCATCTGAAAAATCTGTAACCATTATTTGTAATCCTGTTTATGTGAATGCTCCAATGAAGTTTATTTCCTTATATTGACAAACAAGATCACTATACAGCAGCATAGTGACGTTTGCACGGCTACTCGATGTGAAGTGAGCTCTACGTATACAGTACATATAATGATGGTAGAGTTCAAGCCTCGTGGTGAGATTGCGACCTGCAATGTCAACATTACGCCCAAGGCTCAACAGCGAGAAATACTGAGATAATTAGTCAAATGATACTGCGCTGAGTACATGCATGCAAAGTAGTTTAGTTGGGAAAACAAACCAAATTCCCTGAAGTTAATCACAAAGGTAGTCGAGTTTAAGAAGACCGGGCGAGTTGGCCGTGCGCGTAGACGCGCGCGGCTGTGAGCTTGCATCCGGGAGATCGTGGGTTCGAATCCGACTGTCGGCAGCCCTGAAGATGGTTTTCCGTGGTTTCCCATTTTAACACCAGGCAAATGCTGGGGCTGTACCGTAATTAAGGCCACTGCCGCTTCCTTCCAACTCCTAGGCCTTTCCTATCCCATCGTCGCCATAAGACCTATCTGTGTCGGTGCGACGTAAAGCAACTAGCAAAAAAAAGTTTAAGAAGAGAAAGAAATGCAATATTTAAAACTGAGCAGTGTTGCAAATTTAGTGATTTTATAGCTAGTTCTAGCTATTTTGTAAAGTCATTTGCTACAAAAGTTTGATTTCAGTTATTAGCGACGGTTTTAGCTATACATTTCTGTTAAGTGAACATTTTATACTTTTCTTTACGAATCATGGATTTTTAAAATTTGAAAATGTGAATTAAAATCAAAGTTGTCTAATTTAAGATCACACGTACAGACGTGCGCATTAATGGGTGTCCCGACATAAACAATCAACACTGCCCTACTCCAGTACTGAAAAG
This sequence comes from Anabrus simplex, assembly GCF_040414725.1. NCBI lineage: Eukaryota > Metazoa > Arthropoda > Insecta > Orthoptera > Tettigoniidae > Anabrus > Anabrus simplex. Next base: position 47,684,418 of record NC_090272.1, on the reverse strand, counting down.
GAGAGGAGAGAGTGAAGGGGTGGTGTTGAAGGCTACTCCAGTACAAGATGGAAGGGAGTGAAGGGGTAGTGCCGAGGGCACAATGATCCACCTTCTCGCTTAACGCGTTGCTTCAAGTAGACAGCCCGCTACAATACTCTGTGATTGAAACGGGCACAGTGGCGGATGTATTGAAGTAAAGCATTAGGTAACCTACTCTGATAATTACAGTATCAAGAGGTAAAGGAGGTTTTTAACCGAAAAGTAATTTATACTAGTTAGGAATAATTTGTAGCTGAGTTATATCGGGTCGTAATTTGAAAATACCTTTTACTGGTTCGTAACTTTCTTCTGGACTTTACTGAATTTATATCATGATTATTTACCACCTCGGATATAGAATTACGATAAATTCTTTAACGGAAAATTAATATGCTAAAATAAGATATTGATGTATAACTGTCCAAGCATTTCTTTATCAAAATAACTGAAGATACACTGACTGACAGAGCAAATGCAACACCAAGGAGGAGTGGTTCGAAAGGGATGCAAGTTGGGGAAAAAACAGAGACGGCACGGACGAATAATTGATGTTTATTTCAAACCGATATGCAGGTTACACAATGCGCACGGCATCGACTCAGTAGGATGTAGGACCACCGCGAGCGGCGATGCACGCAGAAACACGTCGAGGTACAGAGTCAATAAGAGTGCGGATGGTGTCCTGAGGGATGGTTCTCCATTCTCTTTCAACCATTTGCCACAGTTGGTCGTCCGTACGAGGCTGGGGCAGAGTTTGCAAACGGCGTCCAATGAGATCCCACACGTGTTCGATTGGTGAGAGATCCGGAGAGTACGCTGGCCACGGAAGCATCTGTACACCTCGTAGAGCCTGTTGGGAGATGCGAGCAGTGTGTGGGCGGGCATTATCCTGCTGAAACAGAGCATTGGGTAGCCCCTGAAGGTACGGGAGTGCCACCGGCCGCAGCACATGCTGCACGTAGCGGTGGGCATTTAACGTGCCTTGAATACGCACTAGAGGTGACGTGGAATCATACGCAAGAGCGCCCCAAACCATGATGCCGCGTTGTCTAGCGGTAGGGCGCTCCACAGTTACGGCCGGATTTGACCTTTCTCCACGCCGACGCCACACGCGTCTGCGGTGACTATCACTGACAGAACAGAAGCGTGACTCATCGGAGAACACGACGTTCCGCCATTCCCTCATCCAAGTCGCTCTAGCCCGGCACCATGCCAGGCGTGCACGTCTATGCTGTGGAGTCAATGGTAGTCTTCTGAGCGGACGCCGGGAGTGCAGGCCTCCTTCAATCAATCGACGGGAAATTGTTCTGGTCGATATTGGAACAGCCAGGGTGTCTTGCACATGCTGAAGAATGGCGGTTGACGTGGCGTGCGAGGCTGCCACCGCTTGGCGGCGGATGCGCCGATCCTCGCGTGCTGACGTCACTCGGGCTGCGCCTGGACCCCTCGCACGTGCCATATGTCCCTGCGCCAACCATCTTCGCCACAGGCGCTGCACCGTGGACACATCCCTATGGGTATCGGCTGCGATTTGACGAAGCGACCAACCTGCCCTTCTCAGCCCGATCACCATACCCCTCGTAAAGTCGTCTGTCTGCTGGAAATGCCTCCGTTGACGGCGGCCTGGCATTCTTAGCTATACACGTGTCCTGTGGCACACGACAACACGTTCTACAATGACTGTCGGCTGAGAAATCACCTACCCTGCAATTGGCATAAAGTTCTGACCACTCCTTCTTGGTGTTGCATTTGCTCTGTCAGTCAGTGTACATTTTACTTCTTGAGCAATAAGAAAATACATTGGAAAATATTTAATATCATTCAAATTCAATTTCCATAAAATACAAAGTGGTGCCTTAAAATATACAACAAAAATGCTATTATTGCAGCATCTCAACATACTTAACTAATTATTACAAAATTCCATCATCCTGTTCCGGAGTAGTTCGTTTAGGAGCTTTGTTATGTGTGCTATGATCTACCAATCCTTCTTCACCTCGTTCTTGCCATATTTCTACCCATCTCCAAACTGTCTTAAGACAGCATGGTATTGCTTGAGCTATCGCTTGGTGGACCATGTGAGCCTCCCACATGCCAATAATACGGCCTCGATTCACCTGTGATAAGATAGGAGCCATTTTACAATGTTTATAACGAAATGTAGGCCGGAATACACACACTGTGTATTCAGCACTACCTGTTCACTCCCTTCCCCTCCTTTTCGGTACTGGAGTGGCCTTCAACACTAAAGCAGACCCTACACGGTCAGTAATACTGATCAGTAATACTGAGTCAATAATACTGACAGTACGCATCAATATTGTAGCGACCTTACACGATCATTATTACTGTCAATATTTTGGTCAGTACCAGTGCACTAGCTTACCATTGCGGCATTCTCACTTTACAAATAAAGTCATTAACCGTCACTACGGAATGAGATTTATAACATGCAATTGCGGTATTCTATCAAAATGGATCGTAAAAGACGGGCATTTTGTAGCTATCATATTAGTACTGCACGAAACGCAGTTTTAAACGTAAACGATGGGTTAAAGATTGGCTTAGGAAAAGAGAAAAGTATTCTCATATGTTGAGGGAAACACAATATACCGAAGCAGAAGATTATCAGAACTATCTCCGAATGCGTGAGGGTACTTTTTCGAAATTACTACGAATGGTAGAGCCTTTTGTAATAAGGCAAAATACAAACATGCGGTGCTGTTTATCGGTGGCAGAGAGATTAGCGGTGACAGTGAGGTATCTTGCAACTGGTATAAATTTTGAAGATCGGTAGAGCCTTTTGTAATAAGGCAAAATACAAACATGCGGTGCTGTTTATCGGTGGCAGAGAGATTAGCGGTGACAGTGAGGTATCTTGCAACTGGTATAAATTTTGAAGATTGGTAGAGCCTTTTGTAATAAGGCAAAATACAAACATGCGGTGCTGTTTATCGGTGGCAGAGAGATTAGCGGTGACAGTGAGGTATCTTACAACTGGTATAAATTTTGAAGATTTAAAGTTTTCTGCTATAATGTCACCAGTTTCCATCAGTACAGCAGTTGTGGAAACATGTAAAGTATTGTGTTAAGTACGTTTATTCTGGCAGCGTTTCATATAGCTCGATAAACTTTTGCAATAGGCCTACTTGACGGTTCCACAAGCACCTCTACTTGGCCTTGGTGAGAAACGCATTTGTCGTCCACCGCTGCTCCGTTGATACTGACAGAAATAATGACAAGCGCACTCACACTGTCAGTATAACTGTCAGTATCCCCACCACTCTACAGTACTGACGCTCGCAGATCAGGAAATCCGGATCTGCTTCAGTACTGGCCTTCATTCCATCATTCCAGTCCACACGCGATCAGTATTACTGTCAATATTTTTCGGTACTGACAGTATTACTGACCGTGTAGGGTCTGCTTATGCCTTCACTCTCTCTCCTCCTTTTCAGTACTGGAGTGGGGCAGTATTGATTGTTTATGTCGTGACACCGTTAATGTGCGTGCGTCTACAACGCGTTAACCATAAATTGGCTGATCCCTTCACCTGTCTGCGTTAGTGAACAGCAGACTTCCACAGTACAAAGAAATATAGCCTGATAATAGACGAGTCAACAGGCATATTTGCTGTGCAACTTTTGGCCGTTAGCGTGCGTTATTTCAGTCTCAGTCTCCGTGAACTGGTATTCACATTCCTTGCCACTGTGCAACTTGAACGTGGGGGTGCCGATAGTATATCGCAGGGCCTCTCAAACGCTCCGAATCTCACGCGTGCAAACCGAGGCTCAGAGATTCTGTGCACAGTGCGTTAGTCCGACTCGGCACGGTTCGGAACAGCGTTTTGTCTCGGGGCAACTCACTTAGCTCGGTTCAACTCTGCTCGGTTGGGGGAGCGCAACAGAGCAAGTGAGGAAGTGGGAGACAGGCGCAGGTAAAGAGAGGGACAGAGCTATCGCTTAAAATCGAGAAGTGGGTAATGGTTTCTGCACTCTGATCAACCTAACAAAGTCGTCTTTTTCACCTTGCGCAGCGCAGTGCACTGGTGCATGCACCTTCATAAGCCCTCGTATAGCGAAAAGCATACAATACTTCCAGCACAAATGGGGCTACTATCGGATTTAAAAGTACAGATACTAGGGTTCAAACTTTTATAAAAACTGAAAGAGTGCACCAATCTCAAACTTAATTGCACCAAAATATAGCTCCACTCTTTCTACGTTTAACAGTGGTATACAACATATTTGCCGTCTGTATATTCCTAGCTTATACGGATCATTTGCTGAACGGTATACAGTGGCCGGGAGCAATTCAGTTAGGTGGCAATGTAGTAAGCAATCTGGGCTATACTGGAAGATTGTGCCGAAAACCTGCAGTCTAATATCTTGGAACTTGAAAATAGGTGCAATGAGTATGGTATGAAAATTAGCCTTTCGAAGACTACATTGATGTCAGTAGGTAAGAAATCCAAGATAAATGAATATCAGATTGGTGATACAAAGCTGGAACAGGTAGATAATTTTAAGTATTTAGGATGTGTTTTCTCCCAGGATGTAGTATATAAAATGAGGCTCAATCAAGGTGCAGTAAAGCTAATGCAGTGAGCTCGCAGGTGAGATCAACAGTATTCTGTAAGAAGGAAGTCAGCTCCCAGACGAAACTATCTTTACATCGCCAAAAATATGGCTTCCGATTGAGATAGCTAAATAAAATTCAGGAAACTGTACCGTCAAAAATTACCAGTGTTTTGCCCAGAGTGCGGCATGGGCTCATCAGTTGGATACTGTACCTTCCCAAAACACTGGCCGGTAGCGACACGACTGCAACCTATACATGTGATAAGCACAATGTAGTGCCGACGCACTAGGGGGAGAACGGTCTATTTTCAGACCAACTTTGCTTTACGGGAGTGAAAGTTGGGTGGACTGAGGATATCACATTCATAAGTTAGAAGTAACAGACATGAAAGTAGCGAGAATGATTGCTGGTACAAACAGGGGGGAACAATGGAAGGAGGGTACTCGGAATGAGGCGATAATGTTTAAGTTAGGAATGAAATCGATGGATGAAGCTGTACGCATAAACCGGCGTCGGTGGTGGGGTCATGTGAGGCGAATGGAGGAGGATAAGCTACCTAGGAGAATAATGGACTCTTGTTACGGAAGCTGAGAGAAGTAAAGGGAGACAAAGATAACGATGGTTAGACTCCGTTTCTAACGATTTAAAGATATGAGATACAAAACTAAACGAGGCCACAGCACTAGCTGCAATTAGAGGATTGTGGCGACGTATAGTAAATTCACAGAGGCTTGCAGACTGAACGCTGAAAGCCATAACAGTCTATAATGATGTATGTATGTGTACCGAGCTCGATAGCTACACTCGCTTAAGTGCGGCCAGTATCCAGTATTCGGGAGATAGTAGGTTCGAACCCCACTGTCGGCAGCCCTGAAAATGGTTTTCCGTGGTTTCCCATTTGCCGCTTCCTTCCCACTCCTATCCCTTCCTTGTCCCATCGTCGCCATAAGACCTATCTGTGTCGGTGCGACGTAAAGCAACTAGCAAAAAAATATGTATGTATGTTTCCGCAGTTGTAACCGGAACGAAAAAAACATGCTTTTTGGCATTCTACGCACAAACCTCTATTTTAAAACAACGTAACATGAAAACGCGTGTTCCGAACGTGAAAAAAATATACATCATAGCCTTAAGTTTCCCAAACCTAATTTCAAACTTAAAAGAGTTTATCATTATAGCTTAGAAAGCTGTCAATTTAATTTGTAACTGGTTTTTCAATTCTGCAACGTCAAACAAAGCTGTGGTTAACGCCGGCGCCGTTATGAGCGCTGCAATTACTGTTTTCATAATCGATATTTATAGAAAACTTGCAAGTATCCATACATTTTATACTGATTATAATTTCAGAGGGAAACTGTGTTAACACCAAGCGGGCAATACAATTACACTCCACCTACCTGCACAGTGTTATGTTGCCGCCCTCGCGGTAGACCGTGCGTTTTACGTAAATACTTGCCAACGCTCTCTTTAAAACAGGTTTAATATTTAACGAAATTAAACATCGACCACCTTCTCGCATGAGAGCTTTGGACCTCCAACAGGAGGTTTAAAATGGCGAGTTGTTTGCTTAAAAGCATTGCCACTGTCTTTGTTGTGTACACAATATATATACTGTACATCAGATTTAATCATCACCATTCGTATTTACATACAGGGTGTGTTCAAAAAGATGCTTGCTTGCTTGCTTGTTGTTTTAAGGGGCCTAACATCGAAGGTCATCGGCCCATTGTGTTCAATAATAATAATAATAATAATAATAATAATAATAATAATAATAATAATAATTGCTTTACGTCGCACTAACTACTCTTTTACGGTTTTCGGAGACGCCGAGCTGCCGGAATTTAGTCCCGCAGGAGTTCTTTTTACGTGCCAGTAAATCTACCGACACGAGGCTGTCGTATTTGAGCACCTTCAAATATCACCAGACTGAGTCAGGATCGAACCTGCCAAGTTGGGGTCAGAAGGCCGGCGCCTCAACCGCCTGAGCCACTCAGCCCGGCTGTGTTCAAAAAGAAACCGAACTTTTGCTATAACATCTTTATCATATATTGTACAACTTCTTAAGCACTGTTCTCCTCAAAGTAGTCCCCTCTACTGGCAAACCATTCCCATAGTTTCTTCCGTTTTTGGAAAGCCTCTTGGAACGCACTTTCTGGGATGGCGCAGAGGTCTCTTGTCGCATTGTCCGGAATCTCCTCTATGGTTTGGAAACGACGTCCTTTCAACGTGGTTGTAAGTTTGGGAAACAGGAAAAATCTTCTGGGGCTAAGTCAACAGAATACGGTAGATGAGACATAACGGGAGCATGATGATTTGCTACATAGCTGCGGACAAGGAGCGACGCGTGAGTCGGCGCATTGTTATGATGCAATATTCAACTCTGGTTTTCCCACAATTCTCATCCTGCGCATAGTATCCCTCATACGAGCTAGAATTTCTTGGTAGACTTCCAAGTTTACTATCTCACCACGTGGTACAAATTCCTGATGGACATGCCTTTACAATAAAAAAAAACCCACCACAACCAACATCACCTTAATCCTCGACCGAGTCATGCGTGTCTTTTTTTTTTACGTGGAATCCTTTCCCCATCCACTGTAATGAAGTGTCCGTGAATGTTTTGCCAAATTAGTAACAAAATTTCTCTCTCTCTCTCTCTCTCTCTCTCTCTCTCTCTCTCTCTGGCACTAATCCGATGAACAGCTTGTTCACGTCCTCACTTCAGCGGTTGTAGCTTGACAACTAACAGTCAGAACGAAACGCGGCAAATGGCAGTTTGTTGCTTAAACCTGCCGCTACGTGCATGCGCACCGACACAGATAGGTCTTATGGCGACGATGGGATAGGAAAGGCCTAGGAGTTGGAAGGAAGCAGCCGTGGCCTTAATTAAGGTACAGCCCCAGCATTTGCGTGGTGTTAAAGTGGGAAAAACACGGAAAACCATCTTCAGGGCTGCCGACAGTGGGATTCGAACCCACTACCTACCGGATGCAAGCTCACAGTCACGCTCCTCTAACCGCACGGCCAACTCGCCCGGTGTGTGAAAATGAAAGACTCCCTAGCCCTCCAGTGCTCTAATACCGTAGGGTCGGAAAAGAACAAGAGCTCACCAAGGGAGGTCGGATAGGATATATGAAAGTGAAGACCCTGGCACAAGTAAGTCGAAGCAATGCCAGGACTCAGCTAAGGGCCCAGTGGTCACCAACCCACATTCCCAAGTTCAGAGCCCCTGGCGCCTCTTTTAGTCACCTATTTTTTTTTTGCTAGGGGCTTTACGTCACACCGACACAGATAGGTCTTATGGCGACGAAGGGATAGGAAAGGCCTAGGAGTTGGAAGGAAGCGGCCGTGGCCTTAATTAAGGTACAGCCCCAGCATTTGCCTGGTGTGAAAATGGGAAACCACGGAAAACCATCTTCAGGGCTGCCGATAGTGGGATTCGAACCTACTATCTCCCGGATGCAAGCTCACAGCCGCGCGCCTCTACGCGCACGGCCAACTCGCCCGTTTAGTCACCTATTACGACAGGGAGGAGATACAGTGGGTGTTATATTCTACCACCTCCACCGAGTAGGGAATGTTTAGGTCTTACCTTATATCCATGTTTCTCCCTTTGTTGGTTGCACTGGCGATGTTTACTTTCGGTATTTTCCTCTTAACATAAACCCAAATGAGCTCGATTGAGCTTAATTCCCATTGAGCAACGGGCAGCCGAACTAGATTACCTCAGCAGCATCCGACTATGGTTTGGAAGAGCAGTCTATCGAACACTTCATCCAGCGCTGCCCTCTGCATCCTTACCTCTAGTGGCCCGAACGACCTGTTCGGTCTCGCCTCCGAAACTATCATATGGTTGCAGAATGCGGACTTAAATGTGCAGATCTGTAGAACCGTATCTTTATTAATTCTGCGTGATCAGCATAAGATTAAATAAAATAACTTCCACCCTGTGCAGCTAACAAACCATCGACCGTACTGACTTATAAAATATATACAGCCTTTTCATACAAACAACAGTGAATCGCTAGACAGTTAAGCCACACCTGTAATACACCGAGGCGATAGGCTGCAAGTCCCTCCCAGCATTACGCCACTGCCCATCAATCTTTCCGCAACGAGCTGTATATGTGTGAACTGGTTATCTCTTCCGATATTTCCAGCTCATCAGCCTTCCTGGCGGTAGCGCACATCAATTCATGCATGTCCGAGCGAAATAATGTGCACGTCTCTTTTTTAAGCTTTTTATCGTCTGTAATTTGGCGGTGACGTCCCTAAGCTAGCAGATCGTGAAACATTCATACAGTCACCACTGTGCAGCTTATTTGAAGGTAATGTATTGTAACGTGACAAACACACAACCGGTAGCGTTTGATCTGTAAGACTTACAATGTATTTTACCTTCGATTACTTATCCACTAACACACTCATACTACACTAGAATCCAAAAGTTAAGCATAATCACTAAACGAGGTCATACCGCCTGATAGGAATGCTAGACGGATTGCTGAACAAACGGGAGCTGAATCACACACTATATGTCACACAACTTGTCCAAAATAACAGTGTCAGAAAGGTTCCGATAGCTAAGGTACACCTTTGACAACAAGTAACAAAACTTGGCAATGCCTTCCACAACAAAATATGCTGTTAATATGGTGTATGGTTACCCCTAACGGCCACACATGCTTCGCAGCGACGTGGCATGCACTCTATCAGATGGTCCAAGAACTCTTGTGGCAGTCGATCCCATTCCTCCGAAACGGCAATGCGAAGGTCTTGGAAGGTCCTTGGTGGAGGCTGACGGGATGCAATTCGCCTCCCCAATGCATCCCAGGTATGTTCTATAGGATTAAGATCCGCAGACCTCGCTGGCCAGTCCATGCGATGAATGTCTTCCCCAACCGGAAATTCATCCACCAGAGCAGCGCGGTGCAGTCGGGCATTATCGTCCATTAAGAGGAAGTCTGGACCAACCGTACCTCTGAAGAGTCGAACATGTGATCTCAGTACCTCATTCCTGTATCTCCGAGCGTTAACAGTGTTCCTCGTACCACCCATGAAGATGTGCAGGTCCGTACGGCCATTCAGCATGATGCCGCCACCACCATACTGGTCCCGTTCCACGATGTTCCTGTGGTTTTATCGGCCATCCGTCTCTCTCCAGATTAATGTACGACGGGAATCGTTCTGCAAACTTAAGTGGGATTCATCTGTGAAGAGCACATGCCTCCATTCATTCAGGGTCCAGTTTCAATGTTGACGGCTCCACAGTACACGGGTCCGTCTCTGTGCTGGAGTGAGTGGGACGCACACCGGTGGATATCGGGCAAACAGCCCTGCTGTTCTGAGCCTCCGGTACACAGTTTGCCGGAGTTTGCCGGGAAACGGCAACCCCTGAGACGGCTGCAAGCTCCACCGACAATTGTCTTGCAGGTGCACTTCGATTTCGTCGGGTGGTTAGGCCAGATATCGGTCCTGCTGTAGGGTGGTTATCCTTGGTCGACCTGGTACTAGCCTACGACTAACATTTCCTGTGTCTCGAAATCGTCTCTAAAGCCTGGAAATGACACTTGGTGGCACATTCAAGGATACGGCGACTTCGGCCTGTGTCTGGCCTGCTTCCAGGCGGCCGAGTATCTACCTTGCAAAACGGGGTCCAAATGGCGTCGTTGTGCCATTATGTTGTCACGTTCACCACGAGGCTACACTCCGCACACTATAACAGGGCAAATACGACTGAGGGAATATGGGGCGCAGGCACTGGCTGTGTTTACCTTGCGGTTACGCCGCTAGTCAAAGCAGGGAACACTACTTTCCTATACAGAGTGAACACGTAAGGTTGGTAGGTGCATATGTCGTGCGATTTGCGATCTATTTCCTGTTGCCTTGCTTACTCGTAACTTATGATTAACTTTTGGACACTAGTGTAGTTCCATAGTTTACACTATTACTTACAAACTAACACAGTCTCATCAGTTTCGGACTAAACAATTTCCAATTATGTCCGTCGTGCACACTCTAATCACCATAAGTCACTCCACTCGTTCGTCGGTCGTACACTCCAGCCACCCGGCGATATTCGTAAGACTCCCGCGCTGACGCGATACAACACCCGGGGAACTCACAGACTGCAGGCAGACTTGAGACTCGACTTCCCGACAGAACTGAACCCACGAAGGAATTGCCCTCGGTGGCCACCTGTCCGACTTACATAGGTCATTCATAAACTCGAGATTATGACGGCGGTTCCGAAGAAGGCCTACAAGTGGCCGCGGCTGGTCCGTGGTCCAACAGCTCTGCACTCCGACCTATCAACCGAGCAGAGGAGCAGTGGCCACGCCTCTGTTTCGGGAGATGGAGAGGGGCTGGTTCCCACCGTCGGCTGTCCTAAGAATGGTTTTCCGTCATTGTACATTCTCCTGCACCAAGGCGAATATCGGAACACTTCCTAGTACAGGCTACGGCCGCCAACACTCTCACCATCTCCGAGCATCTCCTTCACCGTAACAAATCTCCTGGCCTGAGAGACGGCGTCACAGTCTAAGAGACCCGCCTTCCTCTTCAGGGGAGCAATAAAAACAATGCAGTTCCAGAATAGTCTCGACCCGAACACTCTAGAGGTGTCTAGTGTGACGCCGAAGGGGCGGGACATCGGAACTTCCTCCTCGTGGTAGACAGGACGCACAGTGGGCGGAGGCAATAGTTAGCCGTAATGTCAATCCATTGCGGGTGGGGCCAAACTAACTTGCTCTTCCAAGACCCTGACAAGGTCTACAAATAAAATAGCCGTCATCGCAAAGAGTAACTGGTGCTAGGTATGACCCTCCGCATTTCCATACGAACTTTCCTTTGATTGAGTTTAGAAGTCCAGCTCTTTGGCTGCATGTTCAACATAATAGTCTTCGCTTCATAGTGTTCCGGTTTCGATTCCCGGTCGAGCGGAGATTTCAGCCGCATCTGATAAATTCCGCTAGCTTGGTGCCTAGGTGCACAGTTTGGTTTCATAACCGTAGTGCGTTAATAACGCGCGGCCACTTCGCTCAGTAAAATTATATCTCCCACAAGTTTTAGAAATTACATTAGAAGACGAAGAAGCTTGAATAGATTTTCTAAAAGTAGGAAAGATCATATTAAGAAGACAGTGGTTTAACGTCGCACTAACACATCGAATGTTTCGGTCACCCAAGGAAGGGGCAGGGCTAGAATTGGGAAGGTAGTGGCTGTGGCCTTAATTAAGGTACAGCCGGCATTTGTCTGGTGTGAAAATGGAAAACCACGGAAAAGCATATTCAGGGCTGCCGACGGTGGGTTTCAAACCTTTTGAGTGCAAGCTCACAGCTGCGCGACCCTAACCGCACGGCCAACTCACTCGGTAGTGTTGGATTTTAAGAGGGCAAATTGGGGCAATTATTCGTTTATAGGAAGAGGAATTGGAGACTGGTACAATTAAATAATTGTAAATCATTTAAGAAGAGACTAGGTAAATAACTGAGAGGTAATCTGCCACCTGGGCGACAGTCCGTGATTGATGACTTTGATATATTTTCTAATAGACCTATTTAGAACACATTCTCTGAAAATGTAATCAAAATCTACACATTAGGTCGGCTGCCTGGCCGAAGCGGCGAAGGCGTGCTCGGTTCACCCGGAAGGACGTGGATTCGATTCCCCGTCAGGAAGTCGAAAAATTTAAGAAACCATATTTCAACTTCCGGAGGTGCACATGGTCCTGAGGTTCACTCAGCCTACACCAAAAGTGAGTACCAGGTTACTTCTCGGGGGCAAAGGCGGCCAGGCATGGAACTAACCACTCCGCCCCATCAAGTGCCGAGGTTACGAATAGTGGATGTCTTTACCTTCCACCCCTCCAAGGACTTCATGGCCTGTACGGAGATGACTTTGACTCATTAGATAAAACTACATTACATTTATATCCAGATCGTCCGACTCCTTGGCTGAATGGTAAGAGTTGAGGCCTTCGGTTCAGAAGCCTTCGGGTTCGATTCCCGGACGGGTCAGGGATTTTAATCGCGTCTGATTAATTATTCTGGCTCGGGGACTGTGTCTCTTTGTTTACCTCAACACTACCCTTTTCACATTCATTCAAGACACTACACTGCCAACCACCACAGAAGCATACAATAGAGATCACATCCCTCCACAAAAGGTTGTCAGGAAGGGCATCCGGCCGTAAAACATGGCCAAATACACACTTGCTATACAGTTCTCACTCGCGATCCCACAGGTGTGGAAAAGGTGGTAGAAAAATATTATTTATCTCCAGGCCGTCCCCTAAAGAGAGAATGATTGCCAGTTTTACTCCCTCTTACCATTGTAATCACAACCACCACTACAAACACCAATCTTACGAACAATCATATATTTCTACCACTGCATGATGAGCACACGCACAGTGAGTAGCTGGTCTATAAACGCCCCAGGTGAAGGTAAGTATCACAACGACCGTCATGATACAAATGTATATAGCAGTGGTGATAACAGCCCGGGTAATCTCGTATGAGTCGGTAGTTCATCACTGATAAGAGTGTTTAGTTAACAGTGGGTTAGATTTATTGGAGCATGAACATACCAGTGTTTTATTGCCCGCGTTTCTGGCCGAATAAGGCAGCAAAACAACTTAAGTTCCGGTATCTATTTCAAGCAACTTCTTCTTTGTGCTGATATAAGCAGACCTTCGTAACTTTCGCAATTATTGTCATACTACATCGTCACAGGTCTGCGCTGAAGGACAAACAGCTGAGTAGGCAGTGGGTCAATAACAACAACACAACTTAGAGGTATCCTACACAGCGACGAGTCTCCGTTCTGAATATGTACTTATCAGGGGACTCTATAGAAGGGTTACCATATCTGTAAATGAAAAAACCGGGATAATAGGATACTGTTAAGTTTAAAAACGGGGGCATTTATATCGAGAGGTTTATTTCACATACTTTTACTGGCATAGACTTTCTTTTTAGAAAATCAGTTTTAGAGACAATGCTGTCGTAGTATTGTGCACGTTCAATATTGTATGCTGTACAGTAAAATTGACAACCGTTTTACATTTTCAACTGTGAGCTTATTACGCTCGTCCGTCCACTGCACATTTAGAAGAGAACATATTCACCTTGCGGCTGTGCGTTATGTGCAGGTATGGAAAAGTAGTAGTGTACATGTACCGGTGCCATTTCTCTGCAAAAATCCCTCTATTAAGTTGCACAGTTCATCTTGTAGAAAGTTCTTAAAGCACTTATTTCATCTAAAAGTACAGAGTCTTAACACCCTTTAAAAATACCACTTTTCTCCAGTTCTTAACAGTCTTGAGGAAGTGAAAAAGGTGGTAAATAAACTTCATTGTCATAAAGCAGCAGGAATAGAAGAAATTAGACCTGTAATGGTGAAGTACAGTGGGGGGGGGGGGGCAGGGATGAAATTGCTTCATAGCATAATAAGATTAGCATGGAGTGTTGGTAAGGTAACTTCAGATTGGACAAAAGCAGTAATTGCTATACCTCGGATTTTTAGGTGATAATAGGTTAGAATGCAAAGTAATTTGGTTTGTAGGAAGTGTGATGCAACCCGTTGTACCACAATGCAGGAAGAGTAGCATAAATTCAAGAAGTTCTATAGGCTGTACCCCTAACATCTATGCAAATCTTATAGCATAACCGTTGTACAGTGTAGGGTATACTTGTTACTGGCTTAAGTAAGTTTGCATTCTAACCTATCAGCACCTAATAATCCGGACTCTAGTAATTGCACTTATCTATAAGCAAGGGAATAGGAAAGACTGCAACAACTGTCGAGGTATCTCACTGATTTGTGTACCACGCAAAGTATTCACTGGCATCCTCGAAGGGAGGGTGCGATCAGTGGTTGAGAGGAAGCTGGATGAAAACCAGTGTGGTTTCAGACCACAGAGGGGTTGTCAGGATCAGATTTTCAGTATGCGCCAGGTAACTGAAAAATGCTACGAGGGGAATAGACGTTTATGTTTCGTAGATCCAGAGAAGGCACGTGACAGGGTACCGAGGGAAAAGATGTTCGCCATACTGGGGGACTACGGGCAATTGGGCTGCAGTGAGAATTGGTGGCGGAATGAGTTCTTGGTGCAGGGTAGTTATGTGGGTTAGATAAGGCTGTACGTTATGTTCGCACTTTACATGGATCATCTACTGAAAGGTGTGAAGTGGCGGGGAGGGATTCAGTTGGGTGGAAATGTAGTAAGCAGTCTGGTCTATACTGACGACCTGGTCTTAATGGCAGACTGTGCCGAAAGCCTGCAGTCTTGGAACTTGAAAATAGGTACACTGAGTATGGTACGAAAATTAGCCTTTCGAAGACTAAACTGATGTCAGTAGGTAAGAAACCCAAGATAACTGAATGTCAGATTGGTGATACAAAGCTGGAACAGGTAGATAATTTCAAGTATTTAGGATGTGTATTCCCCCAGGATGGTAGTATAGTAAGTGAGATTGAATCAAGGCGCAGTAAAGCTAATGCGGTGACCTCGCAGTTGCGTTCAACAGTATACTGTAAGAAGGAAGTCAGCTCCCAGACGAAACTATCTTTACATCGGTCTGTTTTCAGACCAACGTTGCTTTACGGGAACTTAAAGGTGAGTGGACTCAGGATACCTTATTCATTAATCAGAAGTAGCAGACACGAAAGTAGCGAGTATGACTGCTGGGACACAAAGTAGGAACAATGACAGGAGGGTACCGGTACTCGGAATGAGGACATCAAGGATAAGTTAGGAATGAACTCCATGGATGAAGCTGTACGCATAAACCGGTTTCAGTGGTAGGGTCATGTGAGGCGAATGGAGGAGGATAGGTTACCTAGGAGAATAACGGACTCTGTTATGGATGGTAAGAGAAGTAGAGGGAGACTAAGACGACGATGGTTAAATTCAGTTTCCTACGATTTAAAGATAAGAAATATAGAACTAAATGAGGCCACAACACTAGTTGCAAATAGAGGATTGTAGGCGCGTTTAGTAAGTTCACAGAGGCTTGCAGACTGAATGCTGAAAGGCGTAACAGTCTATAATGATGTATGTATGTATGTATGTATGTATGTATGTATGTATGTATGTATGTATGTATGTATGTATGTATGTAAACAGTCTTGTTCTTTTTTTTAAAGAGTTGTTCAGTGAAATACAAACAAGAACTGAGTGGCGCCCTCTGTGTTGTCAACTTTAATGTGATTACACGTGATAAATTTCATTTTCGGTTCCGTACTGACTATATATCAAAATTCTTATTAAGAATTTATGTATATTGTCCACCTGTTCATTACAATAAAATATTAGCAATTAAATGGCCTGCCTAAACATTATGCCTAAAGGACATGTTTCGACCAATGTTAAGGTAATCTTCAGCATGATGTACAAGAAATAAGACATACATATAAAACGTTACTACAGTATACAGTAAATACTCGAATTTGATTAAAATATTTATCATTTTCCTTTCTAGCTGTGATTAAAATTAGAGCTGATTTGACTAGATATAAGTCCAGACTTGAAAAAAAAAATCATGATAATCGAAAATGATAAATAATTTAAACCTTCTTCCGCATAAAAGACTCGCTAGGGAGCAAACATGATAGCAAATATACTCAAATCTATTAAAAATATATAATGAAATACAAAGTGTGAAGAATTAGTTAGGTTGGACGGTCGTAGGTTTGACTGTCAGGGATAAAAATACATTAAAATGATAAATATATCAAATAATCTGATGGGATGGTAGAAGAAAAAACCGGGGGATCTAGCAGAACTGAACGGAAACTAGGGGAAGGGTTAAAAAAAGTGGACCCCGGTAAAAACGGGTAATATGGTAACCCTAGCGGACATCGACCTACGAAACACCAAAAGACCGGATAAAAAGTTTTGATCACCTTATATATCGTCCATTCCCGTAGCACTATTAGTTTGAGTCCTCGGAGGACAGGCTGTCAGAAATTTAAAATTAGCAGGAGGACTGCTGTGTATTTCTTTTTTAAATACATGCAGCTTATCTCCGCTGGGAATGTACCTGATAAGAGCTGCACTACTTCCGGGTGAGGGGACGAATTTACACTTACTTTTAACCTCTTATCTAATCGAGCAAGTTGGCTGCGCGCTACGAGTCAAGTTGCTGTTAGCTCGCATTCGGTAGATAGTGGGTTCGAACCCCACAATCGGAAGCACTGAAGACGGTTTTCTCTGACTTACCATATACTTTTCCAGACAAATGTTGGGACCGTACTCTAATTACGGACACAGTCGCTTCCTTCTTAATGCTAACCCTTTCCTATCCCATCGTCGCTGTAAGATCTGTCTGTGTCGGTGCGACGTAAAACAAAATGGCAGTAATAAAACATAATTTCTAACTCGTTTATACCTGCGAACATGCGTTAGTAAACAGTTATTTCACCTTTTCTCAACTATCGGTCCCCAGGAAAAAAAAAAAAAAAAAAAAAAAAAAAGAAATAAAACAGCCTTCAAAGTATCTGGGAAGTTGAATACTGCAGGACATGCAATGTGAACAAGAAATCCGAGTGAGGATAGCAGTGGCTAGAGACAAGAAGAGGAGACTACTTTGTAGTAGCCTGAATAAAGGACTGAGGAAACGTCTGGCGAAGTGCTAGGTGTGGAGTGTTGCTTTGTAAGAGGCAGAAACCTGGACGATGAGGATTTCTTTTAGTATTTGCTGTACGCCGCACTGACACAGATAGGTCTTATGGCGACACTAGGATAGGAAAAGGCTAGTAGTGGGAAGGAAGCGACCATGGCCTGGTGTGAAAATGGGAAACTATCTTCAGGGCTGTCGACAGTGGGCGTTCTAATAATAAAATCGGTAACGTTATTGTTTTTACGTCCCACTAACTGCTTTCTATTTTTAGGTTTTAGGAGACAACAAGGTGCCGAAATGTTGTCCCGCAGGAGTTCTTTTACGTGGCAGTAAATCTACCGACACGAGGCTGGCGTATTTGAGCACCTTCAAATACCATCGGACTGAGCCAGGACAGTGGGGTTCGAACCCACTATCTTCCGAATGCAAGCTGATAGCTACGTGACCCAAAACCCACATACAATTGTTCGGTGGACGATGAGGAAAATGTTGAGAGAAGAACTGAAGCATCTGGGATGCGGATGTTGCAAAAACTTTAAAAGATCCATTGGATCGATAGAGTGAGACATAAAGAAGTGTTAAAAGAGAGTTGGAGAGGAAAGAAGCATACCACAGATAGTGAAAAATAGAATGAAGGACCCGATGGGGCACAATTCAAGAAGAGAATGCTTGAAGATGGAGGTGCTCCAAAGAATAGTACTGGGAAAGAAAAAGTCAGATGATGATGATGATGATGATGGTGATGATACCAGATGTAAGGCGATCCAAGCAGAACAGAAGGAGGTTATCACAGGAAGACGGAAGATAGCCTACAGAAGAATGGATGACGATCAAGTAGATACCTGGAGCTAGACAGAACACCAAATGAGTAATTAAAAATAGACAATGGCTAGCTGCATTAAACATTATCTAGATAACGTTGAACGAAATACATGTTCGATTTATATAATATGAA
This sequence comes from Anabrus simplex, assembly GCF_040414725.1. Taxonomy (NCBI): domain Eukaryota; kingdom Metazoa; phylum Arthropoda; class Insecta; order Orthoptera; family Tettigoniidae; genus Anabrus; species Anabrus simplex. Next base: position 47,666,232 of record NC_090272.1, on the reverse strand, counting down.
AGACTTCAGAAATCAAGGGAAAAATCATACAGCATTTCTTTCCCTAAACCAAGTCGAAAAATTCGTACTATGTGAAAAGAAGAACACTTTTAAGAAGTAGCTAACTAACCTGCACCCAAAGCAACTGGTACGTGACTTGTGAGGGCACTCACCTGGAAATAAAAAGAAAACAGTGTGTTAGAACAGCATAAAATACGCCACTACATAAATAAATAAATAAATAAATAAATAAATAAATAAATAAATAAATAAATAAATACCATGCCTTTCATTTTTCAGTCTAAGCCAGGCAAGTGCAGGCTTGGCTCGCTAGAACAACCTAGCGATAAACTTTGGACTGGGAGAAACACCCGTACGATGACGGAAGGTTTCCTTTTCAATCATTGTTTTTCAATCTACCCTTTCTACATTTGTAATAATAATACAAACATCTTAATCTTATACAAGAATATATATTACCTATGTTTTTAATGTTACAACTTCACACAATTTTTACAATGCCCGCACTTGAAAATTCGTATTAATAAAAGATCTTATTAACAGTGTGAACAAATCAGAAGTGAAATGCTACTCCTTAAGGGTTTGTAGTAGTAAATATCCAGACGTCCGCTTCTGTAGTGTAGTGATTAGTGTGATTAGCTGCCACCCCCGGAGGTCCGGGTTCGCTTCCCGGCTACGAAATTTGAAAAGTGGTACGAGGACTGGAACCGAGTCCACTCAGCCTCGGGAGTTCAACTGGGTAGAGGGGGGTTCGATTCCCACCTCAGCCATCCTCAAAGTGGTTTTCCGTAGTTTCCCACTTTTCCTCCATGCAAATGCCGGGATGGTACCAGCTGTAACTTAAGGCCACGGCCACTTTCTTCCCTCTTTCTCGTCTATCCCTTCCAATCTTCCCATCCCTCCAGTAGGCCCCTTTCCAGCATAGCAAGTGAGGCTGCCTGGGCGAGGTAATGGTCCTCGACCCCATTTGTATACCCGACCCAAAGTCTCACGCTCCACGATAATGCCCATGAGGCGGTAGAGGTGGGATCCCTCGCTTAGTCCAAGGGAAGAGCCAACCCTGGAGAGTAAACATATTAAGAAAGAAAGAAAGAAAGAAAGAAAGAAAGAAAGAAAGAAAGAAAGAAAGAAAGAAAGAAAAAGAACAACACTATCAGTTTAATCTTATACAAGGAAATATATTGCTTATGTTTTTATTTTATAACTTCCCATAATTTTTACAATGCCTGCAATTGAAAAAGTTCGTATTAATCCACGATCTTATTAACAGTGTGAACAAATCAGAAGTGAAATGCTACTCCTTAAGGGTTTGTAATAGAAAATATCCAGACAATAAGAAAGCATGTTCAATGAAGTTGAACTGAGATTCACTGAATTTGAAGGGAGTAAAAGGGGTGCTGCATATACAAATTACAAGTATTTTAAACCGGAAAATATAGTCAAAACGTAAGCTCCATTATGTTACCCGAGATTAACTACTGATGCAACCTACAGTCATACAGTGCACCAGAACACAGTGGAGGGGGACGTCAAACCCCCTGTGTCAATGCAAAGTGCTCGCTGCCCGCGTAACCGCCCACCAGTTTCCCAGCATCTGCACGCCGCTGTCCAGCTCCATGGCTACATGGTTAGCGTGCTAGTCGCTGATCCTATGGGTTCCGGGTTCGATTACTGGCCTGGTCGTGGATTTTGACCTTCATTGGTTAATTCCGATGGTGTGTGTGCATTATAATTCATCATCACAGGTAGGATCCCATTCTCACAGACGAGCAGGTCTCCTATCAGACGTAAACTACTCGAAAGACCTGCAACAGGCATCTCCAGAGGCCACTCGCTATTATGCACACTGCTGGTCTAAGCCTTACGAGTACCGGGCGGATAGAGTTGAAATATCACGTCTTTATTTTGCATCATTTTGATTTGTTTTTCCAATTTTGGGATGATCAGTCATTATTTCAACTTTTTATACGGTTTTAGGTCAATATATAGCATTTTGAAGAATGTTCAAATCATTTTAAATGTGTTTAAGCATTTTTATGACAACAAAAAGAGTCATATTTTTCTTACATTTGGTTAAATTTGTTCATTATTTATCATGACCAAGCAAACTGACAGCAGCTGTTAGTGAATGTGAAAGGGTAAGGAAAGGATTCTTCCAAGATATGGGCTGGGCAATACATGAACTCTAATAATTAGGAGAAAGTATTTCCTAATGTTACTATATAGGCTTTTGGGCTTATGCCGTGTCAAGAAAATTCTTTACGTTTCGCAGAGATCTGTGCTCTGCGTCACCAGAAGAAAATCTCAACTGTCCACGAGAGGCTTCTTAAACAATGACTTTTGGAAATTTAGATGTTATAACAGAAGTGGAAATGGTACGTCATTCGTCACCAGATGGCTCCCCGGACGTGACACAGCGCTTTCACCTTATTTTCTTGATACGGCATAAGCCCCAAAGCCTATACAGTATCATGTCTGTAAGTACGGGCCGTGAAAGCATCAATGCCAATATTTCCTAAGGGGCCGATGACCTCGATGTTAGGCCCCTCTAAACAACAAGCATCATCATCAAGCAATATTTCCTAATGTGTCTCAAGCACAAGGAATGCACCAGCCATCGCCTCCACACCTAAAGCCAGTTATTCACCCCGCGTACATCAAGGCAAAGTACAAATGGAAACGAGAAGGGATGGGAAACAACAGTCATATAACGTATCACTTAGTAGAGAATTATCCTCCCATGTAATTGTGCAAGAAAAATGCCAAAAGTGAAACCATCACAAAAGTGTTCTTTTTTTATAATTTACTTTATTTCGCACCGACACAGATAGATTTTACGACGACGATGGGATAGGAAAGGGCTACGACTGGGAAGGAAGCAACCGTGGCTTTAATTAACACACAACCCCAACATTTGCCTGCTATCAAAATGGGAAATCAGGGAACATCCACTATCCACTATCTCCCCAATGCAAGCGCACAGGTAGGTGACGCTAATCGGACAGCCACTTGCTCGATATCACACAGTATGTTTTTAATGCAGCTAATGAATGAATATCGAAAAGGCGTGTCTACAACATGTGATGTGTTTTGTTTTATAAATTGTGCAGTGTTAAAGTGAGTGCGGAAAGGAGGTTTGTTGTACAACAGCACCTTAAGCGAAAAACCATCTGGATGTAACAAGTGCTAAGAACAACAATGTTTCCACCTTCTTCGGGGGGCAAAGTACTACATGCAGGAAATCATTATATATATAGTTACTTCGTATATACACTTTCAAGTAAATTACAATATAATTATTTCTGTAAATCAAGGGATATATTTATTGAAAAACCTTTGTTACTGTCACCAGAATTCAGTTTGGTCAAATATTTTAAAGTCTTTTTTTACTTTTTCCCGTATATTTATGGGCATTTTAGTGATCATTTTCAGTGATTCTTTTAGGTCAATACGATCCGCCCCTACTCATGAGTGAACTACTGTAAACGCCGTTATCCTTCTACTTACAACTAGTACCTTGGCCTCCTCTACTTTTACAATTCTTTTTACACTGGAATTATCAGCATCTCAATCTAACTAACGCCACTCTATGCTCCTCTTACCTTCCGCTATCAAGTCCATTATTCTCCGATGCATTGGAGGTCCAAACGTCTTGTCACCCCATTAATATTCAGTGAAGTTGTGCAATACACTGTATTTCACACGACCGACACGAGCTCCGACAGTGTAGAAAAGCGGCTTGTTGCTACTTTTTTGGGAACATAAAAGTCCACATCATCCTCAGAGAGAAATGAAGTGTTTCGCGATAAGTGGGTAGGACGAGGATCGACATTTCTTTCCGCCCCTCTTGGAAGTCCTGATCCCTCTTCTTGTGACAACGCTCTATGGCAGAGGTCTTCAACTGGTCTTTCCCTGGGATCCGGATTGGTGGTAATAATGCAATAAAGGGTACAGACACTATGTCCTTCCACTGACAACTTGAAAGACCTTCATTCTTTATCACACAGAAGTTCGCAACTATCATCTCGCTGAACAGTTGCAGTTCTTTGCCTTCGTGTGGGTAAGCACATCTCAATTAAAGATGTTCAACAAATTACTGACGATTTTTTTAATAATTGGTTTTACGTCGCACCGATACAGACAGATATTATGGCGACGATGGGATAGGAAAGGCCTAGAAGTGGGAAGGAAGCAGCCGTGGCCTTAATTAAGGTACAGTCCCAGCATTTGCCTGGTATGAAAATGGGAAACCATGGAAATCCAACTTCAGGACTGCGGACAGTGGGGTTCGAACCCACTATCTCCCGAAAGCAAGCTCACAGCTGTGCGCCCCTAAGCGCACGGCCAACTCGCTCGGTTTATTTATAGTTACAGAATTCTGCATGTGTTAAGGTCTATTATCTTTGGGGAAAGCGTCTCGATATGGCGCTCGTTAATACGATAAGAATTTATGGGAAAAGGAAGCCACACAGAGACAATATACTGTCAATAAAGTAAAACAAGATAATCTAACAGTTTTCAATTATAACAACGGTTGGAAAATTGATCTTAAATAAAGGAATACAATTGTTTTTACGGATGATGAAAATAGCGAGCGAGAGAGAGAGAGAAACATCACTCCTCTCTATGTACATGGAATAATAGAAAGAAAATTATGAGACTTAAGGCAGAATTATGAACATCAAAGAATACTTAGAAAAGAAACTGACAGAAACACACTGCTCAGAAATTTAAAGCAGAATTATGAAAAACAAAAAATACTATGGGACGAAGCCGACAAAAACAAGCGACTCAGATGAAAGGTATTTCACTCCCAAAAGTTGTCACTACTGACAGTTTCTCGGCGAAGGTGGGATGGGAAATAACTAGAACTGGAAAGGTTGCAGACGTGATCTGAATACTGCACAGTGTTATTCATAAGGTGCCTGTCGTTTGTACATTCCTTTTAAACTCTTGACCGACAGAGACAGCCTACGACAGGGAGGGAACAGATCGTGGCATTGTTTACAGTACAGTCCCAGCATTTACCTGGTGTGGAAATGGAAAATCACGGAAAACAATACCCAGGGCTGCCGACAATGAGGTTCTAACCCACAATCTCCCGAATGCAAACTCACAGCTACGTGACAAACCAAGCAGCCAACTCGCTCGTTGGTTTGCACATACGAATGAACTGCTCTTTAAATAACGTGTGGTAACGTTCAAAATCATACCCCAAGCCGTCTTTAACAGTCTTGAACTTCGGTTTATACATCTGTTACATAAGCTATACATACTGTTACGTGCCAGCCCCGTGTTAGCTCCTTTCGGTACTTCCAGGAAGAGGCTGGTGACTCAGACGACCTGGAATCTTCCAGCCGACCTGTTGGGGTAGGGCCGGCCTTTCCGTGTATTGTTCTCGGCGGCCGGCTTACCTGTGAGTTCCTAGGAGATACAACGGCAATGTTCTGCCTATAGTCACATCGTGAAATTTCTGGATCAAATCACGCGAGCTATAAAAAGGGAGCCTAGCCGCGGACAGGCAGTCAGAGTTAGACTCCGCAGGGGAGTCAGTGTGACACTCAGTGACTTGGGTTCGGTGGCTGGGCTGAGGGCAGCAGAGGTGTTGGCTGTCTTTAGTGTCCCACCGAGGTTTGAACCAGGTTTTGTTGTTGTGGTGTCGGAGAGGCCAGTGTGTAGGTGCAGGTGACAGAACGAAAGACTGGACTGTGTGTTCGTGTAATTCTGTGGACTGGGAAACGCCGTGAGCCAGAGAGGAAATGCGCTATCGTGAGTGCGAGAATAAATGGACCTGTGTTCATGTTCGCTGTTGTGAGTATCGTCCTTCTGTTGAATACTGTTGAGCTGATTGGTCGTTCACTGCATGGGACTATGCGAAGTACATCTGTGGAATCGAACCAACGAATAGTCGTCGTGTGTTGCATAACCAGTGGCACTGTGTTCAAATCCGGCTGTCTACGCACAGTGGCTGTAGGAGGTGACTGGACTTGGGGGAAAGTGAAAGTAAGGATTAGTGTCCCAGGCACAGACATATAGTAAATAGACTGGTAATGAGTACGTGTGCCCATTAATAACCGGTTAGAATTGTGTTTGAATATGTGTGTGTGCGCATTTATTAGGCCATCCTGAAACAAATTTGAGTAATGAAACAAATGGAGTTTTATTCGTACCAATACTGTCACGTGTTGCTGTGTCCTATAGCCTTGCTCGAGGGGTCATATTTTCCCCTCTCCAAACCCAACAATTAAAGTTTCGAAAGGTGGTACTCGCTGACCTCGAATCGTGGTGGAAAATACAACTGGTATCCGATTTCTCAACAGGATATTTTACTCGTAAATATTTAACATGACAATTAGAATCACACTTTGCTGTGTCTTGTATCACTGTAGGTAAGCACATCACAATCAAAGACATATTCGACAAATTACTTCGGTTAGATTAATTGCAATATTCCTCTTTGCGTCAAGTCTTTGTGAGAACACATATGCTCTTTTACGTCAGTGTTATCTATGACAAATCAAGACAAAATTAGGCCAGTTTCTCCGGACTATTTGATTGTCTCGCGAGACATTATGGGGGAAGGGGGGCGGTTGAATGGGTCAGCGTGTCTATGCTCAGTTCCAAAGGCATTGTGTTGGAGTGTGGTCAGGTGTACGGTTGTTGCTTCTGAACACTCTGGACAGCGCGTTTCGTTTGGGTAGTACCACGCTGTCACCATAACAATGAGTACAGCACAGCTCAAGATTCCAGCAACCACCAGTATATTACACAACCGAAATTATGTAACTTTCACTTCACTAGATTACCTTTCAATAGATTATGACTTTCCTCAAAAAAGTTATCAAGCAAGCAATCAAGTGCTTCTAAGAACATTGTTTATCGCATTAATACTAGTAGGTTTCCGGCGACGGTTAGATGGGAAATAGCTAGAAATGGGGAGGCGGCAGACATCATGTGAGAAGAGGAAACTACAGACTATATGCACGGCTATGTATGTTAGGGTTCGTAACCACCATCTCTTGAATGCAAGTGTACAGCAACAAAGCGTAGTACGCATCCAACATATCTCAAATTGGGAGCGTGGTTTGGTGACCACGGGGTAATTAGCCGAGTATGATATTGCTTCCATTTACTTGCACCAGACTCCACACTTTCATCTTTCTTATCCGACCCTCCTCGGTCAACTCGTGTTCTCCTCCAACCACGACGGTATCAGGTTTGATAGGCCTTAGGGCAGGGTCTCTCCGGGTGCACGCACCGGTGCATTGCGCTGCGCAAGGTACAATAGACGACTTCGCTAGGTTGACCGGAGTGTAGACCCCCCAATCCTCAATTTTGAGCAATAGCGCTGTCTATTTCCTTGCGCTTGTCTCGCTCGCTCCGCCTGTCCGCTCCCACCCCTCCTCAAATGCTCTGCTGCGCTCCACCATCCAAGCCGAGTTGTGCCGAGACTAGCCGAGTCACGTCGAGACAAACCGCTGGTCCGAACCGAGCCGAGTCAGACCGATGCACGGTGCACAGAACCTCTGCACCTCGGTTGGCACGCGTGAGATTTTGGGCCTTTGAGAGGCTCTGCCTTAGGGTGTCTTACATTTTAAAACCCTTCGTGGTCCTTATAGTTTTGACAGATTTATCCTTCCCTACTTGGGTATAGGAGGTTCTAGTGCAACGTCGCGAGAGGCAATTTTTCTGATAATCGTGTTCCGTTTCATATTATCGAATTTTAAGATACCGAAATGAACGAAGTGTCATCTGAAAGAGAAGTGTCCAAACGTTAAATAAGTTCGAGAAAAATGAAAATCGGACTATTAGGTCTCAAAACAAAAGGGGTTGAAACTCTCCTTTTCTTTTCAATATCAGTCTTTCGAAAGATCTCTTCAAAGTAAGGGCTAGCACAACCTATACAGCGCAGCCAACTCATCATCGGTTGTAAGAAAATTTTGTATTGGTATCCAGCCAGTAATATTGATCATTTATGTCTAAGAATTGGATGTTGTCTGATTGTGTGCGTAACAGGCGAGCACATGATGAGTAAAGACTCTAAATACCGAGCGTTTGATCGCGGCCAGATTGTCGGTGACGTACGTATGCGCTATTCGATCTCCGAAGTTGTGCAGGTAATGGGCCTTCCATGAGCTAGTGTTCAGAGCGCACCACGAGTACGTATATTCGGTCAAAACCAGTACCACCGTGCAGTAGAACATGTTGTTCACAGGGGTCACCGTCGACTGACTTGGATGGTAGAAGTGCAGAGACGCGTCAAAGTGTATTACCTGCGAAGTCAATGTTGGATGACAACGAAGTGTGAACAGCCCCACCATCCAGGAACACTTCGCGATGAGGTACAGACGCCACTATCCGATTTGGGTGCCACTGTTCACCGAACATCACAAGGCACATTGGCACAGGAAGACCATCTCTGAACTCTCAAAGCACAGCGAGAGATCGACTGGACTAATGAGTTGTGGTACTAGTTTGTAGCAGGGTACGAGTGCATCTCCAAGCAGTCGAGGCAGTGGATTATCTTGCCAGCGTCCGGCTCCATGGCTAAATGGTTAGCGTGCTGGCCTCTGATCACAAGGATCCCGGGTTCGATTCCAGGCAGGGTCGGGAATTTTAACCATAATTGGTAAATTTTGCTAGCACGGGGCTGAGTGTATGTGTTGTCTTCATCATCCTTTCATCCTCATCACGGCGTGCAGGTCGCCTACGGACGTCAAATAAAAAGACCTGCATCTGGCGAGCCGAACTTGTCCTCGGACACTCCCGGCACTAAAAGCCAGACGCCATTTCATTTCATTTCATCTTGCCAGCAAGGCAGAGTTCAGGCCGGAGAAAGTTGTATCATCGTATGGTTATTGTTCAGATGTGATGACATGGTACATCTGACAACATCCCTCACCAAAGACGATACAAGAACCTGCTGTCAGATGTTGTCCAACTTAGCGCCGGTATTATAATAGAGGTTTAAACTGTTGGTTCAGTTTAAACTTCGGTTTATCAGTTAGTCGTGTATTATAAAACTTAATCTTAAGTTTAACTAGAGATTAATTTTAATGCCACTCATCTACCGTTTAAACTGAAGTTTAAGAATACATAACCTTACAACATGGCAGAACGAATGGATCTCGAAGATATTTTTGAGTTGTTTGAAGAAATACTAAGCGATGACGAAGAAGTGGTTCAAATTATTGAATGGCCACTGGTACTGCGAGTTTTGCGAGCAAGGGGACGTCGCTTTCATATGGAATTAAAAATAGTTTTTAAATAGGTTTAGGCTTACAATACAGACTACCATTACCCTATTTCAGCAAATTGGTGCAAGAATAAAACATGCAACGAAACGGTAAGTAAGTACAAATGACTTTTTGAACTGTTTGAATGTCAAAAGTGTAAATTTTAGAAATAAAGTAACTTCCTTCTATTTCAGAAACCATGCTGTAGAACCCCTCAGTCAGCTACTAATAGCGTTGCGGTTTTATGCCTCCCGTAGTATGTTTATTAAAAAGGGGAGATTTCGGAGGAATTCATAATTATTTCTGTACTAATTGCACATGCAATTCTATTTCCTTACAAGTAAAATTAGGACAACGTTTATTGTTTTTATCCGCCATTTTACCTACAAGAAGTAAACAAAACATTATCGATAGTCATCTTTTCTCGCAAGTCACTGCTACCAAGATCGTATGTTTCCTTCTTCACCTCAGTTTAACTTAGGCCGACCATTATAAGACTCAACATCGGTTTAAACTCAAGTTATAGTTTAACTCAATCTTCAGTTTAAACCCTCATTATAACACCGGCCCTTACTCATGTGCAGTACACTGCAGGAGATCCGCACGGATAGTAAGACAATGCACCGTTCAGTCACTTCGAACTGAAGTTCAATGAACACTCCATGGACATGAGGATGCTTGCAAGTCCCTAAGGTCACCTGAACTCAATCCTATTGAGCACACCCAGGATGCTGTGGAGAAAGATGTGCGTGCCGTTGACGCTGCTCCGAACAATCTCTACGCATTACGGGAACAGCATGACTTCCCACGCTTCCGCTACCTTGTGGAGTCCCTGTCACGCCACACTGTCAACATCATCAGGGTGAAAGGGCGTGCTGCACGCAACTAGCCGGGTAGGCCTATCTCTAACTCACTCGTTCATCAGTGTAGTTGCGTTGAACTGAGTTGAGATTTAGATAATCTTTTACCAGGCTGTGAGTTTGCACGAGGTCGATAATGGAACCAGAATAAACACGGAACGACGAAGAGGTTTAGGAATTTCCAGTCCCCTGTATGAATAAATATTTGCAATTACTTGGCATTCAAAATAACGAGAACAAGAGTATGAAATTCAGACTTTGTTTGAGAGCAAACATTTTGAAAATTCCCAGGTCTCACTTGACAATGGCCACTTCATGTCTCCACACTAAGATGATGATGATGATGATGCTTGTTGTTTAGAGGGGGTCATCGGCCCCTAATGGTACGAAATGAAATAACAAAAAGTTCAAATTCATCCACTGACAAAAGTAAAATAAAAAATGCCATGAAGAATGAATGGTTGGACATTAACTCAACAAAAAACAAAAAACAAACAAAAACCAGTAGATCAGACTCAAAAAAATCGTAAATACTATTATTACTGACTAAGGGACCACTTATAAAACACAATGATGCTTGATGTCTAAAGGGGTGCAAAATCCACGTCAAAGGCCCCACAGAATGGTACATGTCGCGAGTAAAGTAGAACCATGGCATTTGTCATGTTGGGGTACTAATCAAAAGTAGCGAAGACTCACGGTGTTCCACAGAAGATGGTACTACTCACAAGGATTGCTCTTCGTATAGGGAACGCAGACCTGTGGTGTTTCTCACACAATGACGCCACTCAAGAGCCAACGCAAACCGATAAGTTTCCCCACCTAGGTGTACTAATCACGGGCGCCGGTATTCCTGTGGTGTTCCTCACATAGTAGGCACCAATCACAGGCAACGGAGACCGACGGTGTCGCTCATATAGCGGTACAACTCACAAGCTACGCCCAGACCCGCGGTGTTGCTCACATGGGTACAATGCACGGGTACTGGAAACCCCCAGGCCAGTCTCATTACTGCTCCTAATCACAAACCTATTTCGTACCAATTTAGTGGTACTACTCGCAAGTACAGGCAATCCACGGTGTTCCCCGCATGACGGTACGAATCAAGAGTAGTTTCATGGTTCTAATACAATCATCCCTTGGTCGTCCCTTGTAGGGGATACCGTGGGTGTATTCTACATGTGCGTCCTCCACCCGCAGGGGGTAGTGTGTTTGGTCCGCGAGAGGTATTTTATTTCCCTCAAATCCGCCGGCAAGTCGGTTTGGACCCCCCTATCCGCCACCTGGGACGCACCCCGTGGGAGTATCACCTCTCCCCCTGCTACGCCAGCGTAGTAGGTTCGTGGTCCATACTAAGAAAACGCCACAAAATGAAGTAATATATTTTATTTAATACTATGACGTAACTGTCTTCTTTCCGTACTCAAAATAGTAAGAGTGCGGAAAATGACACAAATGACCGCACTTTTTTAATTAGGAATCGTCTCTGATGGTTGAACTCTCCTTCACAGTACCGTTTCCATTTCCCTCCAGGCGTTGAGTCCATTCAGTTTGCCGGCCCTATCAACAACCATCATTTTGATCTGCAAACCCACACATGGTCCAGATGCTCTAATATTTCTACTTCATCCTCGGCAATGACTACGATATTTTCCACGTATCGCAGATTCAATATCTTCCTGCCATCAGTGGAAAATCCACACTGGCCATCCGTTGAGTGTAGCTCTTATGATGTATTCGTCATAAATATTAAAGAACACTGGCGACAATATACAGCCTTAGCGAACACCCCTTTGTGTCTTTAAGATCTCAGACGCCGTGTCATGTATCTTGACAACTGCTGTGTTAGACTCGTAAAGTTTCTTTTATCAGCCAGACAAGATGCTTGGGAACTCCCATTTCCAATAAAACTTGCCACAACTCCTCCCAGTGATCACAGACAAAGGCTTTCCTATAATCTATAAAGCACAAGATCATAGGATGCTCTCTAATTTTTTCAATTAGGTGTCGGACGTTCAGTAAGTGTTCTTAATGCCTTCCCCTTTAACAAAACCAGATAAATAAATAAATAAATAAATAAATAAATAAATAAATAAATAAATAAATAAATTAAAAACATAAAATAAAAATGCAGTGTCGACTTTAGTGGCGCAGTCTGTTAGTTGTACGTCTACTGTGCCCACAATAGTAAGTTCGATTCCGGCTGCGGTCAGCGGCTTTGAAAGTATCTAAATGCTGCATTCCATAGTGGCTTCTGACATGTTACACGACTCCAGGACAAAAAAACAGACAGCTGGGCGTCTCTTAGATTAGAACTCTTAGAGTATACTATTGCATACTTTGATTTAGTGTTTCGATTATAAGAAGTACTGTGTGGATGAGGTTAGTAAATATTGTAAATGTAAATAGAAGAGAAATACAAGGTTTATAAAAATAAAAGATGGATTAGGGAAAATATGCCCTCAATGTGATGAAAATAGGTGAGAATTTCACTTGCTGAAATAGGATAGAAGGGAATTTATGAACAGTAATGACCGACTTGTCTTAAGTCAGGATGAGAATGGGTATATAACTTGGCTATTTGCTTTACGTCGCGCCGACACAAATAGGTCTTATGGCGACGACGGGATGGGAAGGAAGCGGGCGTGGCCTTGATTAAGGTACAGCCTCAGCATTTGCCTGGTGCGCGTATAGACTCATCAGAATGATAAAGAATGGACCAGGCCTAGTTATCTTAGTAAGTTATTATTGGTAATTAGAAATACAGTATATACACAAGAAAGTTGCAAGATCTTGAAATGTATGCAGAGCAGACTACGGCTAGTTGGTTAATTTAGGGCTATAAACCTGTTATTACAAGAAAGAATGGCTGAATACTACAGTATATACCTTGGAGTTAATAGTGGTAATCAGAATATTCATTATTAGTATTACTGTTGTATTACCACCGTCGTTATTATGTTGTTCCTTAATGTTCTTTCTTTTCTTTTTCCTCTTTCTTAAGCTGTTCACCCTCCAGGCCTGGTTTTTCCTCTCGGACTTAACGAGGAATCCCACCTCTACCGCCTCAAGGCCAGTGTCCTGGAGCGTGACACTTTGGGTCGGGCATACAACTGGGAAACGAGGACCAGTACCTCGCCCAGGCAGCCTCGCCTGCTATGATGAACAGGGGCCTTGTGGAGGGATGGGAAGATTGGAAGGGATGGGTAAGGAAGAGGGAAGGAAGCGGCCGTGGCCTTAAGTTAGGTACCATGCCGGCATTTGCCCGGAGGAGAAGTGGGAAACCACAGAAAACCAATTGGAGGATTGCTGAGGTGGGAATCGAACCCCCTTCTACTCGAGTGACCTCCCGAGGCTGAGCGGGCCCCATTCCAGCCCTCTTACCACTTTCCAAATTTCGTGGCGCAGAGCCGGGAATCGAACCCGGGCTTCCGGGGGTGGCAGCTAATCACACACCACAGAGGCGGACCTTAATATTATTAATTATTAAACTGATTTTGGGTTGGCAACAGTTGGTTGCTCTCTCCCAGTTGGTGGTTTTCCGTGACTGGAAGAGAAGAGTTTTTATCCATGAATTCATTTCCATCATTCATTCATTCATTCATTCATTCATTCATTCATTCATTTCCATCATTCATTCATTCATAATGATTGTTGTAATTGGAGAGACTTGTGGCATAAATATTTCTTGATGGACGAGGTTAGTATGAAGACCAACCCCCTTTGGTGTCTATATGCCTTCCTCAATGGACAAGTTCCAAAATAGGTCTTCCTTTCCACTAGTGCCCAATGTGAAGTTCCATAGTTGAAATGAAAAATGAAATGTCGTATGGCTTTTAGTGCCGGGATATCCCAGGACGGGTTCGGCTCGCCAGGTGCAGGTCTTTCTATTTGATGCTCGTAGGCGACCTGCGTGTCGTGATGAGGATGAAATGACGATTAAGACAATACATACACCCAGCCCCCGTGCCATTGGAATGAACCAATTAAGGTTAAAATCACCGACCAGGCCGGGAATCGAACCCGGGACCCTCTGAACCGAAGGCCAGTACGCTGACCGTTCAGCCAACGAGTCGGACATTTCCACAGTTGATTTCGAATGTATGAACCCGGTCGCAACAGTTGTAACCGCATGTGACACTTCACCTTTTCAAACAGATTCAAGTCGGGAGCACGAGCAGGCCAATCGATAAGTTCGAGGTCTCTCTATTAAGCAAGCCAGCCTTGAACGATTTGAGTTGTGTGAACAGGTTAAAGGTTTTACTGAAACTAGATAACTTCAGCCTGGTGGCGGGCGATTCTCACAATCAGCACAGTAATATATTACATGATACGCAAATATTGAAACGCGGAGAGAAAGCATCCCTGCCTCGTCCTACGGCATCCCCCACCCCCAACATGCAAACGTTCCACCATACCACATTCGGTACATCTGAGTCGTACCTATCACCCCATGGCCAGTGTTACTATCACCGATCAGCCAATTTTTGTGTTACACAGATCATTTTTGCATGTATTTATTTGCATTTACTTTTTACATAATTTACAGTCATTATTGCATTGGGAGAAACCAGCATGGCGAGGTTATTCCGCCGGGTTGAATGACTTCAACGTTTGAGGCGCTGGTCTTCTGACCCCAACTTGGCAGGTTCGATCCTAGGTCAGTCCGGTGGTATTTGAATGTGCTCAAATACGTCAGCCTCGTGTCGGTAAATTTACCGGCACATAAAAGAACTCCTGTGGGACTAAATTCTGGCACCGCGGCGTCTCCGAAAACCGTAAAAGTAGTCAGTAGGACGTAAAGTAATTATTATTAATTTTATTATTATTATTATTAATATTATTATTATTATTATTATAGTCCACATCTGTGGTGTAGTGGTTAGTGTGATTAGCTGCCACCCCCGGTGACCCGGGTTCAATTCCCAGCTCTGCCACGAACGGGGTCCACTCAGCCTCGGGAGGTCAACTGAGTAGAGGGGGTTCGACTCCCACCTCTGCCATCCTCGAAGTGGTTTTCCGCGGTTTCCCACTTCTCTTGCAAGGGATTGCCGGGATGGTACCTAACTTAAGGCTACGGCCGCTTCCTTCCCTCTTCCTTACCTATCCTTTCCAATATTCCCATCTCCTCCACCCATACGGCCCCCGTTCTGCATAGCAGGTGAGGCCGCCTGGGCGAAGTATTGGTTCTCCTCCCCAGTTTTATCTCCTGACCCAAAGTCTCACGCTCCAGGACACTGCCCTTGAGGCGACAGAGGTGGGATCCGAGGGAAAAACCAACCCTGGAAGGTAAACAATTTAAGAAAGAAAGAAAGAAAGAAAGAAAGAAAGATTATTATGAGATATTTCCATTTAATGTGTATGATGTATTATACAGGAGAACTGTCATCCGATTTTAGACAGAATGCTGTTATACCTGTTCTCAAGAAAGCACGTGCTGACAAATGTGAAAAATACCGCACCATTGGTTTAGCATCTTACACCTGCAACATTTTAACACTTCAGAAGAAAGGAAAGACATATTGAAGCTGAGTTGCGAGATCATTTTGGCTTCGGAAGAAATATAGAACACGTGAAGCATTCCTGACTTTTTAAGTCTGAAATATGAGAATCCACGAACGAAGGACAATCCCCCGTACATAGTATTCGTTGATCTAGAAAGGGCATTCGATAATTTTGACAGGACCAACTTCTTTGAGATTCTGAAAGTGATTGGACCAGATACCGTGGAAAAATAATTATTTATAATCTGTACAAAAAAAATCAGTCTGTAGTAAGAATTGTTCATTTGCCACCAGATGGCCACAATCGCCATATACCATTTCCACTTCTATTATAACGTCTAAATTTAAAGAATCATTGTTTAAGAAACCTTTCTCGTGGACAGTCGAGATTTTCTTCTGATGACGCAGAGCACAGTTCTCTGCGAAACGTAAAGAATTTCACCTTATTTTCTTGACACGGCATAAGCCAAAAAGCCTATACAGTAACATGTCTATAAGTACGGGCCGCGAAAGCATCAATGGCAAGAAAAGTCATATCTTATAAATTAATACTACAGTCTGATAAATGTTAGCAAATTACAGCGCATAATTGTGGAGTTAGGTTTGATAACAGGATGGCAACTGAAGTTGACAGTGCGGTATGTAACTTCACTAAAGAAGAGTACAGATGGTTCTGTTGTTGCGAGTACTTCTTACATGACAGCATGATGTGTTCCTCGAGTTACACCAAACAGCATGAAAATCCAAGCGCAGGTACTGAAGGACAGACGCCTAAAAAGGGTAGGTAAAAAAGTGTTTAGGGATATCATTTAGGCACAACTGTATATAATTATGTAAGTTGTGATCATTTCTGTTGAAAATATTTATAGATATCTGTATAGTTTAATAATTAAGAGGGTGACTCCTTGTTTAGGCCGAGTCAGCCCATTATGTTACCGGCACAAGCCGAGCCTTCCTAACTGAATATAATAATCATAATACTGTAAATGGTTTTGCACCCCATTAACATCGCACAATTTTCAGACAAGGCGAAATGCCTGAGTTTAGCCTCTTTTTCTTACGTGCCGGTAAAGTATATCTGCTGACGTATTTCTGAGCTGGATTCAATTCTGTCTGTACTTGGGCTCAAAAAGCCAGCGCTTTATGGCTTGGCAACACAAAGACCATTTGACTGTAGAACCAGTTAAGTTCAAGCATCTCTTAGAAATGTAATAGATGTCTTCACAGGCTGCTTTTGAAGTCGAAAAAAAAAATATTTCTCATCCAGGTATAATTCTGCATGGTGATAAGATGAATAGCTGGTATCAATTTTCGATAATGTCTAACTTTTAACATTGACTTTTTTTTTTCAATTTGCTTTACGTCGCACCGACACAGATGGGCCTTATAGCGACGATGGGGCAGGAAAGGGCTAGGAGTGGGAAAGAAATGGCCGTGGTCATAATGAAGGTACAGCCCCAGCATTTGTCTGGAGTGAAAATGAGAAACCGCGGAAAATCATCTTCAGGGCTGCCGACAGTGGGGGTCGAACCCACTATCTCCTGAACTCTGGATACTGACCTACTTTAAGCGACTGCAGCTATCAAGCTCGGTTAACATGGATCACTCTTAAAGTCTCCTAAACTTCAACCACTGTTCTGGTATTCACTTTCGCAAACTACTTAGTGCTTTATGACTACATTTTGCAGCCAAAAATCAATATATACCTTACCTATGAAATGAGACAAGAACGTTATATTCATGTATTTTATTTGACGCACATTCTACTTACATTCACATTTCCGAACGTATTTGCTACACTTTGTACATAACATTCATATCTTCTTCTTCCTAGCGTTTTCCCGCTGGTTCATGATCCGCTAAAACATTCGCATGTTTTGATACACTTAAGAAAATAGAAATTGCAACACCATGAAGACATTGGTCGTTTGTGTTGATTTTCAATATATGGAACGACGCCATGTAGGTATGTAAACGATCAGAGTTTCAGACCCATTGGATTGTTGCTACAGGTTTCCCCACGTGATTGGTCGCGGAGGAATCAACTCCAGTATACGGACTCTGGTGTAGCGTAGTTGACTTACAGTCTGTGCAGTGAAGTGTTCCCCGTCAAACATGACTCGACGACAGAGAAGAGCACGCTATCAACTGTCGCCGTTTGAGAGGGCTCGGATAATTGGGCTGTGAGAGGCTGGATTATCGCTAAGGACTGTCGCTACACGTGTTGGCCGACAGGCATCTACGGTACAACGTGTATGGCAGCAGTGGTCAAATGAAGGTACCCACACTCCTAGACATCGCTTCTCGGCCTCTTGGCTAAGATGAATAATAAAGAAAACCTCCTAGACCTGGCACAGGCCCAGCGCGACAGACAACTGTGAGAGAGGATCACCGCATCATTCGGATGGCCCGGATGGAACCCCATGCAACAGCAGCCCACGTTACACAACAAACAGTTGGTAATCGCCTGCGTGCAGCTGGCTTACGAGCCCGTGTCCCTGCAGAAGGTGTTCCATTGACCCCACAACAGCGACGTGTAAGGCTGACCTGGTGTTGAGAAAGATCGACGTGGGTCGACGAATGGCATAAGGTTGTCTTTAGTGATGAATCGGGCTTCTGTCTTGCCCGCAGTGATCGCCGGAATCGTGTGCGCCGACGTACCGGGGAGAGGGGCCGCCCAGATCTTATTGTCGAGAGGCACACAGGGCCAACACCAAGCATTATGGCCTGGGGAGCTATTGGCTTTAATGTGAAATCACAGTTAGTGCTTGTTGAGGGCAGTATGACTGCTCGACAGTACGCTGATAGGGTACTCAATCCAGTGGTTGTCCCTATGATGGCGAAAATTGCTAATGGGATGTTTCAGTAGGACAATGCCCAGGTTCACACTGCACGCATCTCCAGAGAAGCTCTCCACGAAATCACAACCTTAGAATGGCCCGCCAGATCCCCGGACCTCAGTCCTATTGAGCATGTGTGGGGCATGATGGGTCGACAACTGGCCAACCGTCCTCAGCCACCCACAACTCTGGAACAACTGACCCGAGCAGTGCAGCAAGCATGGGCCACAATTTCTCAGGAAGCGATCCAGGGCCTTATTGACTCCATGCCTCGACGAATTCATCAATGTATTGCAGCTCGTGGTGGGCACATCCTGTACTGATTGTTGTCCAAACTTGCGGTCAGAGGGACCTGAAAGTGTAATCATCGAAGCACAACCGAACAGTCGTCCTGCATGTTCAATTGCAGCAATGTAGCATGACTACTTCTGGGTGTTGCAATTTAAATTTTCTTCAGTGTACACAGAACGCCCAGATGGTTAGCTGGTGTACTTCAGGGGGCCCCAACCACGCCCCCAACTTAGCGTGGCGATCAACCACACGAAGAGATTCACCAACCAGTCGAGACATGCGACGCGCAGTTCTGGCGCGAGGCAGCAAATTATCTCTCGAAGGAAGAGAGAATTCATGCACTACAATATTGTACGTCATGATTACCCACTCAGTCGAGAGAACATAGCTGGCTCGCGTCAGAATTCGGATCGGCCTTCGGTGAGCAGCTCACCTTAACTGCTGACAAACGGTGTCAGTTGCTACGGAATGAGTTCTCGGCCTGTTGATGAATCTCATTATCGCCTCCGCTAGGGACATTATTGGACATGCATGAGTGCGGACCGCATAGGGAATGAGTCTCCACCTACCGGCGTAAATCATGTTATACCTGTATTTCTGTTACATCTTATCCAGTAACATAACAGTGTCGATAGATCATGGGAGGTGATAAGGATGAAGTTCCCAAAACCTTAGTTCCGGTCGTAGATGAGATATTTCATTGTAAATAAATGCGTAACTCGCTACCGTATGCTTTATGCGTCAACGCGACAAACTCCGTGGTTTTTTTTCGTATTTACTCGTAGGGTAGAAAGCCAGAGTGTTTAAGTCTCATTATTTAAACCTATGTCAATTACCCAGTTGAAAGGTTCAGCCTCTTGCATAATTATATTGTGGTAAGGCAGCCCAAGTCTGCTCAGTTTTGGATCGAACATATTATTACCTGTGATAATAATCATGGCTATTGTTAAATTGTTCCTAAGATACAGTTGAAATCTCTTATCACAATACTATTTCGAAAATATACTCCATTTCGAATATTTTCAAATACTGATTAGTTTAAGATGCTACTTTGAATTAATAGCGGTGTTAACATTAAGGCTAAAAGCCTGAGCGTGAAATGAAGTTTGAATTGACGGTTCGATAAAGAGTGACGGAATGTGAAATGTTGGTATTTGCTGATTTATGTGGTTGGTTGTTCACTGTTACTTTCTCTTAAAACTATAATTACCACCGATCATTTTGTTGATTTAAGGGACAAAATCTGAATTTATTGCTATATTTTAATTCCTTCCACTGCGAAGCTTGCAAGTCTTTCATTTTCGCTCCCTTCGTGGCTCTCCCCTTTCTTTTCCTGATACCTTCATTCTACGAAATGTCAGACACCTCAATTTTCCTCTGATTAATAGAAGATTGTTGCCAAGTTGTATTTCCGTTTAGAACAATCACCACCATTACCACTTTTCAATGAAAATGAAATAGCGTATGGCTTTTAGTGCCGGGATGTGTCCGAGGACCTCGGATCGCCATGTGCAGGCTTGACACCCGTAGGCGACCTGCGCACCATGACGAGGATGAAATAATGAAGACGACACCGTGCCAGGGGAATTAACCAATTATGGTTAAAATTCCGCACCCTGTCGGGAATCGAACCCGGGACCACTGTGACCAAAAGCCAGCACGCTAACCATTTAGCCATGGAACCTAACACCACTTTACAATTAAGTACTAGTAATAGTAAAACTGTAGTTTAATGGTATCAGTTATACAAGATACTGAAGTCCCAGTATTTTGATCTGGAAAAAAAAATCCTTAGCACGTCAATAAATCTTGGACACGGGTCTTTCATAATTAGGTACCGGCACTCAAAAGCCAACCAGTTTGAGCCAGAGTTGATTCTCCTAGTTTTGAGCATGTAAGGCGAGAATCTATCCCAGTACCATAGGTTACGCAGCCAGTTATATTGTCTCAAAGACGGGGGAAGCCATGAAGCGAGTGAAATTAAATATTTCTTTGATCTTTCAAACCGAATTAATAATACAGGGTTCGGTGAAGAGTTGGTTAATAATTAAGTCGGATGGAAAATGTGAGGAGGCGCCAGAGCACAATTAAATGGAGTGAGCGAATGCCAGACTCAGCTATGGTCCCGATATTGGCACCCGCATCTCACAGTCGCAATAGATTCCCAGGGACCATAATAGGTGACGACGATGGGATAGGAGTGGCAGGAAGCGGCCGTGCCTTTAATTAAGGTACAGCACCAGTATTTGCCTGCTATGAAAATAGGAAATCACGGAAAACCATCTTCAGGGCTGCCAACAGTGGGGTTCGAACCTACTATCTCCCGAATGCAAGCTCATAGCTGCGCGACCCTAACCGCACGACCAGCTCGGTGGTAAAATGTTTTCAGAAGACGGGAACATGTCTCGATGGTAATAAGACAATATAATTTGGGAAGCACATTAGAACAAATCATGCACGACAGCCATACAAACGCTGTGAGGTATTTTAGTTTACTGATTACTTCTTGAAAAAGTAATTTGTGATTGTAGTTTAGTACAATGTTCCTCAGGCAACCCCAAAGGACCGTAGTATCCCAAGCGACCGTTCTTCAGCCCGAAGGCCTGCAAATTGCTATAGCTCATTCCACGTTAAAAAACAGTATCGTTCTTATGGACCTACAAAGAGTGAACACACCCCCTCTGAGATGCCCGTAATTCCTCGTGATTAAGGGATATTATACTCTACTTTGAAATGTATTATATGAAAGATAAACAGGATAAGGCATTTTTGTCCGTGGGTTATTAAAATAAATACATAACATTACTTTTTTCATAAATACATTCGTAGGGAGGGAGCACAATGACAGGAACAGCCATCGCTTCGTTGCCTTCCTTCATTGTCCTTCCTCTGTGCTGCTCTGGTACAAGCCTCGTGTAGTCCCTCAATGTGTGAATCGCCGGCAGCTCACTTCTGTAGTGAAGTCATCTACAGTATTTATTTGTCGCGTGTGTGCTTTTTAGGCTTTAAATCAGTACTTAATTGTCTTGTGTTGAGTGACAGTTACGCGATAAGCCTACGTGTGTGATTTCTTTGTTTAATATTAATACAGTGATTTCTTTTGTAGAGAATTCGTGTGCAGTATTTGTGTATTGCGTGTGTTCTTTAGCCTTCACATCAGTGCAGAGGCTACTTGTATTGTGTTGAGCGTTATGTGATCAGCCTACGTGTGTGATTTCTTTCTTTTTCTTCTTCTTCTTCTTCTTCTTCTTCTTGCGTTACGGCCTCTGTAGGACCACGGACAGCTCCTTCATGGATTGCATTTTCTTCTTCTCCTCCCAGAACCTCTTCATCCTTTCTCTTCTTCTCTCCCGCTCTTCTTCCGAGATATTCAGTATCCTCTTCTCTTGTCTACTCCACTGGTGACTCTCAATCATTTTCCTGTACCCATCCCTATCATTGATCTCTGGCATATTAGTCGGTATGTACTTGCTTCTCCAATTTTCCTTTTCTTCCACCTTGAACCCCAATTCCGACCAATCTTTCCGGAGTTCAACTACCCACTTGGTTCCTGTCTTTCCTCGTGTCCTCGCTGTTGTTTCCCATACTCTTTTCGTCATTCTATCCATATTCATCCTGATTACATGTCCCGCAAACCTTGCTATTTTCAGTCTGATTTCTTCTGAGATTGTCCTCATGTTCCGGTATAGTTCTTCCCTGGGTCTCCTCATCCATCTCTCACCTCCTCTCTTAGGGCCTAGTATTTTCCTCAATATTTTTCTCTCCTCTTTCTCTAGTTGTTCCGCACCATTTCTTCCTAGTGCTATTGTCTCAGCAGCATATAATACAGCATTTCTCACCGTTGCCTTGTAATGTCTAATCTTTGCGTCTGTAGATATATTCTTTTTATTGTATATATCTCTGGTTATACAGAAGGCTGATCGCATCTTCTTTATCCTCTCTGTTATTCCCTCATTGCTCCTATTCCTTCCTGTTATAAAATCTCCCAGGTACTTGAATTTGTCCACCTTTTGCACGGTGCCTTCCGGTGTTGTCCAATCCTCAGTGGTATTCAATGTCTTTGTCTTGTTGTAGGCGATCCTCAGTCCTACCCTTCCGGCTATATTGCTTAAGTTGTTGAGTTGTGTCTTTGCATCTTCTTCTGTCTCACTTACTATAGCTATGTCGTCCGCAAAGGCTAGACAATCTACTTGGGCCCTATTGTCCTTTTTGTCCCCAACGTGCGTCTTTGGTATTCCCATTGTCTCATTCATTGTTCTCCACTGCCTGATGACTTCATCCAGAGCTATGTTGAACAACATTGGTGATAATCCATCTCCTTGTTTGACACCAGTGTTGATATCAAATTCTTCAGAGAGTACTCCTCTGAATCTCACCCTTGCCTTTGTGTCTGATAGAATTTCCATTATGAGTTCATGTGTAGTGCCATCTAATCCTCTGTTCTTCAGGATTCTTCCAAGGGTTTGTCTGTCGATGGAGTCATATGCCTTAGTGAAATCTACAAAGGTTACCACCGTTTTTTTCTTTAAGGCCCGATGTTCTATCAGTTGTTTCAGTATAAATATCTGTTCTATGCATCCTCTTCCCTTCCTAAATCCTGCTTGGTAGTCTCCAATTGTACTTTCTAACTGTTCTTCCAGTCTATTGAGCAGGACTTTCGACAACACCTTATAGCCAATCTCTAGTAGCGAAATTCCTCTATAGTTGTTTGCATCCCTCTTGTCTCCCTTCTTATGTATTGGTATTATGATCGCATTCTTCCATCCTTCTGGTAACTTCTTTGTTCTCCAAATCTGGCCGATGATGTTGGTCATGTTGTCTACTGCCTGTCACCTCCCCACTTAATCATCTCAGCTGATATTCCATCTTCTCCGGTTGCTTTGTTATTCTTTAGATCGCTTATGGCCTGTGCGACCTCATCTCTAGTTGGAGGATATGACTCTCTCTCTTCTGTGTTTGTCCCCAGCTCCAGCTCTTCTAATACAGTGATTTACTTGCATCATGGCTGAGAACGTTACGATACGACAGCACAGTAGTACCCCGCGTTGTCTGGAGAAATTACATGCAAGCAATTAAATGCTTCTCTCACCCCTCAAGCCCATAAAAAATATTACGAAGTATATGACTATTTTCTCCCAAATTTGCCTAACACTTCAATGCTGAGGTTTTTTATGTTCCTTATTTTATCTCTGATTCTGCACAAACCAAAAAAAAAAAGCCCATGTAAACACCCCGTCCCCTTTAGTTCATAAAAATAATTTGCAGCTTAGTTTCTTCCGCTTTTTGTCTTGAACTTAAATACTGAATTTCACAAATTTATGTGCTGCCGATTTCCCGTGATGGTGCTGAGCAGAGCCGTACGATATGGCAACCCTGTTGTCATACGAGCAATAGTGTTTTCTTAACATGGAATGAGCTATAGGTGTCGTGTGGTCAACACGACGAATCCTCTCGGCCGTTATTCCTGACTTCCTAGACCGGGGCCGCTACCTCACCATCAGCTAGCTTCTCAATTATAATCACGTAGGCTGAATGGACTTCGAGCCAGCCCTCAGATCCTGGTAAAAATCCTTGGCCTGGCCGGGAATCGAACCCGAGGTCTCCGAGTAAGAAACAGGCAAACTACCCTTATATCACGGGACCGGCAACTGTAATTCAGCCGAATTACTTTTTTCTTGTACCTTTCCCACCACTGATAAAAACTAACCCGTTAACGACGGATTCTACAGCTAGTCCTCAGTATTTCACCCCCCCCCCCTTGTGGGGGAGTGGCGGTAGAATAACACCCACAATATCCCCTTCCTGTCGTAAGAGGCGACTAAACGGGGCCCCACGGGCTCTTAACTTGGGAGCGTGGGTTGGCGAGCACAGGGCCCTTAGCTGAGTCATGGCTTCCAGTTACTTGTGCCAGGCTCCTCACATCTATCCTATCCGACCTCCCTTGATCAACTCTCGTTCTTTTCCAACCCCGACGGCATTAGAGCATTCGAGGCCTAGAGTCTTTCATGTTCACGCGCTTCGTGGCCCTTGTGTTTCTTTGGCCGAAACATTCATTTTTCTAAGTGGCGAATCCCTTCCATTTTTTTTCTCTGACAAAGTGTTATATAGAGGATGGTTGCTTAGCTGTACTTCCTCTTAAAACATAATAACCACCACGACCACCACCACAACAATTGTAATCATGTAGACTGAGTGGACCTCGATCGAGGTAAAAATCCCTGACTTGGCCGAGAATCGAACCCTCGGGCCCGATAGCTGTAATTCAGCAAAATGACGTTTTTCTTGTACTTTCCGTATTTCAATTTCAACACCAGTACTCTTTCTTAATCTATTTACCCTCCAGGGTTGATTTTAACTTCGGACTCAGCAGGGATCCCATCTCTACCGCCTCAAGGGCAGTGTCCTGGAGCGTGAGACTTTGGGTCGGGAGATACAACTAGGAAGGTGGGCCAGTACCTCGCCCGGGCGGCCTCACCTGCTATCCTGAACAGCGGTCTTGCGGAGGGTGACAAGATTGTAGGGGATAGACAAGGAAGAAGGAAGGAAGCGGCCGTGGCATTTGCTTGGAGGAGCAGTGGAAAACCAGGGAAAACCACTTCAAGGATGGCTTAGGTGGGAGTTGAACCCCCGTCTACTCAGTTGACTTCCTGAGGCTGAGTGGACCCCCTTTACAGCCCTCGTACCACTTTTCAAATTTCATGGCAGAGCCGGGAATCGAACCCGGGCCTCCGGGGGTGGCAGCTAATCACACTAACCACTACACCATAGAGGCGGACACTAATATAAATGCTATTTCAAAAATTACGTTCCCGGAAGACAATCTTAATTTAATTTCACCGACTGTAAATATTCAAATATTCAAGCTTTGCAGCTGAGAAATTAATTACCAGCGTTTCGCCCCAGTGTGGCGATAGACTAGAGCACTAGACAACTGGACTGCCACACCTTTCCAAGACGCGATGACACTCCACTACAAAGCCTTGGACTGAGAAGGCCGAAACAGATCGAATACTTCATTGACGATGATGTTTTCTTTCGTTTCACTAACTACTTAAACGGTTTTCTCAGTAAGAGAGGTGCCGGAATGTTGTCCCACAGGACTTCTCTTACCTGCCAGTAAATGTACCAACACGAGGCAGTACCCTCAATTACCACCGAACTGACCTGGGACCGAACCCAACTTCAGCTCAGAAGGCCAGTGATCCACTGCCTGAGCTATACACCGGCAAGTAGGATGAGGGAAGAAATACGTATTCAAAAATAGTTCCACGATCATTGTAACAATGCTTCACGTGCGCTCTCCATTACTTCTTTAATGAAGAAATTACGGTCTTCTGGAATTTTGGAGGAGTAGAAGCTCTACTTGCCGGCCCCGTGGTGTAGGGGTAGCGTGCCTGCCTCTCGCTTGTAGGCCCCGGGTTCAATTCCCGGCCAGGTCAGGGGATTTTTCTCTCGACCTGAGGGCTGGTTCGAGGTCCACTCAGTCTACGCGATTAGAATTGAGGAGCTATCTAACGGTGAGATAGCGGCCCCGGTTTCGAAAGCCCAGAATAACGCGTTAAGTGCCGTGGGGGAGAAGCTCTACTAGAAATGTGCGCCCAGGTTAGAAATCCGATTTTAGTTTTAGCCAATACTTATAAATTTCACAAACCACGAATTAGATTAAACTCCTCCTCAGATGAACGCGGTTGACTGCCTTTATTTCAGAGATTCGTAATCGAGTCCACTATTCCTCTCAACCACAGCAAGTAATGGGACTTTAGAGCAGCGCATTAGCCGCTGTGATTACAATTGGCACTTCAACGAGAAATATCACCTGCACAGCATTCAAATAAAGGGGTTCGTAAATCTGAGATTTTTTTTTTACGTCGCACCGACACAGATAGGTCTTATGGCGAGGGTGGGATAGGAAAAGGGGAAGTGGGAAGGAAGCAAACCTGGCCTTACTTAAGGTACAGTCCAAGAATTTGCCTGGTATGAAAATCGGAGAAGCCTCCGTGGCTCAGACGGCAGCGCGGCGGCCTCTCGACGCTGGGTTCCGTGGTTCAAATTCCGGTCATTCCATGTGAGTTTTGTGCTGGACAAAGCGGAGGCAGGAAACGTTTTTCTCCGGGTACTCCGGTTTTCTCTGTCATCTTTCATTCCAGCGACACTCTCCATCATTTCTGTACCGGGCGGTACACCTCTACACCGTTTATTTAAAAGTTGCGCCAGTTGAAACTCCTCTTCTGGAGGAAGGTTGAACTTTATCTATTCTATTAATTCTCTACTTTCTCAGAAGATGTCACCACGTGGAAAATTTTGAGTTTTTGAACTGTGTCACTTTTGATGTGTTTTTGTTTCGCTTGAAGTAAGAAGTGTGAACTTTCTCTTCTAGAGGACACTACTGAAGAATTACAATAGTGCAACCTAGTGCGAAATCAAAGAACTATTTTGTTGGAGAAATTTTTATTTCAAGAGTTTGTTCTTTGTTAAATTTCTTTCTGTCATGGTTTAAGTTGGCTGTATACCCCTCTTTTTCCCCTTATTTTGGATCTAGCCAATCCCGAGTTTCTTTAATTAATTTTCCACCAATAATGTGTTTCTTTTTCCTCTATGTAGGGGTTTCTTTTCCCGAACCAATAAAGATTTTGTGGGAGGGTGTTTTATTTCCCCTAACGCCTAGAATCTTCCGCGAGAGGATATAAACTGCTGATTTTGGGGTCTCCGGGCCACTTCTGTTCCATCTTTCAGTGTATTAAGTACATAGCAGGAGGCGGGAAGCGCCTCTTTCTTCTTCAGCCGTTCAACACCAGGTAATGGTCTATTAATAACTTCTTTTCTTGCTAGGTCGGCAGTTTAACACTCGCGGCGGGTTCGAAGCATTTCCATCATGTAACCTTTTCCTAAAATGTAATTACTCTTTTCATCTTTTTCTTGTAAAGCTACATATTGGGATAGAGAGTGCTTAACCCTCTCGAGCTCCCACTCACATCGTCTTAAGGTGAACTTATTTTCTCAACCAATTCTTCCGTAATGTTATGTAAATTGCTATTAAGTCACCTCTGTAGTATGGGATTAGCCCTTGTAATAACGGCCTAGTGCCAGATTAGGTTTTAAAAAAAACAAAGTGTATTAGGAGTGCAAGATCGCCTCCTCTCAAATTGTTATTTTAGAGGTCATGTAATCAACCTCCTTTTCATGTAATAGACCTCTGTAGGTTGGGTATTTTACCCCTGTGAATACGTCCTTAGGGGACAGCTTGAAGGTAGAGTTTGGTGTGGCCTTTGAGAGGCTTAAATTTTAAGAGCGGATCGCTCTTTTGAAAATGGAGTGTCATATGCCTCGTGGAGGCTTTTCTGTGTAATTCGGAGCCAGGGGCTCCTAGGGATGAATGGGGTTTTCTGCCCCTCTGTTAAAACTTGTGTTTGTGGTAAAACTGAGCTGATCGCAGAAATCAGGGCGTGAAGCCCAAAACCTGTAAATATTGTATCTCCCCTTGTTTTGCTACATTGTACCTGCCATGTCTGTTATTGCTTTGTTTTTGAAAAGAAAATATAACCTAGTTAAATTTTAAATTACTTTTACATTAACTTTGATTCCGTAGTTTGAAACCCATTCACGCCCGCACCTTCTTACGCCTCTACCTACCGCTAAAACTCGGTAACAAGTGGTAGCAGAGCGTGGTTGAATGGGTCTCAATTTAGCCCCTTTTGACGGCTAGACATTGTTTAGATCCGAACTCTAACCATTTTCTCAGTTGCTGGAATTTTTTTTTTGACTTTTTAAAATTGTTCGGTCATCATGCCCGGCCCTCGCGATGTTCTCCTTCTTAACTACTTGCGCAAGGAGGAGTTGATCTATGAATTAACTATCAGAAATGTGCAATCTGGAGGCACGGTTGCAATAGACACTAACAAGCTTAGAGAGTCCCTTGATTTGCCCATTTCCATCCCCAATTTGGGAGAGAAAGAAATTGACGACTCTCTTTCCACGATCACGGAGAATATGACTGGGCTAGCTTCTGTAGTTAGTTTTTTTGATGAAAATGATCCGTCTCCTAATCAAATTAAGCGTGTGCAAGGCAGGCTATATCATTTTTCGAATAGGGTTAACGATCTGTTGTCTCTAAAACTGAATGATGTTCAGAGGAAGGAAGCTAGTACGCTCCTGGAAAATATTTCCGAATTATCTAGTAAGGTCACTCAATTGTTGACTGGGGAAGTTCCTCCCAAATCTGATCAACCCACCATAGTGAATACTGGTAGTGAGGAAGCGCCTCCCAAGGGAGAAGTTAATAGGGTAACCGTTGCTGCTCAAACTATCCCTGCCCCATTGGACAACGAATCTGAACGTCGCGCATCATTGAGTAACATCCGTTCTGAATTAACTTCTTTGCCATTGAAGCCTTTACCTACTATGTCACCCGGGTTTAGCAGCTTGCCTCATCCATTGGCAATGTTGCTCAGAGGTATTTCTAAGTTTTCTGTTAATACCACCAGTGATGTAATTTCATTTTTAAGATTTCTAGTGGAATTTCAGGATCATGCTCTGGTTTTTTCTCTTTCGCCATGTCAAATTTTGCAAATTATCTACCCGTATGCTATTGGTATTCTCTCTGATAAAATCGTAAGAGCCATTGCCGAGCAATCATCTATTGAGGATTTCCATGCCCATTTGCTAGCTAACTTCATCCCGGCTAGGGCCAGGTCCTCCCTGATTCAGAAGTACTATTACCGTGTACAGCGCTTGGATGAAAACTTGGCTGATTTCATTCAAGATATCAAATTCTACACTAGGGTGTTTGCTCTGCACTTTCCTGAAGATCAGATTGTGCAGGCTATTGTAGAAGGTATTTCGCCATCCTACAGGTCATATTTGTGTTTCGCGGCGTGCCCGCAAACGTTCTCGGAACTTGAAGCATTGGCAGTCTCAGCGGAAGGAGTTAGATACGCCGATTCTTTGCGTGTCGCGAAAGAACCCCCGCCTTCCTTTAGTAATACTCGGCCTCCACCTCGCCGACCAGTCAATCCCCGTAAATGTTATGCTTGCGGGTCGCCTGACCATCTGCGGAATAAGTGTCCTCTGATCAAGTCAAGTGGGACAAGGAATGGAGCAGGGTCATCACAAGGCTGTTTTAAGTGTGGGGCCTTCTCACATATCGCCAAGAATTGCCCAAACTCAAATAGCACCCCCTCCTGCTCAACTTCTGGTGCAAATTCCAGCTATTCCAATAATAAAAAGTGACTAGTGGCGTCGGCTGAGCCGACTAATCCATCTTCCCGAGACTTAGCCCCTAGTAAACAGGTTGTAAATGCAGAGAACGACCAGCCTTCAAATTCATCGTTTGAATGCCCTAAAGAGTGTCTTAGGATTGCGGCGGATACCCCCGCACCTGTTCCTTTTCTTAAGATTGAGTTAAATAACGAGCCTATAACAGCTCTCTTAGATTCAGGCAGTGTTTGTTCCATTATTTCGGCTGATTGGTATTCTAAATTGAAATCTGTTTGTAAACTCCCTGACTATGACTCATCTCCTGTTAAATATGTTTCGGCTAATTCATCTCCATTAGAAATTCTAGGTTCCATACATGTCAAAATTCGGGTTTTTAAATTTACATGGAAGATCAAATTGTTTGTGGACAAGCGTTTGTCTTGCCCCATCATACTGGGAGCGGACTTTATTTCTCACACTGGTCTTGTGCTCGATCTTCAGAGTAAGTCGTGCACATTCAAATTTGCGTCCAATTGTAAAATTCCCTTGTTAAAGTGTAATTCTGTGTCATGTTCATCTATTTCGCCTACCCAGGATGAGATGTTGTTAGACCTTAGACATCTACCTGAGGAGCAGGCTGATAGTATTCGTAAATTATGTCAGTCATTTCCAGAGGTGTTCTCTGATACTCTTGGTGTTACTGACCTTATTGAATACAAAATTGAGGTCACGGATTCAATTCCTGTCCGTTTTCCACCGTATAGGCTATCTCCACCTAAAATGAAGGCTCTGAAAGAAATCATCGATCAGATGTTGAAGGATGGTATTATTAGGCCCTCTAAGTCAGCGTATTCTTCGCCTATTTTTCTAGTTCCGAAACCCCAAGGAGGCTTCAGGCCTGTCATTGATTACAGGGCTCTCAATCGGAAGGTGGTGTTGCAATCTGTGCCCCTTCCCGACCTTCATTCTTGCTTTTCATGGTTTCGTAAGGCCAAGTTCTTCACCATCTTGGACTTGAATCAGGCCTATAATCAAATTCCCCTTGCCGAAGAGTCTAAACATCTTACAGCGTTTGCCACGGACTGGAACTTATACGAATACAACCGCGTGCCTTTCGGGCTCCCCACGGGGGCAGCTGTGCTCACTAGGCTACTAGATAGGGTCTTTTCCGACATCAAATTTGAGTACTTATATCACTACTTGGATGATGTCGTCGTATTTTCCGAAACCTTTGAAGAACATCTAGATCATTTGCGAGAAGTTCTCAATCGCCTTCGTAAGGCTGGGTTAACTGTTAAGTTGTCCAAGGTTGCCTTTGCTAAGCCCTCTATGTCATTCCTAGGGCATATTGTGTCACCTGATGGTGTAGCAGTCGATCATTCTAGAACACAGGCCATCCGTGATTTTAAACCTCCCAAGGACATTAAAGGTATCGCCAGGTTCATTGGCATGGTGAATTTCTTCAGGAAGTTCATTCCTAATTTTGCTAATAGAGCGGCGCCCTTAAACCTTCTTCGTAGGAAAGGCATCAAATTCGAGTGGGGACCTTCTCAACAAGCCGCTTTTGAAGATCTGAAATTAGCTCTCTGTAATGCCCCTGTACTTGCTATGCCTGATTTCTCGAAGAAATTCATCGTCCAAACCGACGCATCGTCGTCAGCAGTAGCCGCAGTTCTTCTTCAAGAGACTGAACTAGGGAGGCGACCCATCGCCTATGCGTCTAGGACATTGTCAGCTCAAGAAGCAAAGTACTCCATATATGAGCTTGAAGGTTTGGCAGTCTTATTCGCCTTAGAAAAGTTCCGTCTCTATCTGGAACACGTCAAATTCGATCTGGAGACAGATAATCAAGCCTTAAGCTGGGTCTTAGGTAGGCCGCGTCGTACAGGTCGTATAGCCCGTTGGGCCATCCGTATTTCTGCCTTCCAATTCGATGTACGGCATATCAGAGGTACTGAAAATGTTGTTGCCGATGGACTCAGCCGTATGTTTCATAACGACGTAGAGACCCACGAACCGGTCGACAGTTCATCACCTTCCGAGTCCATACCATCTGGTGTTAATGCCATCTTAACAGATGCTCCCATGCTTTTTAGGGATATTGAGAAATACCAACGTGAAGATCCGACGCTGGCTTCTATAATGGAAACCCTTTCTTCTGGGGAACATGCTGTCCCTTATGTTCTGGGGAATGGTGTTCTATGTTGCCCTTCAAGGCATGATAAGTTGATGAAAGTTGTTGTTCCAGCGGTTCTTGTACCTATGATCTTCAAGTATTATCATGAGACCCCATTAGGAGGGCATCTGGGTATCTTTAAAACTCGTGAAAAGATTCGTGAAATGTTCATCTGGAAAGGTATGGACGGTGAAATTCGGAAACTCGTAAAAGCTTGTAAATCTTGTTTGATCAGTAAACCCACCATGTCCACTAAAGTAGGCCTTTTGTCTTCTCATCAAGCGTCGCGCCCCATGGAACGCCTGTATATCGATTATGTGGGACCCTTCCCCCAGTCAAAGGGCAATGCCCACAAGTTCATCTTTGTGTGTGTAGATGGTTTTACAAGATTTTCCTGGTTATTTCCGACTAAGCTGGCTACCGCTCAGTCTACAATTACTTGCTTAAATTCTATTTTTGCTTCTTTTGGTCCGTGTCAATATATTGTATCTGATAATGCTAAGGCTTTTACATCAAATTTATTTCGTAAATTCTGTTTTGACTTGTCCATCTCTCATGTAACTACTTCTGCTTATTACCCTCAACCATCTCTGGCTGAACGGGTTAACCGTAATCTCAGGTCCGCACTTATTGCCTATCATCATGAAGATCATTCTAGGTGGGACACGTCCCTGCATTGGTTAGCTTTTGCTTTGAATTCGGCGGTTCATGAATCTCACAAATTTACTCCAGCTTCTTTGATGTTTAAGTTCGTTCCCAACACGCCGCTCTCTAACCTCTGGTCTCTGAATGACATTCTGCCCGAGACAATAGATCCGGACAACATTAAAGATCTTTGGAAGAAGGCTAAAGCTAATATTAAAGTATCTCATGAAAAGGTTAGGGAAAGGTATGATCGTGGACGGAGACCCACCACTTTGAAGGTAGGTGACCAGGTTATGGTCAAAAATTTTGTTCCCGCGGGCAAGCTTGCCCCCAGATTTCATGGGCCTTGTATCATTCTCGATTTTCTTACGCCGGTTACCTTATTGCTAAGTAATCCAGCCACCGAGAGGATATTTAGAGTTCACCTGTCCCAGGTGAAACCGGTGTAATTTCTGTGTTAACTTGCTTCATATTATTTTGAAAGGATATGAAGGTTATATTTTTTTTTTTTTTTTTTTTTTGAGTCTCACTTTTAAGGCATTCTGCCCCTTCTGTAATATTTTGGTTTTAGATGTAAGCCTTATGTAAAACCTGCCCCGACCCGTTAAACTGCCATCCTGTTCTTGCCACGGCCATTACCACGCTCCCGTCTCCTGCTCCACTCTACACAGTGGCTTAATGAATACCATGGATATCTACACGCCGCTGGCCCCTCAACCTCTCCACAAGCCTGTACCCTCAAAGAAAATGATTGTCCAACACAATTCTGCCGCCTAGCTTTAATGTTTCAGCGCCCCCGCAGCCGCGCAGCACCGTGCAGCGACTGGGGAGGGGGATGGGCCCCCTCCTCTCCAGCGAGGACGACATGTGCACGGCGAGCCGGAGCTCTCCTCCCGGCCAAGGCTGATGTGCGGCGCACGACCTACTACATGCCCGCAGCCTGTATCTGTTCACCGCGGGCGCGGCGTACTTCAACACCTCTGCTCCCCTCATAGTGCGGGCGAGCGGTATCTCAGGGTACTTGAGGGGTCCGAGCGGCCTCCGTTGGACGCAAGCTGCAACGGCCGGTCTGGCCATCCGACTCAATCTACATCAACTACATGGACAGTCACCATAAGCAATAACTACACTTGGGAATTCAACTACAATATTTGGTGGACATTGCAAAATTTTTCTTCACCTTTAAGTATTAAAAGTTTATCTTCAGAAATTCAAATTCTACAAACATAAAGACTTTCATTCACCTGCAACAACAACATTTTGAAACTGAATTAAGAAATCTTGTAAATGCTTCTGCTATCTATCTTCGTATCAACATCATTACTTGGACTTTGTTTCAAACTGATTTCATGTGTCACCCCTGGAGGAACTTTTGGGGGGGGGGGGGAGGTCTGTACCGGGCGGTACACCTCTACACCGTTTATTTAAAAGTTGCGCCAGTTGAAACTCCTCTTCTGGAGGAAGGTTGAACTTTATCTATTCTATTAATTCTCTACTTTCTCAGAAGATGTCACCACGTGGAAAATTTTGAGTTTTTGAACTGTGTCACTTTTGATGTGTTTTTGTTTCGCTTGAAGTAAGAAGTGTGAACTTTCTCTTCTAGAGGACACTACTGAAGAATTACAATAGTGCAACCTAGTGCGAAATCAAAGAACTATTTTGTTGGAGAAATTTTTATTTCAAGAGTTTGTTCTTTGTTAAATTTCTTTCTGTCATGGTTTAAGTTGGCTGTATACCCCTCTTTTTCCCCTTATTTTGGATCTAGCCAATCCCGAGTTTCTTTAATTAATTTTCCACCAATAATGTGTTTCTTTTTCCTCTATGTAGGGGTTTCTTTTCCCGAACCAATAAAGATTTTGTGGGAGGGTGTTTTATTTCCCCTAACGCCTAGAATCTTCCGCGAGAGGATATAAACTGCTGATTTTGGGGTCTCCGGGCCACTTCTGTTCCATCTTTCAGTGTATTAAGTACATAGCAGGAGGCGGGAAGCGCCTCTTTCTTCTTCAGCCGTTCAACACCAGGTAATGGTCTATTAATAACTTCTTTTCTTGCTAGGTCGGCAGTTTAACACTCGCGGCGGGTTCGAAGCATTTCCATCATGTAACCTTTTCCTAAAATGTAATTACTCTTTTCATCTTTTTCTTGTAAAGCTACATATTGGGATAGAGAGTGCTTAACCCTCTCGAGCTCCCACTCACATCGTCTTAAGGTGAACTTATTTTCTCAACCAATTCTTCCGTAATGTTATGTATTATTTATTTATCGTGTCAGAAGTACAAAGTAAGAGAGACAAAAATTAAAAAAGGTAATTTTAAATATTGGTTGACCAAAAATTGGCCACGACAAGCGCATTTGGACTTGCCCTCATTAGATCTTTAATGGTACAAGTGGCTGGAGAAGATGGACACAGTAGAAGATGCTCGTTAGTCTGCTTAGTACCACACTTGCAGTAAACTGTCTCCACAGGAAGGCCCCATTTCTGTAGGTTGGTCTTGCATCTCGTGGTGCTGGAGCGTAATCGATTGAGAGCCTTCCATGTTGTCCACTGTTCAGAATGTCCAGGAGGAAGTTCTTCCTTTGGAACCATCCATTCTCTCAAATGTTGACATTTTTCCCGCCACATTGAGATTCTTGCTTGTTGTGGTGTTCCTTTAAGAGCTTCAGTGGTTGTCAAGAAGCTCTTTCTTGATTTCAACCTAGGATGTGCTGGTTGACAGGCATACAAAGGATGGGCTTCCATAGTCATAGCCTTGCTTTTCTCATGCCTAGCAGCAATCTCACGTCGGATTTCGGGTGGTGCTATACCAGCGAGACAGTGGAGTTTATCTATGGGAGTAGGTCTTAAACAACCTGTGATAATACGGCAGGTGTCATTTAGTGCTACATCTATGTTTTTGGCATGGCTGGACTTATGCCACACGGAGCATGCATACTCAGCAGTGGAGTAGCACAGTGCTAACGCGCTTGCTCTCACAGTGCAAGGGTGAGCTCCCCAGGTGGTGCCTCGAAGTTTCCGCACTATGTTGTTTCTGGCAGACACTTTTTGTTTCACGTTTAGGCAATGTTTCTTATACGTAAGCGTACGGTCCAGAATCACTCCCAGATATTTTGGAGTCGAACAGTGTTGAAGAGGGATTCCTTCCCAGGTGATTTGTAAGGTTTTAGCTGCTTTTTTGTTATTGAGATGAAATACACAGCTATGAGTTTTGGCAGGATTTGGCTTCAAGTCATTTTCATTGTAGTAGTTCGTAAATTCTTTCAGAGCTTTGGATAAAGTCTGTTCTACCTTTTCAAAACAGTTGGCCTGAGCAGTGACTGCACAATCATCAGCATAGATAAAACTCTGGGTACCTTCAGGTAGAGGCTGATCGTTAGTATAGATGTTGAATAACAGTGGTGCGAGCACACTGCCTTGCGGTAACCCATTCTTCTGTGTTCTCCATCTGCTTCTTTTTCCCTGAAATTCCACAAAGAATCTTCGGTTTTGGAGAATATTTTTAATGTTGCACATTAGATGGAAGTCTTTGGTGATGTCATACAATTTTGTTAGAAGAAGCCGATGGTTGACTGTGTCATAAGCTGCAGAAAGATCAATGAAGACAGCGCCTGTAATGAGCCGATTCTCAAAGCCATCCTCAATATGCTGTGTCAAGTTTAATACCTGTGATGTGCAACTTTTTCCTTCTCGGAATCCAGCTTGCTGTGGAATAAGAGACGACTCCACCCTTCCTATCAGTCGCTCAAGAATGAGCCTCTCCAGGACCTTGTACAGGTGACAGAGCAAGGAAATAGGCCTATAGCTTTTGGGATCCAGCCGATCTTTGCCTGGTTTAGGAATAGCAATGACTCGAGCCTTCCGCCAGATTTTGGGAATCTTGCATTCTTGGACACAGATATTCATTAATTCCAGTAGCCATCGCCTCGTAACAGGACCAAAATTTTTGATCTGCTCTACTCGAATGTCGTCTAGTCCAGCTGCTTTTCCCAATTTGCACTTCCTCAGTGCTGATTCCAGTTCAGCTTCAGTAAATGGTGGAGATAGTATGTTGTTCTCTTGGTTTGGCTTCCGTGTTATTGGTTTCTTATCTAGCTTTCTAGATCGGGTTGATTTTCCATTTACTAGCAACTGATGGGCAATTTGATCTGCCTTTATATTAGCATATGTGCTGGCTTGGGTATTGTCATTATTGAGACGACGTAAAAGTCTCCAGGCCTTCTGACTGCTCCTGCTCATGTCACAATCTGTCATTAATTTTATCCACTCATCCCTTTTAGCCAGTGATACTGAGGAAAGAACGCTTTGTGCAAGGATTGATGTTTCTTCGCTAAAAGGATCAAGTTCATATTTCTTGTAATATTCTTCTAGCAAAGTGGCCGTTTCAGGTTTAATGCCTTTGATAAAACTGGTTCTGCAACCTCTTGGAATTGATGCCCTTGAAGAAAATTGGACGATGTCAACAAACTTGTCGTACTCTTCAGGAACAGGAGCGATGCTCAGAATCTTCTCATCCAATATGCTGGAAAATCTTGCCCAGTCAGCCTTCTTAAAGTTGTATCTTCGCCTAAAACGGACTTCTTGAGGTCTTATTGGTGGCAAAATTTGGCACATGATGGGCCTATGTTGTGTGTTTGGAATTGGTGGACATACTGCTTTTGTGCATGTTATGTAAATTGCTATTAAGTCACCTCTGTAGTATGGGATTAGCCCTTGTAATAACGGCCTAGTGCCAGATTAGGTTTTAAAAAAAACAAAGTGTATTAGGAGTGCAAGATCGCCTCCTCTCAAATTGTTATTTTAGAGGTCATGTAATCAACCTCCTTTTCATGTAATAGACCTCTGTAGGTTGGGTATTTTACCCCTGTGAATACGTCCTTAGGGGACAGCTTGAAGGTAGAGTTTGGTGTGGCCTTTGAGAGGCTTAAATTTTAAGAGCGGATCGCTCTTTTGAAAATGGAGTGTCATATGCCTCGTGGAGGCTTTTCTGTGTAATTCGGAGCCAGGGGCTCCTAGGGATGAATGGGGTTTTCTGCCCCTCTGTTAAAACTTGTGTTTGTGGTAAAACTGAGCTGATCGCAGAAATCAGGGCGTGAAGCCCAAAACCTGTAAATATTGTATCTCCCCTTGTTTTGCTACATTGTACCTGCCATGTCTGTTATTGCTTTGTTTTTGAAAAGAAAATATAACCTAGTTAAATTTTAAATTACTTTTACATTAACTTTGATTCCGTAGTTTGAAACCCATTCACGCCCGCACCTTCTTACGCCTCTACCTACCGCTAAAACACGGTAACAATTTCATCTGTCATTGCCCCACGGGAGTGCGACACGCTTCGGCAGCCGGCACAATTTCTATCCTCGCCGCTAGATGGGAGCTTCATTCATGCCATTCCTGACCCAGTCAAATGACTGGAAACCGGCTGAGGATTTTCAATGATAATCGGAAACCACGGAAAACCATCTTCTGGGCTGCCGACAGTGGGATTCGAACCCAGTCCGAATGAAAGCTAGCAGTTACGTGACCCAAACCCCACTGTCTATGAGCAGCAACGTAAAACCATAAAACTACCTGCTGTAAAAGGCAACAAAAAGGAGCAACACTTACGGGCTCTCAATTTGGGAGCGTGAGTTGGCGAACACCGGTACACTAGCTGAGTCTCCCCCTGTGGATGGGGGCGGTAGAATACATCGACGGTATTCCCTGTCTATCATAAAAGACCCCAGGGGCTCTGAATTTGGGAGCATGGTTGGCGACCACCAGTCCTGACATTGCTTCCACATACTTGTGCCAGACTCCTCACTTTCATCTATCCTATCCGACCTCCCTTAGTCAACCCATGTTCTTCTCCGATCCCGACGGTATTAGAGCAGTGTAGGCCTTGTCTTTTATTTTCACACCCTTTGTAGCCCTTCTCTTTCTTTGGCCGATACCTTCATTTTTCGAACTGTCGGATCTCTTCCTTTTCCCCCTCTCTGATTGCTGTTAATAGAGGATGGTTGCCCAATTGTACTTTCTCTTAAAACAATAATCACCACCACCACCACCACCACCACCACCACCTAAGTCGTGCTGCAATAAAACCTTCTGGCGCAGTGAGGAAAGCAATGGAAAACTACCTCACTCCTCATCCTACCTAGTACGCTTCATTTTGGGGGCGCCATCCGTTTTTAGAGTTTCAAATAACCACATAATCACATAGCCTTTAGTTGTACTTGAGGATCCAACCAGCCTTCAGGCAGACGACCTAACAAACCTGTGTACACCGCAGAAAACTAGTGATGATAATTGTGTGAATTTACAGGATATTTGTTAGT
Organism: Anabrus simplex; assembly: GCF_040414725.1. Lineage (NCBI taxonomy): Eukaryota > Metazoa > Arthropoda > Insecta > Orthoptera > Tettigoniidae > Anabrus > Anabrus simplex. The sequence continues at coordinate 47,627,175 of NC_090272.1, read as the reverse complement.
ACATTAGTTAGAAGTATGCTAGTTTGTAACAAATATAATGTACGCTAATTTGGCGTCATTCTGTTGGATTAAAGTGACTCAAGTTAATTCAGTTATATATTTGATGCAAAACAGAATTCACGTAATATATGTATATTGAAACAGATTTTATTATATTCCGTAGATAGATAGATAGATACTGTAGGTAGATGGATGGATAGACAACAGAGTACGTGCACTGTAATTAAGGCCTATAGTAAGTCCTGCTGTGTACGAAGGCAGCCGGCCCCGCGGTGTTGGGGTAGCGTGCCTTCCTCTTACCCGGAGATCCCGGCCAGGTCAGGGACCTTTACGTGGATCTGAGGGCTGATTCGAGGTCCACTCAGCCTACGTGATTGTAACTGAGGAGGTATCTGATGGTGAGATAGTGACCCCGGTCTAGAAAGCCGAGAAGAACGACTGAGAGGATTTGTCGTGCTGACCACACGATATCTCGTAATCCGTAGGCCTCCGGGCTGAGCAGCGGTCGCTTGATAGACCAAGGCTCTAAGGGGCTGTTGCGCCATGGGGTTTATACAAGTCGTAATGCAGTCATTTTCAAATCGGTAAAACACGGAACAATTCTGTACTGTTCCGAGTAAAACAAGCCTAACAACAATGTTTATATTCAAATAGCAGTAGGGATATTGCAATGCATCGTAGCGTGTGCAGTTCACCCAGAGGAGAGCCCGGCCTAGTTCAATAATTATCGTGTAGGTTCAGGCAAGCAGGCCGCCGTGCTATTGATCGCCTCCAGGTCGACTACACTCGGCAACATCCGTCACCGCTCGGCCCTTTCCGCGCACTATACCTTTCTCTCTGCTCCTTTTTTTTATTTCCAACTCTTTTTGTTCTACTTTCCTCGACAGTGCCCAGCTGATTACTCATCCAGCACGCGCCTGGGCACATGACAATGTTTGTTACACGAAAACAGCTCCCCTCGTCGGTTTCTCACGCATGAAATAACTTCACACTGGGATAACGAAAGTGACAATTCTTACAGGGATAAAAGTTTTAATAATTGTTGATTATTATTATCATCACCATCAGCATTATCGAGTAGCCTCCGTGGCTCAGGAGGCAGCGCGCCGGCCTCTCACCGCTGGGTTCTGTGGTTCAAATCCCGATCACTCCATGTAAGATTTGTGCTGGAAAAGCGCAGGCGGGACAGGTTTTTCCCCGGGTACTCCGTTTTTACCTCTCTTTTATTCCGGGAACACTCTTCAAAATCATTTCATTTCATCTGTCGGTCATTAATCATTGTCCCAGAGGAGTGCTACAGGCTTCGGCAGCCGGAATAGTTCCTACCCTATCCGCTAGATGGGGGTTTCATTCAGTCCATTCCTGACCCGGATGAAACTGAAAACAGGCTGTGGATTATTATTATTATTATCATTATTATTATTATTATTATTATTACATTATTCCTTCTTTCCCCGTTAGGGTCTTCTAAGGATCACGTGCCAATTTCAATGCTTCATCCTTTATAGTTTTTTTTTTCTTTTCTCTCCAAAACTCCATCTTCAGGTGATTTTGTACGCTGTTTGCAGTTTACCTGTTCTCTCTTAGTCTGCTTCCTAATTTATCTCAGCTGGTTTAATAATTTCGCCTAGATGCGGCTACGGAGTCGAGCTCTGCATTCAGGAGGAGCGTCGGTTCGAACGTAGGGTGTATCGACTTGCTATTTTACTCTTTGGCATACAATTTCGTTGGCTGTTGTTTCGACTTAGTTTTCCTGAACTGTCTCGCCGAGGTGGGATTAATTTGCCGTATTGTGTGCGGTGAAACAAACAATACTGAAATCACAAACATGCTCTGAACATCAAGATAACATGCAACATGTATCTAACTGCGTCGGTACAGCAAGTGTTCAAAATGTGCACCCTCACACATCGTTCATAACAGTCGTGCAGATTATAGAACATATTGACGAACACATCTTGCCGCAAGGACATAAAATATTATTGCATTTTCTCTCGTAATTAGAGAACAACCCGGAAAACTGATTCTTTCATAATGGCGCATACAACGCGAACATCCGTGCGAAATGTTATCTCAGTTCAACCCCGCCATCTACAGCTAGTTGCACGTAATATTTCGCACGGTTGCCCAATAATGAAAACTCTATCAGTTGCACTGACAGAGAATGTGCAATGCGCGGGACACTTTCGTGAGGATTCCTCCAGAGTATTGGAAAAATGGTGTTTCTCCCGAGCCTCAGTCAGCGAATAGTGCCTTTAATAGCGCCTCGAGGGCAATCGTTCTATTCTGACTCCAGAGGGAGAAATCTCCTTCAAGCACTTAACCGTACACTAGGGTGTCAATTGACGCTCCATTTCCAGCAGAAGAGGTCAAGGGATTATACACAACAAAGTTTCAGATGGGAAAATATAGAAAGAGGAGAAAAAGAGAATTACCGCACTCTCCCAGGATTTTCAATCATTTCCATTTTTTTTCCTTTGGGAAAAGCTAATGATCATGAATATGTCTTTCAATAAATGAAACTCAATGTTATATTAAGGAGAACTGTATTCTTTGCCAAAGGAACTTACAGCCGCATCATCTTTGGCAACCAAGGCCTACGGTAACGGCTAATGTGACGTTCCTGACGGTACACTTTCTATTTCAACGCACGCTATTCATACAAATCCACAGCCGTGGCATCTTTGGCGACCAAGGCCTACGGTAACGGCTAATGTGACGTCACTTCCGTCACACATTTTGTCGCGTCACGTCACACAAATTTTCGGATGACTCCCAGCCATAAGACTTATTCATGTCAAAAAGTGTGCAATGTGACGGAGCTATCTCACGGGCACGTGAGCACAAGCAGAGAATATGTCAATATAAAGAAAACTTGAAAATATTACAGCACACCAAGCATTTATTGCAAGGTAACAAAACACTTGCAGGACGCGCTCAGTACTGTGTTGGATCACCCGTAGCTGGGAGACAGGCGGCGATGCGGTCGGCCATGGACGTATTCATATGTCGCATATTTTCCTGAGGACGATTCTGGCACAGCTGGCAGAAGTGACCCACCAAACTTGCCGTATTCAATGGCCGAAGTTGCAATACAATCTGTTCCCAAACGTCTCAATGGGCGAGAGGTCTGGAGACTTCGCTGGCCAAGGAAGCATGTTGACATCATGAAGGGAGGCTAGAAATACCCGTGCTGTGCGATATCGGGCATTATCCTGCTAGAAAATGAGGTTGTGGAGTTCCGCCGGACAGAAAAGCAGGTTTTGTTAAACATCGCCACCACCGGTAGGCAGTACGAATCGTTACACTCGCGTGATTCGTTCATGGTGAGCAAGTTATTTTGGCAAATGTGTGAATATACCTTAATCATTTCCTTCTTCAAGAGAAGGTGTATCCAAGTACGTTCACAATAAACTGTACTTTTGCACCTAAGCAGGAGATCGTACAACGCAGTCTGAAGAGTTGTGACGGTACTTATATGAAACAAATACACAGTACATTACACAGTCATCCAAACCAGAAAAACGCGTTAGTGAATACATTCTTCTATATTACTTTATTCCATTTGAGCCGCCTGAAACTAGGAATTATTAAAAACGAAGCAATTTGTACGAACTATGTTGTCAGTAGAAATATGCACAAAATGTGGTTCGTCGCGGCTAACCGATTTACACAGCGCCACAGCAAGTGGTGGAGATCGCGCAGCAGCGTGTAGCATGAGGAAGGGTAACAGGGGCATATTTTTGCCAAGGTCATAGACGCAGGTATGACTCGCCGGCTTGCCGCGCGCATTCGTCAGTCTGGCAATCTCACTCAGTCAACGTGTCTGTGTAGTTCTGTCTAGTATCTGTTACTTTGTTATCGTGTAGTCAATTACTAAATGACTTTGTATATTGGCCGATACGGTAGGGGAGGTGGTGGTATACAATTTATAATCACTAGATTGCGTGCCAAAAGCCTGGATTAAATTCCAAACCTCTCCGAAGTGCTCATATGGAGTGAGGGCATATGACGCTGTTGATGGTGATTTGTCCGTCAGATGGGGACGTTAATCCTTGAGCAGACCCCTTGGTGCTATTCGACAGGAGTAGGCTATGTGCCGACACCGGATTTCACCCCTCCCTTGCTAGTATCATATATCACGTCATTCATTTCATTTCATTAACTCCTCTGATGAGGTTGACGTCAGGAAGGGCATCCGGTCATAAAAACCCACCACGACAGATTCATCTCACCTCACCTTATACCCGACCCCGTAGAGAAACGGGACAAGGGGTGGACAAACAAACAAACAAACAAACAAACAAAACATACATACATACATACCGTACTTTTCTTTAATTGTAATAGATGTGTAATTATTGCCTCTTTGGTGAAAGTTTCATTATAAGGTATTGAATCAATATGTCAAAAACTATTATTACCACACTTAAATTTGTAAACTGTCAACCTTTACGCCTCTATCGAAATTCGCTCAGAGTGTATCAACAACTTACAATTTTGAAGCTATTTTTTAAATTGTGTTTCTATTAATTTTTGTGTCCCCCCTCCACTTCTAATGCCCAGTCGCCGCTACTGATAAGCAATATTAAAATATTTATTTTGCCGCCAATTACCCTCTTCTCCATCGTCTTGTAGGTTTTACGTTTCTTACACCGAACTCTTCTAACTTATTTCAAATAAAAACGACATGACACTTCATTAAAACTTACAAGGCATAGTTGGATTCACTTCAGTCCGCACTCCAGCGAAACCAAAAGTTTCCTACGAGAGTTTCAGATTCTATCTTACTCACAAGAGGAAAAAACCAAGAGACTTGAGATTTTAACAATTCAAACGTTGAAAGTTTCAATTAAGAGCAAACAGTCGGTCATGTAAGCTAATTTACAAGAAGTAATGAAGAAACCGAACATTTCAGGATATCTGTGAAATGTCGTTTTTCCTTATCAGTCACACAATAAGACAATGTGTGTCACCTATCAGCATGGTGACGTATAGTAGTGGCCAATGCATATATTTCTACCCAAAGAAGAAATCGTATGACAGAACTGTTCGCAAATTTCTAGGTCGTTTCCTTGGCAGTGCAATGCCTTCGAGACAATACAAAACTAAGTTATTCAGAAAATGGTGAGAACAGCAAGTGTATAAGAACTACCCACGTACTCTTGAAGCTGTCGAGAATGAAATCAGATGAATGATGCCTAAAATTTCGTAGGCGGAGAGACAACGAGTGTTTCGGAATGTTTTACGCTCATGCAAAGTTTGTATCGAGAAGAAGAATGGACATCATTTTCAACAGTTGCCGTGATGAAAAGTAAGACCTACATTCCATCTCAACCTCATTAACAAACTATTTGAGGCGCCTAGTATCAAAAGCCGCCAAATAAATTTACCTGCAGTTTCGGCAAATTAAACAAAAAAACCTGTACAGAATAAATCATGATACAGGGGAGTCAAGACTGCAATGTTGCTATTTTTGATAAATAAATAAATAAATAAATAAATAAATAAATAAATAAATAAATAAATAAATAAATAAATAAATAGCATTTTCAATTTTTACCTTAAAAATCCACTACTTCTCCCTTTTTTCAAATCCTGCCATCAGTTTTCCCCTTACGCCGTTTTAAAAGCCCTAAATGCCGGATTTAAAGGGTAGCGGTACGGTGTATATAGAGCAAGCCCAAGCCCCTTTCTCCCACACTGTCGGACAAAATTAGCGCTTCAGAGTTCTTTCGAACTACCATTTCAAAAATACCGCTAGAATATGTTTACCTTGTAGTAGGCCTACACTGTGCGTAAGAGGAGATATACATCTCAGGAAGTAATCTACAATCCAGGGCAGTTTTAAAGCAAGTATGTTTATTATAATTCTCCATTGAGCTTTTCTACCTTAAGAACTTTTTCAAACTGCTCTGCTCCTTGCGACTGAGTTCTTATCGGATTCACCTGAAATTTTCACAGAATATGTACAGGAATTAAAAGGAGTTCATTTTATTATCAGCTGAACTCTGAAGCGAAATAATTAGGGGTTTTTAAGGTTAAAATTGAAAATTCTATTCTTTTTTACTCCTGAAATAGCAAGAAACTAGATTTTTGTCAATTGAATGAAAAATCTTCAATAGTTTATACCCGACTGCAAAATACGGAGTTGTTCTTAAATACACGAGCATTTTTGACAAGTCTGCTAAATTATAGCCCAACAAAATGAAAAAAGAAAACATGGACAATTACACAACAAATTAGAAATACTTTGGATGCATGGGAACGAAAAGTGTTGAGAAAGATATATGGTGCAGAATTCGAGAAGGGTGGCTGTAGAACTAGGTCCAACAAAGAGCTGTGTGAACTCTAAAAAAATCCATCAATAACTGTAGATATAAAGGTTAGAAGATTACTGTGGTTGAGACATGTACAGCGAATGGAGGAGCAGCGAGTGCCAAAAAAGGTGTTAATGACCAAGCCCGAGGGAAGTTGTTCGGTGGGACGACCAAGATTACGATGGCTGGACGATGTAGAGGTGGACTTGAGAAGACTGGAACTGGAGAAGGCTCGCCGCTTCGAGGGACGACTAGGGGAAACAAGTGATCGACAAGGCCAAGGTCCTTCAACGGCTGTAGCGCCGGATAAATAAATAAATAAATAAATAAATAAATAAATAAATAAACAAAATGAAAACACCGCCACAAGGAGTATTTTCAATGCAACATATTAAAATAACTGATCAACACCAAGTTTTGCATGGGGATCTTATCAATATATGCTTGTGTTTTATATTTGATTTCGATAAGTGGTGAATTGTAGAAGTTCTGAATTTCAGTAATGGCTCCCCTTTACGTTTACATTTTAAATTAGCCATTTTCCGTAGAATTTTAAAATACAAAAGTCTTACGGAACATGGTTTTCGAAATATTTAAGAAACTAAGTTGAGAAAATTTGGATGTGGCAGTGTTTGATACTGAAATTGGGATTTAGCGGGTTCTGAAATAAAGGAATGAAAGATTTGAAAAAACAGGTAGCGCTGAAGGAGGTGCTATGACCTGTGTAATACAAAAATCACTTATAATAATTAATGGTTACTAGTTTAAATTCATTCAGCGACGGAGTTTTATTACCACCTTATAAAGGAAGGTGTTACCTGATTACAACACAGTTCAAGAAGTATTATGAAAATGAATTTAAGGTTTTTACACTTTTTTTGAATTTACGGTATATGTGTCTATTTCTCCCTCACACACTACGTCTTCCTCATTTTCTTCAGTCTGAAATCCTAGATCTTCCTACCGAAAGCAGAATAAAAGCTGAAGCGGCTCATCATTCCCCTATTTTTCTTCAAAATGGTTCTGATCGTAATTTTGACACCTCATTCAAACAGAAGAAAAGGCTTCAACAGTGTGGCATGCGGCGTAGCGGTCGACACACGCAGCGCATGCTGGGAAGCCACGAGAAGCGCTTATTGGCTGACAGGGATTTGGAGGACATTGATACTACAAATGTCAGTATTATCGGCACACTTTATCTTTGTGCATTTACATCCTAGTGCTGAATCGGTCGACCTCGGCAATCTTCGATATTCGTACTGGCAACCTTTGAAACACAAACTATGAATCGCTTAAGCATCGTTGTGCGACATCTGGCGTACACTTTACGTACTAGTACTGCTGTTGTTTACACTGCTGCTACAGCTTATCGGTGAGTTCAGAAATGGACTGCGGGCAATCTGTTTCCCCCAAGCATAAGATGCGAAATCGGGGAGGTTGTGGTTTCGGATCCGACTGCTGTCCGGTTGCCAGTTTTGTTCTGTACCTAACCCCCTTTAATACACTATTGTTCACAAATTAAGCATAAGTTACGAGTAAGCAGGGCAACAGGAAATAGAACGCACGATATATGCACCAACCAACCTTACGTGTTCGCTCTGTATAGGAAAGGAGTGTTCCCTGCTTTGACTAGCGGCGTAACCGCAAGGTAAACACAGCCAGTGCCTGCGCCCCACATTCCCTCAGTCGTGTTTGCCCTGTTATAGTGTGCGGAGTATAGCCTCGTGGTGAACGTGACAACATAATGGCACAACGACGCCGTTTGGACCCCGTTTTGCAGGGTGGAATATTCGGCCGCCTGGAAGCAGGCCAGACACAGACAAAGTCGCCGTATCCTTGAATGAACCACAAAGTGTCATTTCGAGGCTTTGGAGACGATTTCGAGACACAGGAGGTGTTAGACGTAGGCCAGTGCCGGGCAGATCAAGGGTAACCACTTCACAGCAGGACCGATATCTGGCCTTAACCACCAGACGAAATCGGAGTGCACCTGCAAGACAATTGTCGGCGGAGCTTGCAGCCATCTCAAGGGTTGCCGTTCCCGGCAAACTGTACTGGAGGCTCAGAACAGCAGGGCTGTTTGCCCGATATCCACCGGTGTGCGTCCCGCTCACTCCAGCACAGAAACGGGCCCGTTTACTGTGGAGCCGTCAACATCGAAACAGGACCATGAATGAATGAAGGCATGTGCTCTTCACAGATGAATCCCACTTCAGTTTGCAGAACGATTCCCGTCGCACATTAATCTGGAGAGAACCGGGTAGCCGATACAACCACAGGAACATTGTAGACGAGTATAGTGGTGGTGGCGTTATAGTGTGGAGCGGCATCATGTTGAATGGCCGTACGGACCTGCACATCTTCATGGGTGTTCCAAGGAACACCGTCAACGCTCGGAGATACAGGGATGAGGAACTGACACCACATGTTCGACTCTTCAGAGGTGCGGTTGGCCCAGACTTCCTCTTAATGGACGATAATGCCCGACCGCACCGCGCTGCTCTGATGGATGAATTTCTGGCTGGGGAAGACATTTATCGCATGGACTGGCCAGCGACGTCTGCGGATCTGAATCCTATAGAATATGCGTGGGATGCATTGCGAATTGCATCCCGTCAGCCTCCACCAAGGACCCTTCAAGACCTTCGCATTGCCCTTTCGGAGGAATGGGAATGACTGTCACACAAGCTCTTGGACCATCCAATAGAGTATGCCACGTCGCTGCGAAGTATGTGTGGCCGTTAGGGGTAACCATACACCCTATTAACAGCATATTTTGTTGTGGAAGACACTGCCAAGTTTTGTTAGTTGTTGCCCCAGGTGTACCTCAGCTATCAGAACCTTTCTGACACTGTTTTCTTTTGAACAAGTTGTGTGACATATTGCGTGTGAGTCAGCTTCCGTTTGTTCAGCAATCCGTCTGACATTCCTATCAGGCGGTATGTCTTAACTTAACTTTTGGACACTAGTGTATATAGGCCCGCCGACCCCGTGCTGTAAGGGTAACGTGCCTGCCTCTTATCCGGAGGCTCCGGGTTCGATTTCCGGCCAGGTCAGGGATTTTTACCTGGACCTGACGGCTGGTTCGAAGTCCACTCAGCCTTCGTGATCAGAACTGAGGAGCTATCTGACGGTGAGATGGCGGCCCCGGTCTAGAAGGCTAAGAATAACGGCCGAGAGGATTCGTCGTGTTGACCACACAACACCTCGTAATGTGCAGACTTTCGGGCTGAGCAGCGGTCGCTTGGTAGGTTAAGGCCCTTCAAGGGCTGTAGTGCCATGGGGTTTGGTATATAGGCCAAGACTATATGTACTGAACACGACCTAATACGTTGCAAGTTTATTTCGTGTACAATGTGGCCGTGAAAATATTCACAGATAATAAATCCTTTGACTTTTCCAACAAAGGAGATGAAAAGAGTTCTGATAAATCGAATAAAAAATGAGTGTTTCCACAAAGCTAGGCGGTATTAATATTACTTTCACAAACGCAGTAACAAACCTGGGTATCATTGTGATTAAAAATATAAATTAGAATGAACACAAAACCAGTGTATGCAGGGGAGTTCATTCTTCTCTTCATTTTCTCAAATATCAACAATCCCATCTCCCACTAAATTTAAAAATTAAATTGGTTCAGACACTCACACTCCTGTTATTAACTATTGTGATATTGTACCTATCGTTGCGACAACTGAACAGACCAGGAAGCTACAAAAAGCAATTACACTCATATTTTCATTACATTACTCTGTCCATGAAACACCCTGTTTTGAAAAGCTAGGCTAGTTAAAATTCGACGAACTACGTAAGCTATATACAGTTATTCTATTGTATAGACTGTTAAATGAATCACACTACCTTTGTTTAACTCACTTTGACGGTAATACACTTTCCAGCCCCCATACCATTGCCATTCCCAACAAACAAAACTACCATCTTCAACAGGTCGTTCCAAGTGTCGGGCGCCAGACTATGCAGCTCTATCTATAAAATTTGAAGCTACTTGCGCAAATTATTTTCTAAACTATTGATCTACCTGAGTGAATGATATATGATGGTCTGAGTAATTGGCTATAGGCTATTCGTTCAGATTTTAAGTTAGACTGTATAGATATACTTACAGTAGTTAAATTAAATTGCATTTGTAAAATAAGATTACTATCGTAGTTAGGTTTACATTTTTATTGTTTGTAGTATATCATAATCACATTTTGTTATTATGGTTAAGTGTACGAAAGGGTCAGAGACCTAACTTCGTCATTAACGATATTATTATTAATAATAACAATCATAATAATAATGTTAATGAATTGTGAGCAAAGGAAAGACATTCTAAACATTATATATAATTCGCTGGGGCCATCAAGGACCACGTTAAGTCTTGTTGCATTTGACACTGAACTTGGCCTTCTTTAGAGCCCAAATTTCCCTCATTCTTGGTGAGTGGGCCTGCTTACGCTCCTCTGTCCAAGGGGCACCGTGTCTTCTCTTCGGTTGCTCGTCTCGGTTTAGCCCGTTCGTCAATATTTTCTTGCGGAAGAGATCTCTGTTAAGGGCGTCTTCAGCTGAGATATGTAGCATTTGCAGGTCTTATTTGGTATTTCTAAACCAGGGAATTGTGGTTTTGGGGTTTGAATCAAAAAAGTGAAAGATTCCTTTAGTTAACTTTCTTTCGTCCATTCTTTTCAGATGACCGTAAAATCGTGCCCGTCCTTTTCTGATTGTGTCGGTAATTTTCTCTATTTTGCTGTAGACTTCCTTGTTGGATCTCTTTTGATGGATTCCATTTCTGTACTTTGATCCCAAGATTCCTCTCACAATTTTGCGTTCTCTTTTCTCCAGTTCTTCAAGGAATCCTTTGTTGGCATTTAGAGACAGGGTTTCGGCTGCATATAGAACTACTGGCTTCAGAACTGTTTCATAGTGACGTATCTTGGTGTTTTGGGAAAGGCATTTTTTGTTGTAGATTGTGCGGGATGTTTGGTAGGCTATTTCCAGTTTGCGTACTCGCTCCTGAAGTGCTTCTTTGTCCAGTCCATTTTTCATTATGATCTCACCCAGGTATTTGAATTTGTCTACTCAGGTGATGTCCCCGTATTTTGTATGGAGTTTTGGTGGAGCCTCTTTGATGTCAGTCATTACTTTTGTTTTCTCAAACGATATCTGCAAACCAGTTTCTTCGGCAATTTCCTTTAAAATTTCAACTTGAGCTCTAGCGGTTTCTATGTCGTTTGAGAGAACAGCAATTTCATCGGCAAATGCTAAGCAGTCTGTTGCGATCCCCTTGGATTTGGTTCCTATTCTCAATGGACTGTAGTTGGTTTCCTGTAATCTCACCCGCCAGGTTCTGAAGATCTTTTCAAGAACACAGTTGAAGAGTATCGGGGATAGCCCATCACCTTGTCGGGCTCCTGTTTTGATGTCAAAGGAATGCGAGAGACATCCGTGGAACTTCACCTTGGATTTTGTATCGGTCACGGTGGCTCTAATTAATGCCAGCAGTTTCAAATCAACTCCAAATTCATTTAAGATGTTTAGCAGGACTTCCCGGTCAATGGAGTCGTACGCTTTCTTAAAGTCCACAAAGACAGACACATACTGCTTGGACCTTGGTGTACAATATCTGATGATCGTTTTGAGATTTTGGATCTGTTCAGCTGCTGAGCGACCTTTTCTGAACCCTCCTTGGTATTCACCTATCTGATGTTCGACTTGTGCTTCCAAACGCTCCAGGATGGCAAGTGATAGAATTTTGTAAGTCACGGGTAGCAAAGATATTCCTCTGTAGTTGTTGATGTTCTTCATGCTGCCTTTTTTGTGTAGTGGATGGATCAAAGCTATTTTCCAATCTTCGGGTAGGGTCTCCTTGTTCCAAATTTCTTATATTTGCTTTTGCAAGATATCAAGTGATTCCTCTGGGGCATATTTCCATAGTTCTGCTACTACTGAGTCTTCCCCCGGCGCTTTGTTATTTTTGAGACGGACAATGTGGCGCTTGATTTCATCTCTGTCGGGTGGTCTGGAATCTGGGTACCTGAGTAAGGGTTCCTTGGTCTCAATGGCGCTTTGCAGTTTAGAGCAATTAAGTAAATTCTTGAAGTAATCTGCCAGAATAATGCAATTTTCTTCATTTGACGTCGCCAGTGTGCCGTCCTTTCGCTCAAAGCATAGAGATGGTGGTTTGTAGCCAGTGAGTTTGCATTTGAAGGCTATGTAGTACTCTCTGCTTTCATTCTTCCTAAAGTTTTGTTCTATCTTTTCAATGAGAGAATTTTCGTATTTACGTTTCTCAGTTCTGAACACCCTAGCTGCTTGGGCACATTGGGTTTTGTAGGTTTCCCAATCATTTTCTGATTTCGTAGAGTAGTACTGTTTCCACGTATTGAGTCTTTCTTGGAGGATTGATTCGCAGGTACCATTCCACCAGGCATGCTTTTTGCTTCTCTTGATTTCTGCAACGTCTTTGGCGGCCTCAACAAGGAGACTTTTGGCGTTGTTAAAGTCACAGTCATTTGGTCTAGCCTTCTCCTGGAACTCCTCGACCCTTTGCTATCTGTTTGGTTGTCTTCCTTGTGTTTGCGGGAATTGGTTTGAATTTGATAAGAGACATATAATGATCTGAGGCCACATTGATGCCTTTCTTTACCTTGACATTCATAATCTCAGGGCTGTTTCTCCTGGAGATTGCAACATGATCAATTTGGAACTCTCCGAAAGCTTGGACGGGAGAACGCCAAGTCATTTGCTTTCTGGGTAGATGGCGAAAGTGGGTCGACATGACCTGCAGGTTGTGATTTTCGCAAATGGACACCAGTCTTTTGCCGTTGGGATTGGTTCTTTTGTGAGCAGGGTAATTTCCTATAACTTTCTTGTACTTCTGTTCACGACCTAGTTGGGCATTGAAGTCACCCAAAAGAAGCTTGACATGGTGTTTGGGGATTTTTTAAATTTTTCATCCAGTAGGTCCCAGAAATTATCAACTTCGTCTGGATCAGACTTGTTCTTATCGTTTGTAGGAGCATGTGCGTTAACTAGGGCGTAGATTTTGTTCGCGCATTTAATTGTGAGTATAGACAATCTGTTATTCACAGGTTCGATATTTGCAACCGATTTAAGGATCTTGGTTCTAACAGCAAACGCGGTTCCAAGCAATACAGCTCCATTGAGGATTCCTCTTTGCGCTTTGCTCTTGAAAAATCGGTAGCCTTCGGATTCAAAAATCACTTCATCTGGGTACCTTGTTTCCTGTAGGGCCATTATGGATATCTGATTTTCGTGAAGAGCTTTGGTGAGGGTTTTCAGCTTGCCAGTTTGTGTAAGTGAATTTATGTTCAAAGTTGCTAGAAAGGTTTTAGATTTTGGCCTGAGTTTTTGACTCTTCGGGGTACACCGAGACGCTCCGACTCGTCTCTTGCATGATGTCGAGTCTCCCCCAGAATCCGAACGAGACTCGTGCGCCGTGGCGTTCACGACGAGGGATTTATCCGAAGATTTACCCCCTGGGGTATGTTTCTTGAAATGTTGTGCCATCATGCTTTTTGACTTGACTTTGCTTTGGACGGGTACCCATTCTTTTACAACTAGGGTTGTTAGCCCTAGAGGTTGCCTCAAGATGTTTTCTGGCTTCTGGTCATTTACCAGTCTTCGCCGTAACCCTGGCAAGGGACCAGTTTTTTTTAACGGTGGTATTTTATTTCCCTACTACCTTTTGACTCTGCTGGCGGCAGAGCCAGCGAGCTTCCCCAATTCCAATGGGACGCGCCCGATGGAGGTAACCGGTAAATCCCCACATTATTATTATTATTATTATTATTATTATTATTATTATTATTATTATTATTATTATTATTAGTCAGCCCTGTGGTGTGGCGGTAGCGTGCCTGTCTCTTATTCCAACGCCTTAAGTTCGTTTCCTGGACAGTTTAAAATATTTTGATTCTAGACTGAGTAGAAAGGGGTTCACTTGATACGAGATTTTCTGAAGTTCTTAGTTACAGGAAGAAAGTGCACAGTGAGAAGATGACGCTAATGGCCTAGAATACATAGACGAATAGTGGTTGCCATAGTTACAGTGATGTCGGGGAAATTTATGATGCTAATTCAAGACAGACCCCACCAGCCCAAAAAAAATATTCTTGTTAAAATAGGAAGGAAGGAGAATGCTATTTACTGGTGAGCTAACTCCCGTACTTGCACTTCAATAGCCTTGGAACCAACTCCAGTCGAGCCTAGATCACACCTACCTGAACATCTTACTCAGTATACAACTCCATGACTGGTTAACATTCTTCTAGTAATTTCTTCCTACAGCAGTTACATTTAGTCCGAGAGGCATCATATCTCCGTTTTGACATAAATAGGATGTCTTATGGCTGGGGGTTATCCGAACATCTGTGTAACGCGACGCGACAAAATCTATGACGGAAGTGTAACTATAGCAACCGTGCCTGCAATGATGTAAGGTACGGATGGATGGTCAGACAATGTTACCTAGCAACCGTGCAGGCAGTGATGTAAGGTACGGATGGATGGTCAGACAATGTTACCTAGCAACCGTACAGGCAGTGATGTAAGGTATGGATGGATGGTCAGACAATGTTACCTAGCAACCGTGCAGGCTATATCTTATGGTTGGTTGCCATCTGAAATTAGCAGCCCTGGCCGGGAGACATATTTATGATCATTTGATTTTCTCAAAAGGAAAGGTGCTTTATTTTTCGAGCTTAATCTTCCCCTCCGACCACCCTTGGTCAATTCTTATTTTCTTCCCAATCTGAAGGTATTAGGCTTGCGAGGCCTACGGTGTATTTTATTTTCACGTCCTTCGTGGCTCTTTCCTTTCTTTTGATGATACTTTCATTCTTCGAAGTGTCGGACCTGTTCCATTATCCCTCTGATTAGTACTAATCGAGGACGGTTGTGCAGTTGTATTTCCTCTTAAAATAATAATCACCGCAACCACCACTGTTGCTAATCCAAGCTCTCAAAGCTGCGAGTCCCTGGATCCCCTTTTAGTCATTTCTTACGACAGCCAGGGGATACAGTGCACGTATTCAACCTCACCACCAACAGGGAAAGATTAGAGAGAGACTAGCTTAACCAGTCAGTCGAGGTAATAATGTCAAATTCCGTTGGTATCAAGTGGTCGCCATTCCATACTCACAATTTATGAGCCCCTGTGAGTTTGATGTTCATCACCACAACACTTATCGCTGGAACGAATTTCCAGTTAAAAATTCGTTAAAACAGCTAAGCAGTTCAAATCCCATCACGTACTAGGAAAAAAGACATAAAATAGAAACGTTTCCAATGGGACGCGCCCGATGGAGGTAACCGGTAAATCCCCACATCAGCATGTCTTTAAATAATTTAAATTCAACTCAAAGTCAAAGGAATTTAACTTGTACGCGCAGCATCTCTGGCGACCAAGACCTACGTTAACGACTAATGTTACGTCACTGACGGCACAGTTTCTATTTCAACAGACTACACACAAATCCAGAGCCACAGCATCTTTGGCGACCAAAGCCTACGATAACGATTAATGTGACGTTTCCGTCACACATTTCGTCGCGTTACGTAACACAAATGTTCGTATGAGCCCGAGCCATAAGACATACTCACGTCAAAAAATGTTGTTTCCAAGATGGTCTGCGTCACTAAAGGAAAGCAGCGACCTAACCTCCACTAGTGAGGCTTCTACATTTTTCAACACCTTGACCACACACGTATGGCTTCGTACATAAACCAAATCTCCTTCCTTATGAAAGGAAAAGTGATTCTGAATTTACTGATTCTGGTGAACAGACTAGAAGGTGGCAACCTGTTTGCCATGAAGCTGAATAATGCCTAATTATCAACATAATCGTTAAGTGGTACGTGGTTGTGGCGGTGGACGGCAGGAGTGGCGTTAATACTTATTGGTAATTCCATCTATGAGAACTAAATTGTATTATCTCCGTTCAATGCACTGATTTATAACAGAAAGTGACGGAAATCTATCAAGTGTTCGCTCGCCTTCAACTAACACGGAAATAAAAGTGTTTCCGGACCCATGTCCACATAACATACATACCTGCCAACTTTACTAAACCAAAAATCAGGAGATTTTGATACGAAAATCAGGAGAAACAAATGGTCAAAACTGCTTATTCTACATGTCTTGCGCAATACAGGAGTACTATGGTATATATTATGATACGTATTGTCTCAAAACCCGACTGTTGCTATACGAGGCTACAAGGCTAAAAATTACACATCTCTATTCCCTCACAGGAAGTATGTGAGTGAGATGATCGGTCTCTGATAAGTCTTTCGAAAATAGTATGAACTCATGCTCCACACGTGTGAATCAGTCATGCACTTTGATGCCATTACTTGGTAAATGCATAGAATAATATACTGCATCTCGCGCCTGCGGGATTATGCGAAGCGCAATGCTACTTTTATCAAGTAATAAATTAAAATTCGCCAGAATTGTCTCCAAATGGCTCCTAAAATCTCTACAAAAGTCACTAGTTGCTATCTTTGAAATTCTGTCACTAAATTACTAAAAGACTCCAAATCTAGCTACTAGTCTCTAGAATCGACTAGACTCATGGGAATGAACACGAACATAGCACGTGAGAACGAGAGATCGACAATCGATATGCGTGTCGCGATATACAGGTTTCAATAAAATCGCATATTCGCGCGTATTTCTCGTATTAATAAACGTTGATACTTCATTTTAAAAAGGCCACTGGCGTACAAAGCTGAAATGACGGGATTTGAAAACAAATGTTTGAAGTTCACAAAAATTAAGCTAAAATCGGAAGAATTAATAGAAGAATCGGTAGGCGGGAAAAACTTTCGAAAATCGGGAGTCTCCCGCCTAAATCGGGAAAGTTGGCAGGTGTGATGGTACAAACCGGTAGGAACTGTGACAGGAGACGTACTCGAATGAGGAGATAACGGCTATGATAGGTATGAAACTGTGCGTCTCAAACGGCTTCGGTGGTGGGGTCATGAGAGGCGAATTCAAATGAATGATACGCGATGTATTTCGGAAACTCTTAAATGAATGTGGGGAATATCAGAAAGAACTGTAAATGACATAACAGACTAGAACCGTCACCTAAGCCAAGCGATTCCAACACAAGGTTTGAATTGCTAGGGAGCCCTGACGATGCCCAGTATTCACCCAGAACTCTCTATCGTTGTCACTGTGAGATGAAATTAAATGAAATGGCGTATGGCTTTTAGTGCCAGAAGTGTCCGAAGACAAGTTCGGCTAGCCAGAGGCAGGTCTTCTGATTTGACACCCGTAGACGACCTGCGCGTCGTGATGAGGATGAAATGGTGATGAATACGACACATACGCCCAGCTCCTGGGCCAGCGGAATTCACCAATTATCAGTGGCGGCTGGTGGTATCTGAAGCTGGGTGTTGCACCAAAATTTTCAATGTTGCAATTTTAAATAAGAATCTTATAGAAATAACAAGAATCCCTAGTATCCGTATGTAATGAACTGCATTGATATTAAAATTGAAATATATCCAGCAATTAAAACACAGGAAATAAGAGTATAACTACAGTTATTCTTACCTCACTTGAATTGAAAATTCGCCCTCCTGTTTTTCAATGATGCAAACTTATCAGTCACCCGTTGATTGAAATCTGCTATTTCCATCATCAGATCTCTTTCTATAGAAAGCATTGCCAAGGCCGACAATCTTTCCTGGGTCATAGAGTTCCTTAAGACAGTTTTTATTCTATTCAAAGTAGAAAAACATCTTTCTGCTTCGACAGACGTCAGAGGGATTGTAAGAATTAACTTCAGCAGTTTCAAGCACTCAGTTCAGTGAACGTCCTCTCCAGGTTGTTGGTTATTATAAACTCTGCTAGACTAACAGCACCCGACAAAGATCTGAATTCTTGTGCTAAATAGATGGCGTAGTTTCAGTTTGTCCAAAAACGTATACACTATTTGTTGAAACTAAACTACACAAACACCGGCGGCTTTGTGACGAACTCTTACTCACAATTTAGAATCCATCAGTTATAATAATAACGCACAGAAAAACTATCTAGAACCAAAACACTCAATCACCTGAAAACACACCATGACCTACACGTGATAAATGTAAACATAACGTCTACAGTAACACCAACAACTCCATGTCGCAATAGTCCAGCCATTTACCAACATGTGACAATGTTGGCACAAAGATCGTTTTACGGTTGACAAAATGCACAACATGAAGTTATGCTGATGAGAAAACGTTTCCTCCGAAAGTATATCCTCAAAACAAATTTTGGGATTTAAAATAAGGTTATGATTGCCCATGAAATACCAATGTTGGTAACATTGTGAATGGTGCAGTGCAGCTTACCCTAGTGGCGTGGAAAAGAAATTACCGTTGCGAGAGGAGAGAAAGCAGGGATGAAGTCATTTCTGCAGAGTGGTGCAATCTAACGGGCACATTTGGCATGGTTTTTCGATAGGGGACTTGCTGGTCTCATGCAACTCCCTAGGACCGACACTGGCGGGCTTGCTACCTGATGCTACACATAGTATACAGGCTTAGGCTGATGACACACGGAGCGGTTTTCGCCGAGTCGGCAGCCGAGTCGGCGCATGTTTCTATTGTATCAGATGGAATGAAACAGACAGAGCGGTGCTCGCCGACAGGCGGCAGATTTGCCAACTCGGCCTGTCGTGTAGCTGGCGGTGCAGCGAGCGTTTTGAAGACTTTGTGCGCGCTCTAGCGCCATAGATTTAATACATTCAGCTGAATCACGGCCGACTTGATGCTTCGCTCTAGTCGGGCGTGGCTGAATTTACGCGGCGATTGCATCATTGGTAGGTATTCTTGTATTAGATATCATGAAGTATCTTTGAAATTCAATAATATACACGTAAAAGGACATATAGAGTAAGTAGACTTTTGGAATAAGAATAAGAACAATCCTTTATTTTTCGTTAATTTTAGCTAGCTTCCTCTCACCTAACGTTACGCTCACTAATGGGTTTTGTCCACTGCCTGCTCGATACGCACCCGATGACTGCTTATAAGCAGTCATTTTAGATGCAGTTCGAGCAGGCAGTGGTTTCGTCACAGTCGGCAAAAACCGCTCTGTGTATCAATCACAGGCGGCGGCCGACGCGGCTGCCGACTCGGCAAAAACCGCTCCGTGAGTCATCAGCCTTAGGCTCGATCCTAATGAAACTAAATAGCGGCGCGCTGTGCGCTAGGGAGTTGGCGTAGGAAAGTCAACTCCCTGAGTTTGATTTGAAGACGGCGGAGTTTAATGATCCGTTACGAAGCATTAGTACATCGAACGACAATGGGTGGTTGGTTTTAACACATTTTAGAGTACATGTTAGGTTTATTAAACTGCAAAATAGGAAGAAAAGACGACAAATGAAGCGTAACATTATTGGGAGTTGTGCAACCCTGCAACAATACCACGACGCACCGCCCCTGCCAATTATACGAGTAGTTAAAATGCTAACAATTTAGCCATGGAGCCGGTCGTTGCCACTGTGATGACATAAGAACGTACGCTCTGGAATACTGACATTGCCTTTTTAGCCAACAATACAAACCATATGATTGTTGTAAGTGTTTATTTGATGATTAGTGTTGTATAGGACAGAACGGTGCTGTTAAAATTGGAACTTTCAATGTTCGAGAAACAGGAAAAAGATTTTGAAGAATTCCCATCTTTGAAACCATGTGACCTGTTCAACTGTAACACTGACAGTTGCTGAGAAGCTCTCTCAAACAATTCGGCAATAGTTCAGAAATATCGAAGAAATGTCGCCTGAATTTAACGTTATGACACCTTTCCTGTACATTTTGAGGAGTCTCCAATCGGATTTCAAGGAGAATAATTGACAAGGCTAGAAGACAAGTATTACAACATACAAGGCGGCCTTCTTGATTTTTATAGGAAGTTCGAACAAAAATAGTTTCCGCGTATCTACATACTGGCATGCAATTTAGCCAATACGTTTGGCTCTACACACCGTTGCGATATTGTCAGTTATGAACATGAAAAATATTGGGTTCGAAACCCACTGTCAGCCGTCCTGAAGATTATTTTCCGTGGTTTTCCATTTGCACATCAGGTAAATGCTGGGGCCGTATTTTAATTAACGCCACGGCCAATTCCTTCCCACTCCTAGCCCTTTCCTATCCCATCGTCACCGTAAGACCTATCTGTGTCGGTGCGACGTAAAGAAGATTGTGCCGGGCTGAGTGGCTCAGACGGTTGAGGCGCTGGCCTTCTGGCCCCAACTTGGCAGGTTCGATCCTGGCTCACTCCGGTGGTATTTGAAGGTGCTTAAATACGTCAGCCTCGTGTCGGTAGATTTACTGGCACGTAAAAGAACTCCTGCGGGACAAAATTCCGGCACCTCGGCGTCTCCGAAAGCCGTAAAAGTAGTTAGTGGGACGTAAAGCAAATAGCATTATTATTAAAGAAGATTGTAGAGGAAAAAAGGTAAACCTAGGTCATGTTTCTCCGATGCTGCGTTGAAAGCTGGGTTATGCATTCATTCTACTCAAACAATCTTCTCTGACATCACTAAGTGACTAAATTGTAAAATGGATGCTACAGATCGAAACTTAACTACGGATGGTCGAGTAGTCTTCTGTCAAGCGTGCTCCAAGGAAGAAAGTTTCCCGTAACTAACCCTAGCACGTTCACTGAAGTATACTTAGTATTTCTATTTTTTTTTATTTTAGGTTAAATGAGAGCAAAAATCCCATCCTGAGTAGCTCCGCACATTGCTAGTGTAGCTATGCGAAGTAAGTCCAGCAGCTACAATACTCAAACGCTTATTTCTTCCACAGTTGGCAATCTAACTTTCACCTATGCCAGGTATTGGAGCGCGCTAACAAACCCGGCCATGAAGGTAATCATTCTTAGAAGACATCAATGACCGCATCCATGAAGCAAAACCTTTTTTTAAAAAATGGCCCAAGGGGCTCTTTAAGTTGAGAGCATTCGTTGGCGACCACAGGGCCCTAAGCTGAGTCCTGGCATTACCTCCAATTACTTGTGCCAAGCTCCTCTCTTTCATCTATCCTATCCGACCTCACTTGGTCAACTATTGTTCTTTTCGGACCTCGACGGTATTACGTCTTTCATTTTCACGCCCTTCGTAACCCCTGTCTTTCTTTGGTCGATACCTTCATTTTTCGAAGTGTCGGACACCTTCTATTTTTCTCTCTGATTAGTGTCATATAAGAGGATGGTTGCCTAGTTGTACTTCCTCTTAAAACGATTATCACCAACACCAAACCTTAAAAAGCAACTACTGGAAATGCACCGGCGCATGCGCACACTATGACATATCTGGCCTCTCTTGCAACACGCTGCTTACAGTACACATTCCTCTACTGTATATTATTGCAAGAATGAGTCATAGGTAAGCATTCATTAAAGGGGAAAATTCCACTCAATTAAATATCGTTATCGACTGCCATTAGATGTTAATGAACATTTCGGTATTCATATTATTTCAATCCTGCAACAAACTACGTTCTCTGATAAGACGACGACACAAACTACAGATGACAATCAAGTTCTGTCGTGTCCTCGTCTGGTGGCGGTGCAGCTCTTTTCAGGCGCACCCCACAATGAAGATGAGCCCTCCTGTCATTCCTAAATTTGACAGTACCGGGAATTCAACCCAATCCTCCGAGAGCATCAGTTAATAGCGCTAACCTTTACGTTGTCCGGCTACATGGCTAAATAGATAGCGTGCTGCCCTTTGATCCGGTAGGTCCCGGGTTCGATTCCTGGCCGGGTCGGGTTAATTCCGATGGTTTTGGGGGCTCGATGTGTGTGCCGTCTTCATCATTAGAATTTATCATAGGTAGAACCCCATTCTCATAGACGCGCAGGTCGCTTATACGGCGTCAAATTGAAGGACCCGCATCAGGATTCTTCGGAGGCCACACACGCATACCGTTACGTTACGGAGGCGGGCACAGATAATAATAATAATAATAATAATAATAATAATAATAATAGTAATAGTAATAGTAATAGTAAAGATGTTTGAAATATTACGGATATATTCTCGGAATGACTAATCAGAGACTGGCCAAACTAATTTTGAACCTTGCCCTATCCATGAAAGTTAAAAAAACCTGGCTGCTCGAAGTTTTTTTTTTTGCAAGTGGCTTACCCTAGTGAGGTCGAGGGTGGGAATTGCGTCGCACATATGGACTTCGCCCAGTTGTAAAACCCAGTGCCCTTCCTGACGTCAACCCTGTGTGAAAAGAGTTTGTTTCTGAGGTGTGTTGTAAATAAGGAGGTGTATATTAAACACAAGCAGAGTCCTGAAGCACAGGAATGAACTAGACGTAGCAAAATTCCCTGGACCAGTCGGGAATCGAACCCTTGGTTATCTGTGTTGAATATTCAGCCAAGGAGTTAAACACTCTGTCTATGACTACTACTTTTCAAATGGGCGAGTAAAAAATAGCATAGATGTAAGCAGCATCAAGCGTATTTTTCAACAAGTGCCGGGCTGAATCCTGGCTCAATCCAGTGATATTTGAAGGTGTTAAAATACGTCAGCCTCGCATGGGTAGATTTACTGGCACGTAAAAGAACTCCTGTGTAACAAAATTCCGGCCATTTAAAATGTTTAAAAAAATATTACTAGAGGCATGAATTTTTCGCATTAATTTATGTACGATTTCGGGAAAGGAACATTTTTCGTGTTATTTCGCAAAATAGGACTGACCCCATCGCTTTAATTTCGCTGTAATCCTTTCCTAAAGTTATTCATAAAACGTTTAATTCGTAAGACGTGGGAATTATTTATGTGAAAGATAAATAAAGAGAACAAGATTGATTATCATTCATTCCTTATGTAATCTTGATTAGAACTATAATACAGCCCTGATCAAAATTACATAACAAATTACCCTTTTACCCCAAATGGCCGCAGCTTTCACCCTATTTGGACACAACATTAAGGGATTTTATAGAATATGAATACGAAGGGATACTTCTGTCGAAATAAATCAAACCCCACGTCGCAACAGTCCCGAAGGGCCATGGCCTACCAAGCGACTAATACTCAGCCCGAAGGCCTGCAGATTATGAGGTGTCGTGTGGTCAGCACGACGAATGATCTCGGCCGTTAATCTTGGCTCTCCAGACCGGGGCCGCCATCTCACCGTCAGATAGCTCCTTAATTGTAATCACATAGGCTGAGCGGACCTCGAACCAGCCCTCAGATCCAGGTAAAAATCCCTGATCTGGTCGGAAATCGAGCCCGGGACCTCCGGGTAATAGCCTGGCACACTAATCCTATACCGCAGGGCCGGCTTTGGGTCGAAATGGGAAATCCTTATTCTGGCCTCTGTTTCTCTTCACATACGTGATACTGGAATACAATTTCAAGATCGTTATTTTCCACGAATTTCGCTGCATTTTCGCACTCATCGCAAAATAAGCAAATTTCGCTTTAAACTGGCCTTATCGTTTTAATTCGCGAAAACAAAATCACTAATTTTGTTAACCAGAATCATATTATAATTCGTTAAGATATTTCAAAATCGCTTCAAGATATATCTTGTCGCGCGTATCGTTAATACGAAAAATCATGCCTCTAATTATTACTTTCCAACAAGTCCTCTAGGGACTCTCACCTTGGACCGTGGTGGGCAACCACGATGCTCGTAGCCGAGACTGAAAATGCGTCCACTAACTTGTCCCATCTCCTCACTTTTATTTCCCTCACCCGACCTGCCTTAGTTAATTATTTATATTCTCGCAAACCTAAAGCTGTCCGAGCCAGAACTGAACAAACGTTGCAAAGGGAAGTAGGAGAGGGAAGATTTACGTGAGATGTCAGACTCAGTTGGGGGGTATCCCAAGAGAGCAAGGGTTCATGAATTATGTTTAGTTCCATACGACATTAGACAAAATTTGTAGGATGGACGAAAGTGGTATCTTAACCCACTTTTATTCTAAAATGCAAAGCAGTAAATAGGAGTGGACAACGTGGGAATCTGCCCAGGGTATTAAGACGAATGGAGGCAACAAAAAGGGACAAAAATAGCAGAACAAACTGGTCGATTAAACATATTTTTTTTGCTAGAAGTTTTAACGTCCAACTAATACAACGAAAACCGGGCGAGTTGGCCGTGCGGTTTCCGGCGTGTAGCTGTGAGTCTGTATCCGGCAGATAGTGGGTTCGAACCCTATTGTCGGTAAACCTGAAGGTTTTCCGTGGTTTCCTATTTTCACACCAGGCAAATGTTGGACCGTACCTTAATTAAGGCCACGGTCGCTTTCTTCCCACTTCACCACAACACCTATCTGTGTCGGTGCGGGGTAAAGCATATTTTAAAAAGAAAAAATCGGCGACGTAAGGATGGGAAAAGGTTAGAATTGGGAAGGAGGCGACCGTGGCTTTAGTTAAGGTACAGTCCCAGCAGATGACTGGTTTGAAAATGGGAAACTATGGAAAACCATCTTCAGGGTTGCCGACAGTCGGATCCGAACGCGAATGCAAGCTCATAGCCACGCGACTCTAACCGCGCATCTAAATGGCTCGGTATTCCTTGCACAATTGGAATTTTGTAAATATTTGAAGCGAAAATTAAACATTTCGAACACACAATATTAACATATTTAAACCTGATCCAAATTTTAAAAATATATTTTCTTAAGAGCTGATTATTTAAGGCTAATCAAAAGTTCTGCCATCAAGCTGATATTATTAGGCTCTAACTATAAGAATTTTCTCTTAATATCATCTCGTCGCTCTAGGTCCATAACAAACGAAAACGTTAAATGAAACTAACACAACCGTAATTTTAGTGTACCGTACACTTACCTTATTTTACGCATATGCACGATATCACGTACTAGTGAAACTGGGAAATATACTACTTCAGAAAGTCTTAGACCAACGTACTATCAAGTTCACCCCATGAGCCCTAAATGTAATAAGGCTGAACTTGAGCTATTATCAAGCATTCCGTTTGGATCTTTTTGCCCTCATACAGCACATCTTCCCATACAGGGACTTCATTAAATACAGGGTGGTCGGAAACAACGTGAAGAGGATGTATTATCGTCTTCACAAAGACGCACACACGAGATGCTATCAACTGTGTACACGCACACACATTAATAAACCTTCATCTTGAACTGACTCGAATAATAATAATAATAAGAAGAAGAAGAAGACTGCCACATTAGCATGTCAACTAACTACCAACACAAAAAAATCATAACATGAGTTCACACACTTCACTAACAACGTTCACTAGCAACCATTTGCTCAACTGCCTGGCCGGGCTTCTAGAAAAGTATGACACAACCTATTTTCTCGTATCTTCTCGAGTCTCCAATAACTTATGCGCAAATGGATAGAAATGTCTATGAAACTCGAATAACAAAGGTGCGTTGTTCTGGAATCTTACCCTGAGTTGCACAACATTACATCGGATTTATACGTCATATATATAGGTAATAATAAATTATATACTAATAATTAGCGTGTTATTACATGAAACCAAGTCATATTAATATACACCCAGCAGACGTATCGTGACATAACCTCACATATTTTGTTACACCAGACAGATCATACAACACACAAATAATAAATGATACGACCACGATTTATACCAAATAATGTGCGTAAATAATAATAATAATAATAATAATAATAATAGACGTAAATAACTTCATAGCCATACCTCACAAGTAATAATAATACGTACTAATGGAGTTCGATATTTCCACTATTTACCCATGGGTTTAGAGAATCGTTTCCACGTTATACTAGTCCATTACACTTGCATCAGTATGAGGTTAGAGAGTTGGTCATACTGATAAATAGTTTGAAAAAATAATTCGATATCTCACGCCTTAATAATTTTATCAGCTTCTGAAGCTGGCCAATCAAATCACTTGGCGGGAGAATTCAAGTGGGCTTTGCGCGGAGCGGTGTTGCTAAATGTATACCGGTACTTCAGTTAAAACCGGCTTGAGGGCACCCGTTGAAGAGTAAAACTTCGCTAAGGGAGAGGTTTGAATACAGGCCTCTGAGCTGACAGGATGACGCCAAAGCAAGTATGCTACGGTGACCACTGGCTGAAACCAATGGTGAGTGCGTGTCTGATGGTGATTTCACAACATGGCTCGCAAGCCGTCACATTTAGAAACAATGCCGCTGAAAACCCATTTGAATTCTCCCGCGAAGCGATCTGATTGGTTAACTTCTGCAGCTGATAACATGGCAACGGTGCGAGATATCGAATGATTATTTTCAACTTATTTATCAGTATGACCAACCCTCTAACGCTCATTTACACGGTTCATGTTGTTTCCGACCACCCTGTATAACTCAGGGCATTGCTTATAGACAGACGCTGTAGGACTTCAGGGCAGCTACATTAATGCCTCATTATGTCCCTGACAGATGGTCCTTCTAACTAAGGCAAATACAATGAATAGCATATAATAAAGTGGAACCTCGATATCTAGAATCACCTCGGGAATAAAATTTTATTTCGAGTTATCGAAATTTCGAGATACAGAGAATATCGTTTTTGAACATATACAGTGCGAAGCGAAATTCGCGCACTCGGGCATCGCAGCGCGACTCCTCACATGCCAGCAATAAAAAAATGTCTCTCACGAAAGTTCGTCCTGCGAGTATATCCGGGAGAAAAAGGACGTTGAAGAGTGGCAATCTGGCAACACTGTAACCACATGTAGTGTAACTGCCTCCGTCAGCACACAACAGACGTGCTGTACAGTTGGTGCAGTGGATAAGAGTTTTGGGTTAGCATGCAGGAGGTCGAGGTGATCGATCCTGGTTTGAAGCGTTTGTTTTTTTATTTCCTAAATGTGGTCCAGGTGGTGTGGTATCTGGCATCGTAATCGTCAACAGCGATTGCAGCGGGTCCTATAGAAATCATTTGCACTTACATACTACGATCCTACTGTAGATATGCACCAACATTAGTTTTCATTGGTCAGTTTTGAAAGACGCCCTTCCCACGTCGGGGGCGTGAATTTATTCGCACCACTTCATCTACTAGATGCGTTACAACGTGTTCAGCGTTACTAAATTTTGTAAATGTAGGATACATGTGACCTAAGAAACGATGTCTTACTGTATTACAGAATGTAATGTCCGATGGAAATTAGCAAATAAAAAAGTGCGCCTCAACCCAGGATCGAACCCCCGACCTCCTGCATGCGAACCCAAAACTCTATCCACTGCACCAACTGTACAGCACGACTACTGTGTGCTGACAGAGATGGTTACCCTACATATGATTAGAGTGTTGCAAGATTGCCACGCTTCAACGTCCTTTTTCTCCCGGATATACTCGCAGGACGAACTTTTGTGAGAGACATTTTTTTTTTATTGCTGGCATGTGAGGAGTCGCGCTGCGACGCCCGAGTGCGCGAATTTCGCTTCACCCTGTATAACACATAATCGAGTAATATGTATCTACGGGCTTATACTGAATACATTATTTTAACAGTACTTATAACTATACGAACAAACTCTATTTTATGGCACCACTTTAATCAAAACCCTTATTATAGCAACGTTTTACAAGACAGGATACAGTAGGCCTACATACAGTAGTGAAACAAGAAACATACCTCCGTTAACACCTTGAGGGATAAAATATCCGTTAGTCTCTTTTGTTTGTTACGGTTAACCTCCCTCCCCCGCTTCTTCACGTTGGAACTTTCGTCAATACCACTCAGCTGAGATTCGTAAATGAA
Source organism: Anabrus simplex (assembly GCF_040414725.1). NCBI lineage: Eukaryota > Metazoa > Arthropoda > Insecta > Orthoptera > Tettigoniidae > Anabrus > Anabrus simplex. Next base: position 47,599,071 of record NC_090272.1, on the reverse strand, counting down.
GTTCGTCATCCGCGACTTCGTGGGCTGCTTTCGTACGTGACCGCTAATTAATTCACACCCGAGAAACAGCGAGGCTTCGCCAATTTTCCGATCACTAGATTTTCAGTTTCCGTCATATTAGCCCAGCATCACTGTAACCTTTCTCTACTTGTTCACTGTTCCTCACAAACCACAAATGCCGTATTGAACAGTTAATGTTGCTCAAAATTCGAGGTACAGAGTAATTTTTACTCTTGGAGGAAACGTTTGCTTCGAGAAATCGAGAAATTCGTGTAACCGAATCTCGAGTAATAGAGAAATAAATACACGTGAAGAACAGGACAAACGGCCGGGAAGTGATGATGATGATGATGATGATGATGATGATGATGATGATGATGATGCTTGTTGTTTAAAGGGGCCTAACATCGAGGTCATCGGCCCCTAATGGTACGAAATGAAATAACAAAAAATTCAGATTAATCCACTGACCAAAATGAAATAAAAAATGTCATGAAGAATGAATGGACATGAAAATTTGAGTAATGGAGTTTCTAGATATCGAGGTTAGACTGTACTTTGAAATTAAACAAGTATTAGATTTTTGTCCAGGCCATCATAAAGTCTAGCTAAGACTCTCCTAAAATGTCCTACCTTGGGACGAGAAAATCAGTCTTAAATATAAAGCAGAGACAAAAATCGAACAAGGGTCCGTTATTATTATATGCTGGTGGATGAAGTGGGAGAATAAAACAACTCCTAACACATAATCTGTTTCCGATTCTCTGTCTGTATTTCTTGTTCTCTCCGTTCTTAATGCAAACAAAATTTACCTTCACGAGCTGTATGACAACCATAAACAATATTTAATTCAGAAAGAGAATTGAAAACTCAGTTATCTCAGTTTACAATTTCCTCTACCATTAGTAACGCGTCGCCCACTCAACTTTCAGATAAGAGAGTCTTTTATGACAACGGGTGCGGCGCTGTCAAATAGTTTATCACTTTTCTCATCTTCTCTGCACCGACAGCGGAATAATTACATCTTCACAGAGCAAGAGAAGTGCTTTACTTACGTTTCTGAAAACACATATCAATAACCATTTTGATAGTGAAGGTCGTTTCTGATTATGGAGAAAACATTTCTTTTTTCTTCCTCGCGGATGGATCGCTTACAACCACGTGGTATCAACATTTGCTGGGCTTCCTTTTAGCTTCGTATTCTTTCAGACTACGGTTTACCATATTTGAAAATGAAAAAAAAATAGGAGGTTACCATACCGTAAAATTTAAAAACTAGGGGAATTCATATCCAGTCGTTTATTTCACTTTTTTTTTTCACTGGCTTGCACTATTATTTTTATATTTTCAGTTATGAGCTTATTTCGCTTGTTAGTCACTGAAAATTTAGCAGAAAAAATATTCCCTCTACAGCGGCATTATGTGCTGGTATAGCAAAGTAGTCCTTACCACTCTTAACAATTCAACACAATCAACATTAAACTGGACAACCACTTATTTAACCTAAAAGTACTAATTTTTAGGGCGTTTTTCAATGCAGCTTTAACATAAAAAAGGTGTCAAATGTCCCCAAGGGAAAATCAAATGATAATAAATATGTCATATATCTCTCGGTTATGGCCATCCATCAACGGTTGCTATGTCAAATGACCGCTAGCCATAAGCACGGTTGCTAGGTAACGATGTCTGGCCATTCATCCGTGCACAGCCTGCACTTTTGTTACACTATTTCTGTTACACACATTTCCGGACGAGGTGGTGGTGGTGATTATTGTTTTAAGAGGAAGTACAACGAGGCAATCATCCTCTATATAACACTAATCAGAAGGAAAAATATGGAAGGGATCCGACACTTCGAAGAATGAAGGTATCGGCCAAAGAAAGCTAAGGGCCACGAAGGGCATGAAAATTAAGGACTCCCTAGCCCTCGGAAATCTAATAGCGTCGGGGTCGGAAAAGAACAAGAGTTGACCAAGGGAGGTCGGATAGGGTAGATGAAAGTGAGGAGACTGGCACAAGTAAGTGGAAGCAATGCCAGGACTCAGCTAAGGGCCCCGTGGTCGCCAACCCACACTCGAAAGTTCAGAGCCCTTGGGACCCCTTTTAGTCGCCTCTTACGACAGGCAGGGGATACCGTGGGTGTTATTCTACCGTCCGCACCCACAGGGGGATTCCGAACGAGGCCCAGTTCCAAGACATATTTATGTCAATTTTCGCGAAAGAAAGGGAAGGACGACGAAGATCGTAAAAATTAAAGAATCCCTAGGTCTCGTAAATCAAGTCAGACTAAAAAGCTGAAGATGAGGAGCATGGCACAGAGTTGGTGGAAGTAATGTCAGACTCATCTACAGGTCCCATGATCACAAACACGTTGAACTCAATTTGACAGCCCGCGAGGTGGCACTCCTTTTAGTCACCTCTTACGACACGTAAGATGTATCGCATGCCCACACCCACAGGGTAATCATCAGAAGAGTTCGAAATTGCATAATATCGCTCATATTTAAACGATACAGTACTATTCGGACCCACAACCATTTCAACAACAGCAAACTTGAAAGAAGTCTTTGTGCTAAATGAGAAGATAATAGCAGTAATTCATTTTAATAATAATGCAATTATGGTTACCTACCACAAACTAACTTTTACGTTTTTATCGGAGACTCTTATATGCCAGAAGTTTATCCAGTAGAAGTTCTTTCAAGTGCCGATATGGGGGTGGCATATGTTAGCAACTATACAGTGATTAAAATCCCCAACTTGGGCTCAGAAAGCCAGCGCACTACTTGAATTTTCTCTCTGTGAATCGATGTACACAAACAAGACACGCATCTTGGGTTCTTCATCATGACTCAGACAGAGTTTCCTAGTTAAGGTTCTTTGTAGGTTAATAATCATGGCAAAGTGGCATACGAATCTTTAAACAGTGGCGATATAGATCAAGAAGGGACAATGACCGGCTGCTGTCATCTGCCGTCTGAGGTAATAGAAGGAGCCCGATGCAGAATGAACCAGAGACCGCTGAATCACCAGACACAAAAACGTTGGTTAAGTAAATCGGATATCATACGCACTTTCTGGTTGCCGCAATAGATGTGTGCTTATAACAGGTAGGTGTAATATATAATCTAAACTTACATACGATGCAGTGTAACATGGATGATAACTAGCTGAGAAAGAGAGAATAAAGGCCTCTGAAATGAGGTTACAGAAGAATCGTGATCAGATGGGTAGATGGAATCTAGAATGAACAGGTACTGAATTGAAATGGTGAGAGGAGACTGATTTGACTAAATAAGACCAGAAGAAAAGGTAGAATGATAGGACACATCTTAAACTTCCAGCGAATTTGTTCAGTAGATATAATATACCTACACAGTACAGGAAGAAAATGGCTAACCGGATCACAGTGGGACCTCATAACCTTCAGATTCCACATCGGATGCTCTACCGACTGAGCTACGTTGGTCTAGGTCATATTTGCTCAGTTGGAAAGGATATGAGCAACAGGTCTTGTACACACATGCACAGAAATTGTGTCCCGACATAGACAATAAACACTGCCCCACTCCATTACCGAGAAGGAGGGGAGGAAGTGAAGGGGTACTGTTGAAGGTCACTCCAGTACAGAAAAGGAGGCGAGGGAAGTGAACGAGTAATGCTGAAGGCACAGTGTGTGTACTGCTATACATCCACAACTGAGCCCATTTCAATCACAACAGTCTTGCAGCGGGCTGTCTACCTGCAGCAATGTGTTAAAGGAGGAGGTGGGGAAACGCTATGCTTTGTTTATATCGGGACACCATTTCTGTGCAAGAGTGTAATACAGCCAGCGCAACTCTTACCCTGCGCGCTGTCTCCCGCTGTTGGCCATGATGATGATGATGCTTGTTATTTAAAGGGGCCTAACATCTAGGTCATCGGCCCCTAATGGTACGAAATGTAATGACAAATTTAAAAAAGCCTCCACTGACCAGAATTCAAAACGTGAGGGAGGATGGATGGATGGATGGATGGATGGATGGATGGATGGACGGACGGACGGACGGACGGACGGATGAGAATTTAAAACAAACAGTGGAACCGTTCCACAATGCCTCACATTCACAGAAACTGGTGTAAAAATATAGTATTACTGACCAAGGGACTGCTTCTATAGCACAATACTGAATCGATGATGCTGGTAGTCTAAAGGGGTCCAAAATCCAAGTCATTGGCCACTCATAATGGTACTTATCGTCCGGAAAGTAGAACCATGGTATTTGTCATGTTGCGGTACTAATCAAAAATAGCGTAGACTCGCGGTATTCCACACATTATGGTATTTCTCACAGGTAATGAAATTCGCACATGCAATACAGACCTATGGTGTTTCGCACATTGCGGCGCCATTTACAGGCAACGCAAACCTATGGTGTGCATACATAAGTGTACTAACCACAGGGACTCGTACTATCCCGTGGTGTTCCTCATATAGTGGGTACTAATCATAGGCAAGCTAGAACCATGGTGTCGCTCATGATAGTGCTACTAATCACACGTACTGTGAAAGCCGGCAACGCACTCTGTTGCTACTAATCACAAACCTATTTTGTACCTAACATAGTGGTACTATGGGCAAGTAAAAGCGACCCATGGAGTTCCGCGCGTGGTGGTACCAATTACAAGTAGTCTCATGGTTCTAATTCGATCATACCTTGGTCGCCCCTTTTAGTCGCCTCTTACGACAGGCAAGGGACACCGTGGGTGTATTCTTCATCTGCGTCCCCTATCTACAGGGGGTGCTGTAGTCCACTTCAGGTTGCAATTATTACGCTAAGCTAGTTGTATTGGGTTATTTTGAGATATACTGAGTAAGTCTTGTGTGAATTCCTACGTGACTGAAATTACTCCTATTCGTAATTTTCATGTATTGACTTTTTCTTGTTTTCGGGTATTTCTTTTCTATTATTCCTCTTTCGTTATCATGTAATTTTTGACATTGTTATCATTTCTTGTAACTTATTTATTTTCATTTAATTTTGTTGCTATTCTACCGGAACCAAATATTGCCGAGATACATCCCGAATTTGTTAATAATAATAATAATAATAATAATAATAATAATAATAATAATAATAATAATAATATCGTCGCCAATGGCCTCTAAAGATTACATACCAATACATACGAACACAGTGAGCCGGCTGTGCACAGGAAACGTGATGAAAATAATCGTGTACCTTATGAATGCAATGAGATCTGCAAGCGAAGTGATGCAGTGCAGAGCATGGCCAAGACATGGGCATGGGGAGGAGAATGGAGCTCCTCCGAAACACCAGCCAACAGCTGTCCAGCCCAACGCAAATTCCGCTTGCATCAAGTGAATTAATCACGAGACAAGCTGACAGACAGCCAGGCTGTGGCGGTTCTAAACTTTGCATCGCGAGGCAGAGGCGAACATCTGGCAGTATACGCGTGGTGTGCTGCCATACGATCTTGTAAGCCTGTCTCCATCCACAAAGAGAACCATCCTCTCGTCATTAATACTCGCAGACATGACAGTGCTCTCCAACAAATGTTTACCATCTCACACCAACAATGTAGTCAAGTTGCAGGTGTGTCACTGTACATGTTAAAAGAGGCTGGCTGCTTGCTCTAGAGTGGTCATGGAATAAACAACTCATGAAAAGTACGTTTAGTTATACGTTAGATATTTGATGATGATGATGATGATGATGATGCTTGTTTAAAGGGGGCTAATATCTAGGTCATCGGCCTCTAATGACACGAAATGTAATTTAAAAATTCTAAAATTTATCCACTGACGGATTCAAAACGTTATGATGAAGAACGAATTGATGAATTGAAATAATCAGCAGATCCAACCCATAATATCAAAAGAAAAAATTCCCAAATCAATCCACTTGCTAGAATTCAAACAGACGAAGATGAACAATGATTATGAAATTAAAACAATCAGTGGATTCGACCCAAAATGCCCCACCTTCCCGGGAACTAACTTAAAACAATGGCAATATACTGACCAAGGGGCTGCTTCCAAGGCACAACCCTGAATCGAAGATACTTGTTGTTTAAAGGGGTCCAAAATTCAGGTCAGCGGTCCCTCATAATGGTACTTACCGCTAGTAAAGGAGAGCCATGGTATTTCTCATATAGCGGTACTAATTAACGTAGACTCACGGTGTTCCTCACACTGTACAACTACTTTTTGCTAGTTGCTTTTACGTCGCACCGACACAGATGGTCTTATCGCGACGATGCGACAGGAAAGGGCTAGGAGTGGGAAGGAAGCGACCGTGACCTTAATTAAGGCACAGCCCCAGCATTTGCCTGGTTTGAAAATGGGAAACCACGGAAAACCATTTTTGGGCCGCCGACAGTGGGGTTCGAACCTACTATCTCCCGAATACTGAATACTGGCTGCACTTAAGGGACAGCAGCTATCGAGCTCGGTGTACAACTACTCACAGGCAACGCAAACCTATGGTGTTCCTCACAAAGTGGTACTAATCACAGGGACCAGTACTATTCCCCTGATGTTCCTCACTCAGTGGGTACTAATCACGGGCAACGCAGACCCACGGCGTCGCTCATATAGTGGTACTAATCACAGGCAACGCCCAGACCCGTGGTGTTCCTCGAAACGCAGACCCATGATGCCCATAACCAGATGCTGAAACACCCCAGCAAGGGTAGCTTCATTTTTTCTCCTCGGGGTGTTCCAATCGAACATGGACAAAGGGGAGCCGCCGTCAAAGTGGCGGATACTATACACGGGTACTGTAAATCCATAGTGATTCATTCACAGACCCATAGAATTCCTCACATAGCGATACTAATCTCAAGAAAAGTCGAGTTATGGTGTTCCTCGCGTGATGGTACTAATCACAGGCAATCTCATGGTTCAAAATTCAGCACCCCTTTGTCGCCTCTTACGACAGTCAGGGGATAGCGTGGGTATAATCTTCGTCTGCGTCCCCCACCCACAGTGTGTAAGTAAGGTATTTTGCCGACTGTTGTAAACAGTGATGATACTTCACTTACAGAAGACGTTAGTTAACACACACTTTCCTCTACTTTGCTAAGCCTTTCGCTACTTCTCTGCAGAGTCGGCATTTTCATCCTTCATTCTTTCCCGTAACTCCTCTCTATTTATGGCTTCCCTCTTTCATCCAGCCTCTCTCTCTCAAATCGATCTTCGGTTATTTTATCTACCGAACTTGGCTTGGGTCTGCCAAACCTTCTACCTGGCACTTACAGAGCCAGCAATCCCCCTCCCCTCTCCACACAAACCATCCACCCTCTTTTCCGCGTAATTGTCTGGTCTTCGTTTCAAATGGTCAAATCACCTCAGTCTACTTTCTTCAATTTTTCTACCTAGTCATAACCGGTCATGACAAGGAAATCACTTATGGCTAAATATTTTATATCTTTTGTGAAATATCAGGCTGCTGAACATACCTATCCCATGAGTCATGAGTGTACCAAAATTACAAAGCACACATATTATATCAATTTGTCCGGCTCTATGGCTAAATGGTTAGCGTGCTGGCCTTTGGTCACAGGGTTGGATTCCCGGCGGGGTCGGGAATTTTAACCATAATTGGTTACTTTCGCTGACAAGGGGGCTGGGTGTATGTGTCGCCTTCATCATTTCATCCTCATCACGACGCGCAGGTCGCCTACTGGAGTCAAATCAAAAGACCTGCATCTGGCGAGCCGAACATGTCCTGGGACACTCCCAGCACTAAAAGCCATACGCCATTTCATATGAATATGATACGTATTAATGAATAATGATATACGAAATATGCTGTTGTTGCGAGAATTTCCAGCTAGTTAATCATATTAATTACCGGTATCTATATTACCTCTCCACAGAGCGCAGAAAAAATGAAACCACTTTTCCCTTTGCGCGAATCAAATGATCATATATAGGCTATGTCTCTCGGTCGTGGCCATCCATCAACGGCCGCTAATTTCAGATGACTACCAGCCACAAGATGGCCTACACGATTGCTACGTAACAGTGCCTTGCCATCCATCCATACTTTACATCACAGCCTTCGCGGTTGCTAGAGTTACACTTCAGTGACACATTTTGTGACCGTAATTTCGTAACGCAAATTTTCAGATGACCACCAGCCATACGACGTATTTACGTAAATAGTACCTTAATTCATATGCAGATAACGAGGAAGGACGCTAGAGAAAGTATAACAACTTCAATATTGACCAACAAGGAAAAATGACATATCTCAATGGAAAATTAAGTCTGGATTTGTTACGGTCGAAAACGGGCCAATAGTTCCGTACTACCAACTACATTTTGGATTATCAACAAAAACAGAAATGATTTTAGGATACTCTGTACGTGGACGTTTGAATTACATTACGTACTGTCCTGTCTCAACTAGACAGAAATCTAGTTTCCAAGATCATATTATGTTAGGCGACTTGACAGATATTACATTTTATACGTCAAATCTATCCGTATTGTTAAACACAGGAGAGAGAATCCCAATCAGAGCAATTGGAACATGCAGGCAAGGAAGTACATTTAGTTTCCTAGAACCGTCCTCAATGTGCCGCACATAAAAACGAACGGGGACACAAATGGTGCAGTGAATGAAAGCATGTCAATATGAAACTGGAGATGGAATTGGGGCCAACGTCTCCAATAAGAAAAACTGTATTTCAACGCAATACTGTAAGTTACACGAGTGACAGGAGCACAGTTCTTCTTATTCTTATTCTTCTCACAGAAGGAAGCAGAGTCGAGAATCGCACCCGAGCCTCCGGGGGTGGCAGATAATCATGTTAAGCACTACATCACAGAGACAGAAGTTCTTATTATTGTCAACGCATCGAGTCTGACATTGTGCTTAGCCGGTTCAAGCCCCGTTGATAGAAAAAATAGCTTCGAACAAAGCCCTCGGTGTTATTCGACAGGAGTAGACTACGTGCCGATACGGGCTTTCATCCTCTCCCTACCTCATCATAATCAACCCACATCCAGGCACGCAGGTTGCCCATGGGTGTCAAATAGAAAGACCTGTACCAGACAAGCCGAACATGTTTTGGGACACTTCCGGCACTAACAGCCACACGATGAATAAATAAAGAAATACATGGGGAAATAGTGATAACTATATTAGAAACGTGAATTCAATATTTAAAAAAATTGTCAGTAAGTACCGCGGTGTCATCTGCCTAGACGGTGGTGTTTATCTGCCTCCCGTTGATTTTTATTCCTTTATCAACTTCACCAAGGACAATTCTTCAATGCTCCAGATTATAATAAGTCGCTTTGGTCTCCGAATCCTAGGCAACCTCTTCTACTCCATTCGTCTCACGTGACTTCACCACCGAAGCCTGTTTATACGCACACCTTCATACACCAAGAACATTCACATCTTAACATTTATCTCCCCCATTCAGAGTAGCCTCCTGCCATTGTTCCACCTGTTTGTACCAGAAATCAGTCACCTTTTCTTTATGTCCTTTACTTGCAACTTAATATCAGATATCTCTAGTCCACACAGGTTTCACTACGATCGGACTGATAACAGGTCAATGCAAGGATAATGATAATGATGATTCAGTTTTACCGTTCCTAATATATAAGTCGATTAAAATATTGTATCCGAGAGCTCACTTAATTCTTAATATACCGCTAATCGCAAGTGCGTGTTCACTCCATTACTTCTGCTACACCTAATTCGATTTCAGTTTGATTTGAATAAAAGTTGGAATTCAAGAGGAGTAATTGGGAAAAGTGTTCGTTCACAGAGAGAGAGAGGAATTAGGGATTGGAATAATTTACCAAGGGAGACGTTCGATAAATATTCAAGTTTCTTGAAATTATTTAAGAGAAGACAAGACTTATAGGGAAGCTGCTACCAGGGCGACAGCCTCAAATGCAGATCAGCTGTGAAAAAAATTAAAAGAATAAAATACACAGCCTGCTTCCAGTTTCAACCGGATCAGGGATGGAATGAATGGAAGCCCATCTAGCGGCGAGGACAGGAATTGTGCCGGCTGCCGAAGCCTGTCACACTCCTCTGGGGCAATGATTAATGACTTGAGAGATGAGATGAAATTATACTGGAGAGTGTTGCTGGAATGAAAACCGGAGTACCTGGAGAAAAACCTGTCTCGCGTCCGCTTTGTCCAGCACAAATCTCACATGGGGTGACTGGGATTTGAACCACGGAACCCAGCGGTAAAAATGAAATGGTGTATGGCTTTTTTGATAATGATGATGATGCTTGTTGTTTAAAGGGGCCTAACATCGAGGTCATCGGCCCCTAATGGTACAAAATGAAATAACAAAAAATTCAAATACATCCACTGACCAAAATAAAATAAAAAATGTCATGAAGAATGAATGACATGAACCCTACAAAAAACAAAAACAAAAAAAACAGTGGATCAGACTCAAAAAGAAGGTAGTTAATTAGAGTATTACTGACCAGGGGACCATTTATAAAGCACAATGATGCTTGATGTCTGAAGGGGTGCTAAATTCACGTCTAAGGCCCCACAGAATGGTACATGTCGCGAGTAAAGTAGAACCATGGTATTTGTAATTTTGGTGTACTGATCAAAAGTAGCGAAGACTCACGGTGGTCCACACAAGATGGTACTGCTCACAAGTATTGCAATTCGTACAGGGAACGCAGACCTATGGTGTTTCTCACACAATGGCGCCACTCATAGCCAACGCAAACCGGTAAGGTTCCTCACCTAGGTGTACTAGTCACGGGCGCCGGCATTCCCGTGGTGTTCCTCACATAGTGGGTACCAATCACAGGCAACGCTGACCCACGGTGCCGCTCATATAGCGGTACAACTCACAGGCTACGCCCAGACCCGCGGTGTTGTCCACATGGGTACAACGCACGGGTACTGGAATCCACCAGGCCAGGCTTTTTACTGCAACTAATCACAAACCTATTTCGTGCCAATTTGGTGATACTACTCGCAAGTGCATGCAACCCATGGTGTTCCCCGCATGATGGTACGAATCAAGAGTAGTTTCATGGTTCTAATTCAATCATCACTTGGTCGCCCCTTGTAGTCGCCTCTTACGACAGGTAGGGGATACCGTGGGTGTATTCTACATGTGCGTCCCCCACCGGCAGGGGGTAGTGTGTGTGGTCCGCGAGAGGTATTTTATTTCCCTCAAGTCCGCCGGCAAGCCGGTTAGGACCCCCCTATCCACCACCTGGGATGCGCCACGTCGGAGTATCACCTCTCCCCCTGCTACGCCTCCGTAGCAGGTTCGTGGGGCTTGCTTTTTTTTTTTTTTTTTTTTTTTTTTTTTTTCTAGTTGTTTTACGTCGCACAGATAGCTCTTACGGCGACGATGGGACAGGAAAGGGCTAGGAGTGGGAAGGAAGCGGCCGTGGCCTTATTTAAGGTACAGCCCCAGCATTTGCCTGGTGTGAAAATGGGAAACCACGGAAAACCATTTTCAGGGCTGCCGACAGTGGGGTTCGAACCTACTATCTCCCGAATACTGGATAATGGCCGCACTTAAGCGACTGCAGTTATCGAGCTCGGTGTGTATGGCTTTTAGTGCGGGGACTGTCCGAGGACAAGTTCGGCTCGCCAGGTGCAAGTCTTTCGATTTGACTCCCGTAGGCGACCTGCGTGTCGGGATGAAGGTGAAATGACGATGAAGACGACACATACGCGCAGTTCCCGTGCCAGAGAAATTGACCAATGATGGTTAAAATTCCCGCCCCTGCCGTTAATCAAACCCGGGACCCCTGTGACCAAAGACCAGCACGATAACCATTTAGCCACGGAGCCGGACAACCCAGCGGTGAGAGGTCGGCGCGCTGCCGCTTGAGCCATGGAGGCTCTGCAGAAACAAATAACATCAACACCCGTAGGTCATCTGCAAACTGCCCCTGAATTTAAAACTGCAAATAGCAGGTACAGAAACCACAAGGGTAAATTTGTAACAGAAACAGAATCTTGCCAGTATATTTTTAAGCTGCTTTCTTTCCTCCATTTCTGCTGCTTGATGCCCTGAGGGTCGTTCCCTAACGAGTAATACTTTTCTATGTCAACAAACATATTTTTCAGAAGAAATCAACTATAGGTCATGTTCACTGCTGATAGAAAATTGGCGTGCTCTCCACAAGAGATGTCTCAGTTGGCCCCACCTGCTGCTCTATACCTACACCTGTCGAAACCGTGCATGTGCCTGGAATGCATTACGTAAGATTTTTTGTAGCATAGTAGACCGAAACAAGAGGTGAAGACAGCAGCACAGAGACTAAGATGAGAATAAAAGGGAAGGCACTAGTACATTACAGTACCCAGTTCGAATCTGAAAATTTCACTCTAGGTGGGGACGGTACAATAACACCCAAGGTATCCCCTGCCTGTCGTAAGAGGCTACTAGAAGGGGCCCGAGGGGCTCTTAACTCGAGTAACTTGGGAGCGTGGGTGGCGACCATGAGGCCCTTAGCTGAGCCCTGGCATTGCCTCCTTTTATCGCACTTCCCTCGGTCAGCTCTCGTTATTTTCCTACCCCGGCTTTATTATCTTTGGGAAGCATGGGGAGTTTTTCATTTTCACGCCCTTCGTGGCCCTTGTTTTTCTTTGGCCGATACCTTCATTTTTCCAAGTGTCGGATCCCTTCCATTTTTTCCTCTGATTAGTGTTAATAGAGGATGGTTGCTCAGTTCCACTTCCTCTTAAAACAATAATCACCACCACCAGCACTGCATCTGGAAATTATAGTTGCTGAAGAATAAGAAGAAGGAAATGCGCTTCAAACTAAGCTCATGCATTCAAGGTCGTGTTGCCAGCTCCGCGGTTTAGGGATAGCTAATCTGACTCTGACCCAAAGACCCCGGGTTCTATTCCCGGCCAGGACAGGGATTTTGACATGAATGTCTTTCGATTGGGGATCATCGGAAACTTTGTATAACGCAATAAAACGTGTGACGGAAGTGACGTCACATTAGTCGTTACCGTAGGCCTTGCTCGCCAAAGATGCTGCGGCCATGAGTTAAGTTACCTTGACGTAGAGTCAAAGTTCTCCATCATATAACATTGAGTTTCATTTATTGAAAGACATATTAATGATGATTAGCTTTTCGCAAAGGGAAACATTATTTTATGTACATATGATCTCTTGGCACAGGCCAGAGTAAAGTGTAGCTTCCACCGAAGTCCCAGTCAACATCCATGGCTGTGACAATATGAAAGCTGCTGGGGTATGGGTAGTGCCGAGCAATGATATTCGGAGCACGACTAGTGCATCTGAGTGTTATGAAAGGTGCTGCTCATAGGGTCAGTCGTGCTACAATAGTACTTTCTGACCCAGTGAGGAAAGCAATGGCAAACTACCTCACTCCTCATCTTGCCTAGTACGCCTCATTTTGGTGCTGCCATTGGTTTTTGGGGTTCCTTTATAACCGCATAACCTTTGGTGGTGCTATTTGAGGATCCAACCAGCACGACTGAGCAATGAATTCTCGGCATATATAATTACAAAATAAATTTAATTCCTCACGGGATACTACAGACGCTGCGCGCTCAGCCATTTCTCGCCATCCACTGGCGTGGCAATAACTTCCTCGTATGAACGCGTTCTCGTTCAACTGGACTGGCCAGCGATTGTCCCGCCATTGTCCCGCCATAATTAGAGGACAACTGTCTCATCAACTGGCATCGTGTAAACTAGGCATGAAGGGGTTACGATGTGCTTGGTGCACAACCTCCCTTGTGGTGGTCAGACTTGGTCGAGAAGAAGATGAAGAACGGTGGCCTCCTCTTACATCTAACTAGTTTAATGCAGTATGATGCTCATGACTATATTATGTACATACTTAAGATGACATATTAAATGAAATTATTACAAGAATATATATACAAGATATGAATATTGTGTTTTATCTGCTTAACATTAAAAAAAAAAAAAGATTACGCACAGTGTGAAACATGTGCCCAAGGAATAACTTGCTCTATTTTTACGTGATTGTTGATATTGTGATCATAGACACGGCACCTCCATATTTAACCTACGTGAATCCTGGAGGTGACTTCGTTTTTATAATCCCACATTCATCTGCTGGTATTCGACCTCAGGTCACAACGGTAAGAGGCCAGTGACGATGTACAGTAGTCGACCTTAACTGAAATGCACGGAAAATGAGCTAGCAAATTCTATGTTACTCAAATTAGTTGTACCGACTGTGAATGTTGTTCTATCCTAAACCCTCGTACTTCAAAGTGTCGAACGCCTGCACTGAATACCAGTCAGGGTGTACACCGATCAATCATCAGCAGGTCACAATAAAGTTTTCGATATGGCGCAGGGACTGTTGCATGTTCTCGGCCATGTGAGTTTCGTGCTGGGCGTCAAGGACAAGCACAATATGAACCTACAACTGCTCAAGGATATCACCGACTGATAACACTAAAGACTGCTCCGCAAGTTCACAATTACACTGCGTCAAACTCAACCACCACCTAGAAACCAAACGCCTCCACCAACCGTTTTAGGCATCTGATAACAAGATGATTAGGATATTTCCTATAATAATCCTTTTCTTCTTCTTCTACCGCTTGTCGTACATCTGTGGGCTCGCCGGTGCTAACCGTATCGTGAATGTGGATTTGGCCCTGTTTTACGGTCAGATGCCCTTCCTAACGTCAACGTTATATGGAGGGATGTAATCACTATTGCGTGTTTCTGCAGTGGTTGGTAGTGTTGTGTGTGAAAGTGTTGGGACAAACACAAACACCCTGTCCGCGAGCCAGAATAATTAATCCGGCGCGATTAAAATCCCCGACCCGGCCGGGAATGGAACCCGCGACCCCTGAACCGATGGCCTCAACGTTGACCATTCAGCCAATGAGTTGGGCATTTTCTATAATAATAATAATAATAATAATAATAATAATAATAATAATAATAATAATAATAATAATAATAATAGGCAGGAAGCAATTCATTCAGTTGAAAAACTCCATGAAATTGCCATCAAAACAGGACCTCAAACCTCGCATGAGAAAACTCAGTACATGGAAAGAGCCCTACGATATTTAGATAGAAAACTGTTGATAATAAAATTCGGCAAACTTTTTCAAGTAAACAATTTTAAATATCTAGGAGAAACTTTTTAACCATCTGGGTTAACTCGTGTGCGAAGAAAGATCCTCTAAACGACAAAAAAGCATACCGAATCACTTGGAATTCATATAACAAAAATTTAATATCTAGGAAAGCAAAATTAAGACATAATACAGTGATCAAACTCGAAGCATTATATGTATCGGAAACCTTAATCATGGATGGTAAATCATTAATCAAAGAGGTAGAAATGCAAAAAACGGAAATTTAAACAGAAAATCTTCGGCACAGTTTGTACAGATGGAATCTGGATGAAAAGGAATTCTTAGGAAATATACTGTCATCCCAAAAATGTCCCACACACCCTCAGAAAATGGCGACTAAAATTCTAAGGGCATATTCTCAGAATAAGCGAGAATAGAATGCCTGGAGTAATTTTCAACCTTGCCCTTTCATTAAGAACAACTGGCTTAGTGAAATTGAAACAGACCTCCAGGAAATTAACATCATCGAGGAAATTATATGGGTTAGATGTACATTCCGAACACTAATGAAAACACACCAATTTGCAGACAAATCCAACACCTGAACCACTAACACCTGGACAGAAAACGCAATAGCAACCGTGCAGGCAGTGATGTAAGGTATGTTACCTAGCAACCGTGCAGGCTATGTCTTATGTACCGTCGGAATGCTGTATGGCTTTAAGTAATTTTACTGCTTTATTAGCAGAGCTCCTGCTTACTCCAGTTTGTTGCACCAAACGCCTAAGACTTTTTATCGGGGTGTGCTCTAGTCTCTCTCCAATCTCATCTAATTTTTTTTTTCTGTAAGAACATGTCTCCTTCTACGTCTTTTACCGTCATTTACTGAACCTGTCTGTTTGAACTTTTTAGCTAGACTTTTTATGCTCGACAATTCCGAAATATATTATACACCAGAAAACTGAATCTTAATGAGGCTCATTACAGTTCAAGTTTCATTACGATACAGGTTCTCCAATCAGAGTTCAGATTTTCATTATGATACAGGTTCTCCAATCAGAGTTCAGATTTTCATTATGATACAGGTTCTCGCCAATCAGAGTTCAGATTTTCATCATGATACAACTGTTTGACCAATTAGGTAAGGATTGCATCGCACCTGCGCTCAACGCACTAGCTTCGCACTTGTTTCCAAAATCAAACATGCCGGACACGCATATTAACATCAATGCACATTCTACTTCCAATATTCCACAACCACACGGCACATTCCCGCAAATTCGCTTCACCAACTGTACAATAAACAATTTGTGTTCGAAATAAAGCTAGGTTACGATAACCTTCTATCAAAGCTTTGAAAACATATGACAATGTCAATACCGAGCTCGATAGCTGCAGTCGCTTAAGTG
Organism: Anabrus simplex; assembly: GCF_040414725.1. Classification (NCBI taxonomy): domain Eukaryota; kingdom Metazoa; phylum Arthropoda; class Insecta; order Orthoptera; family Tettigoniidae; genus Anabrus; species Anabrus simplex. The sequence continues at coordinate 47,582,572 of NC_090272.1, read as the reverse complement.
CGGCCAGTATCCAGTATTCGGGAGATAGTAGGTTCGAACCCCACTGTCGGCAGCCCTGAAGATGGTTTTCCGTGGTTTCCCATTTTCACACCAGGCAAATGCTGGGGCTGTACCTTAATTAAGGCCACGGCCGCTTCCTTCCCACTCCCAGCCCTTCCCTGCCCCATCGTCGCCATAAGACCTATCTGTGTCGGTGCAACGTAAAGCAACTAGCAAAAAAAAAAAAAGACAATGTCAAGGTCTCTGATCCACTCACGGAAAATCAATAACCCAGCGCATGCGCTCTTGAGCTCTGTTCAGGAAACTCAACTGTCAAGAGATATCTCGACAGAAATTTATGACTATTTAAAAAATAGAGTTATAATTATCGTCGAGGATAAACAGTCGTATGCAACTCTCCTATAGTGGTAATTAAAACACTCGTATGGAAATTATAGAACGCGCTTCGCTCGTTTCATAAACACACTCGTGTCTTAATTATTGCCATTATAGGCTTATTGCATAATGTGCTATAATATTATTGTATTGACGATAAGCACGGGCCTATCTGGAAATTTCTTACAGAATTTCCGCCGCGTTTTCGCACAAGATTTCCTGGACTTTATGAACACACTTTATAAACACACACACACATGTTCACGTAATGAAAATGGCATTGGAACAACACACTGAGCACATGAAAAATTGACTAAACTGAACCTTACGCTGATAAAGCTCTCAGCCATAGCCATCTTGATATAGAAGCCTGCTACCAAAAGTTGTGACGTCACATGCTTAGTGCTAAGTCTTCGTTGTCACGTGTAATTCCTATACTACTGATAAGATACTTCTTATAATATAGCAAAAGAAATGCAATAATAAGCCTATAAACACATAACATTGAGAAGCATTATCAGAAGAAATTACATACAAATACAGGAAATATATGCACTCAACATATGTTGCATATTAAAAATATTCGAATGAAGGCTTCTCAAGTGGACGGTACGATGGTAGTCGCTAAGTCAATTATTCTCTCTAAAAATAATGTCATTGTTTTATGCTTGTTCGAGCACATGACGATGTTGTTACTTATTTATGAATAACTGTTAAAACGTATTTCCCAAAATATGACAGATCTTAGACACAACACTAATTCATTCTACACCACATACCCACGCTTGTCACCGAAATTGGCCAGGTTCTTCAACTTTAATTTTCAAAACTTCCCTATGCTTTCCACTGTATTGCGACATATAATTATGACGATTACCCAGCATCATCAGTTAATTTTGGTTTTTCCCTGGGCACAGTTGAAACGAAACAGTCTCGCCTTTTCGCCGTGTCTACCCAAGTTATGTGATTTTCAGAAAAATCATAATTAAATAATTAAACGATAAGCTTTAAAGTAATTATTATTATTATAGTTCAGTGGTTTCACGTAACCTATCACATACCCTAGCAATGCTTCCTAACATCAGGTTGCTCAAATTACAATGCTGTAGGAGCAAACACATACTATTGCCGAAAAAACATCCTTTACTGATATTTTTTTTCGTACAGTTATCCCTTGAAAACAACAAAGAACACCTTTAATAATGTTGAAATAACAACAACGGGCTAGCAAACTATCACGAAAACAAGACTCATGCTTCCATATCGAAGCACTACAAGTGTGACGTCATCCGTGTGAACTGTCAAGTGTAGCAGGCCGGAACTACCTATCGAGTTGGCCATGTCTCAGCAGACTGCAAGAGAAGCACATTACCGCTTTGCGGAAGACAGGCTCGCAGTGGTGGCGACCGGGCGACTGACAATCTCCGTCATAGTTGAAACAGCGTCCCTGTAGATGGGGTGATCAATTAAGACAGCAGACATCGCTGCACATCTGCCGTTGTTTCTCTTCTTCTTGAAGTGCCTCATCCTCAACAGACGTAAGCGATCAATCTGGTCCAAGTCTCCTCCTAACAGTACTCTAAATAAGCCAGCTGATGAATTGCGACCAACCAGGTTATGCGCCGTCAGACATAATTCTATGCGATAAAGGAAATCATCATAGCCAACACACGGCATCTTGTTATTTCTCGCAAAATAGAATCTAATTAGCATTAAAAGTCATATTAGATGTATTCATTCATCTTCTTCTTCTGCTTATCCCATACCTTGGCGGAGTCACGAGTGTTTATTCTTACTTTATGAGCACAAATACGCACATCAAGCAATAATGCCAATGTGTATCTAATCTTAGCAGTAGTAATACAACTAACCTGTACTCTGACACAGCTCAGCTAGTTAGGACACTCACCTGAAAAAAAGAAAAATAAACTATAAGAACAAAGGAAAATATTAAAAAAAAACACAAATTATGCGCACAAAGAACGTTTTGTTTTTTAAATTCACAGTTAACAAAATTCAAGTTGCTGGATATAGTGGAAGAGAACTGGCCCACTCTGACGAAGTACTGCAGTTCCCAAGACAAACCTTGCGTCTAACCCCTGGGACTCTTAAATTGTAAGGAGAGATGTGGCGACTACGGGATTTCACCTGAGTCTAACACTTCCTACCTCCCAGTTCTCAAGGAACCAGACGGCATATTTTCAAGGCACAGGAAGGATTTCATTTTCCTGTCTCTGATAACTCTTCACTTTTCTTAGCCGAAAATAATTATCTTCGTTTTTGCACCTTGATGCACAATTACCGAAAAGAGTAGGATTGTGGCAATCGATAAAAAAGGTGACAAAAGATCTCTTGAGCATCTACGGCAAGCAAGTTGAACACGTGCAAAAGGTCTGAGTAACTAGGTATATGAATCACTAAATATGTACGTGGTGGTAGTGGTGGTGGTGATTATTGTTTTAAGAGGAAGTACAACTGAGCAACCATCCTCTATATAACACTAATCAGAAGGAAAAATATGGAAGGGATCCGACACTTCGAAAAATGAAGGTATCGGCCAAAGGAATACAAGGGCCACGAAGGGCGTGAAAATGAAAGACTCCCTAGGCCTCCATACGTAATACCGTCGGGGTCGGAAAAGAATAAGAGTTGACCAAGGAAGGTCAGATAGGATAGATGAAAGTGAGGAGCCAGGCAGAAGTAAGTGGAAGCAATGTCAGGACTAAGCTAAGGGCCCCGTAGTCGCCAATCCACGCTCCAAAGTTCAAAGCATATGGGGCCACTTTTAGTCGCCTCTTACGACAGGCAGTGGATACCGTGGGTGTTATTCTACCGCCCCCACCCAGGCAGATATCTGAAGGAAAAGAAATAGACCAAGATGATTATCTAAAGAAGACATTTACAGCGGGAATAAAGCCTCAATATGGAGGAAGATGCAACATTATCAAGGGTTATGCGTATCTAGCATATATGCGTATGTACATTATTATTACCGGGCGAGTTGGCCGTGCGGATAGGGGCGCGCAGGTGTGAGCTTGCATCCGGGAGATAGTGGATTCGAGCCCCACTGTCGGCAGCCTTAAGGATGGTTTTCCGTTGTCCCCATCTCCCGTCACACAAGGCAGATGCTAGGGTTGTACCTTAATTAAGGCCACGGCCGCTTGCTTCACACTCCTAGACCTTTCCTATCCCATCGTCGCCATAAGACCTATCTGTGTCGGTACGGCATAAAACAAATTCTAAAAAAGGTGCATTATTAAGAAGTCTAAAACCATTTATTTATTTATTTATTTATTTATTTATTTATTTATTTATTTATTTATTTATTTATTTGAAGGTACACAGGCAGTAGGCCCAAAACAGTACCTTCTTAACATACTAATCCTTATAACAAATACAAAATTAAACCATCAAAATAAAGAGAAGAAAGAAAAAGAAGAAAATAGACATAGAGAAAAAATAAAGATATAAAGTACATCAAGGATTTTTCCATGCTATGAAAACAAATCCATAAAGTAATACATGACTACAATAATATATAACTTTAAGGAGCACCGATTATTTAAAAAACACTTGAGTATAACATCTGAATTTATGAATAAAAACCCACGCCTTTAAATGTTTATTAATGGCAGTGTGTGTGTGATTCAGAAAGGAAATTATTCCTGCAACAAATGTGTTGTAAAAAGTACTATTTTAACAAATGGTGAATTCAAGTGTTGAAATGTTCTGGATCTTTGAACATTTGTTTTTGCGAGCTCTAACTTGTGGAAAATGAAAGGAGATAAAATTCAACCGTTCTATGGAATCAAATTTGTTTCAATTTTGTTTAACATTTTTAACGAAATAATAACTCTGCTATTGCGCAACGATGTAAGGTTCAAATTACTTCTTAAATATCGTGTTGATGTATCAAAACGGCAATATATTTTATTTGTTTTATAGTACAGATAACTTATCCTGAGCAATTTCAATAGCATGTAATTGTTCCTTGAACGGCGGTCCCAAATTACAGACGCATATTCTAATTTACTCCTGACAAGGCTAGTGAATAAATAAACAACTATTGATGACAGTGAATAATTTAGAGCTCCTTATTATAAACCCGAGCATACGGTTCGCATCGTTCGTTATTTTTGTAATATGTTAAAACCTGTGTCCGCTCTTCTAATAAGTACCGAAATGTTATCTAGAGCCCGGACTTTTATGCAGTAAGAGGCACGAATGTGAACTTAATGAAGGAACAAGTATACTCTAATCTGCACAACGGTTATGCTGTGAGTTTTGTATAAGCATTAGGGGTTCGGCCCAACAGAACCCCTACAATTTATGTTACTATCACTACATTACGGAAGAACGACCTAGACGACACCTCCTAATAACCAAATTACCTAGATTGCATTCTAATCCGGGGTCTAATTATAAGTTATCAATTCATAAAAAGTGCGATTTGATTACATCTGATGATTATCTTCCAAGAACGAAACACGTCATTCTATTTTTAATTATATCGTTCCTTTTTCAAGTCTTATCTGTTGTTAAATGTTTATTTTGTTTTGTCATTTTCTACATTTTATTTAATCATAAATTAGCTTCGAGGGGCTGAAAAACCCACCCGTTACAGAATACGAATTTAAAATAACCGCCAGTGCCATTGGAATTGGTCTAGGTAAACAAATGTATGTCAGAACAATGCTACGGTGTTTCCTAACCAGACCTGGGTAGTAACTGAGAAAAGTAATAGAATTACCTGTACTGAATACTCCTTCAGTCATTTTTTACTCGTAATAGTAAGACTATGACAAAAATCAGAAATCCAGAAAGGGGTGAGACAAGGCTGCAATATGTCCCCCTCCTTTTCAATGTTTACATAGAACAGCCAGTAAAGGAAATCAGAGGGGAATTTGGAAAAAGAATCACAATCCAAAGAGAGGAAATTAAGACTGAGATCTGCCGATGATATTATTATTATTATTATTATTATTATTATTATTATTATTATTATTATTATTTGCTATGGCCTTGACGTCGCACCGACACAGATAGGTCTTACGGCGACGATGGGATAGGAAAGGCCTAGGAGTTGGAAGGAAGCGGCCGTGGCCTTAATTAAGGTACAGCCCCAGCATTTGTCTGGTGTGAAAATGGGAAACTACGGAAAACCATTTTCAGGGCTGCCGATAGTGGGATTCGAACCTACTATCTCGGGGATGCAAGTTCACAGCTGCGCGCCTCTACGCGCACGGCCAACTCGCCCGGTTGATATTATTTTATCTGAATCTGAATCTGAAACTGTAGAAGATGTGGAGAAATTGCTGAATGGTATGGACAGAGTCTTGGGGAAGGAGTACAAGATGAAAACAAATAAGTCCAAACTAAAAGTAATTGAGTGTAGTCGACCGAAATCAAGTGATCTAGGAAATGATATCTTAAAGGAAGCAGATGAATATTATTACTTGAATAATACAATAACTAACGATGACAGAAGTAAGGAGGAAATAAAATGCTAACTAGCACAAGCAAGGAAGGCCTTTCTTAAGAAAAGAAATGTACTCACTTCGAACATTGATATAAGAATCAGAAAGACGTTTCTGAAGACTTTCGTTCGGAGCGGGACACTGCATGGAAGTGAAACATATAAACGATAACTAGCTCAAAAAGAAAGATAATACAATCTTCTGAAATGTGGTGTTGAAGAAGAATGCTGAAGGAGATGGGTAGATCGAATCACAAATGAAGGAACAAGTATACTCTAATCTGCACAACGGTTATGCTGTGAGTTTTGTATAAGCATTAGGGGTTCCAATCGATATCATATACAATTTGCTTTACGTCACACCGACACAGATAGGTCTTACGGCGACGATGGAATAGGAAAGGTCTAGGAATGGGAAGGAAGCCACCGTGGCCTTAATTAAGGTTCGGCCCCAGTATTTGCCTGGTTTGAAAATGGGAAACCAAGGAAAACCATTAACAAGGCTGCCGACGGTGGGGATCGTACCCACTATCTCCCGAATGCAAGCTGATGGCTACGTCACCCAAACCGCACAGCCAGTTGCTCGGTGATTCCAATTGATGAGAGGAGACTGATTTGGCTAAATTTGATCAGAAGAAGAGACAGAATGATAGCACACATCTTAAGACTCCCAGGACTTGTTTAGTTTTAGAGGGAAGTATAGGTGGTAAAACGGCAAGGTACGAATATGACAAACAGAATAGAATAGCTGTAGGATGTAGTAGTTAGGCAGAAATGAAAAGGTTAGCACAGGATAGGGTGGCATGGATGGCTGCATCAAACCAGCCTATGGTCTGATGACCCAACAACAATAGTTACTTTTTACAATATATAACATTTACACGTAATTTACTCCCTGAAATAAAATTATAATCATTATATTCTAATAATCGACATACATCGCAGCAAGCGCTTGGCAATGAACAAGTAGCTTTATTGTTATGCTTCTCAACAGATTAACAATCGACACCTCAAAGGGCTGCCTAGAAGTGTGTACTCACTTCTGCAGTGAAGCAATAACAACACAACCCATATCCTCAAGCGAACTAGCACACTATGAAACAAGCCGACAAAATATCGCAACCAAGCGCGTCACTCCAGGCGGACTTTACACGGAACTGGCATTCAGCATTCTCAGGTTTTCATTGGATACTGCAGATCTCTCACTGGTGCGGCTTGACTCCAAGAATATTTCCCCCCCTACAGATCATTCCATGTCAAGAAAACAGTATTGCTCTTATAACAGGGGTGCCACATCGAACGCCTGTGTTCCACAGCATCACGGGAAAACGGCAGCACATACATTGGTGAAACTCTTATTTAAGTTCAAGATAAAAGGGAGAAGAAGCTAAGCTGGAAATTATTTTATGAACTGAAGGAGACTTCGGGTTGTTCGAAATAAAACCAACACAGCATAATTACAAATAATTTTGGTCAAATTAAGGAAACAAATTGTCTTCTTTGCGAGTAGATAAAGATTTTGCTGCACCGTGGGAACCCAAGGTAGAAATATATTTTGGTATTCACAGCATCAGTGGCGTGCGGAGAACATGTTCACTACACCAGATGAAAAAAAATCACAGCCCCACCTCATTACCATTTCCAAATTTCTACTCATGGCAGCATCATAGTATAATATAAGCTACACCCGTTGACGCAACGTAATCGTACAGTTATGGTTTTCACAGAAATGTACTGGGACTTTTTGTTTTTTAACTTAAATTCCTAACCTAAACTAAACTGAGTGAGCCACGACAGACATGGGAAAGTATTCCTCACGATGAATACCACTGTTATATTCACAAAGTCCGACTCGTTGGCTGAATGGTCAGCGTACTGGCCTTCGGTTCAGAGGGTCCCAGGTTCGATTCCCGGCCGGGTCGGGGATTTTAACCTACATTGGTTAATTCCACTGGCCCGGGGGCTGGGTGTTTGTGCCGTCCCCAACATACCTGCAACTCACACACCACACTTAACACTATCCTCCACCACAATAACATGCAGTTACCTACACATGGCAGATGCCGCCCACACGAAATTAATTAATATTCACAAAGAATGCCACAAAACTCGCAAAAACTCCATTCATAACACAAGAACAACACTACAAAAATTCACAGTCCGTACCACCATTACAGGCAAACCCACGGCTGTACCGCAACAAAATACAAAATTCTTATACTTTTACACGCCGGGCAACCAAAATATTTTCACGAGCGTATAGAAACAAATCCTCTGCACGTGCCATCAATGAATAATCTCAAAAACTTTATACATGCCGAAATCCAAAAATAAAATAGGCTATACACTTTTATTACAACTGATCTCATAAAACAGCTCCATTTTTATTAGCTGCCTCTGTGGATCAGCGGTAGAGTGTCGGCCTCCGGATCCCAAGATAGCGGGTTCAAACCCGGCAGAGGTAGTCGGATTTTTGAAGGGCGGAAAAAAGTCCATTCGACACTCCATGCCGTACGATGTCGGCATGTAAAAGATCTCTGGTGACACATTTGGTGTTTACCCGACAAAATTCATTAAATCTCAGCCATAGACGCCCAAGAGAGTTTCGGTTTACTCGGTCTGCCACCTAGTGGGGGCCTAGAGTAAAACGGAACGTCGAAATTGACGAGCAGACAGCCAGATGGCGTCAAATTGAAATGTCTGCACACGGTAGCTGAGGCCATACGATTATTATTATTTATTATTTTATTAGCAAGACGATGTGCTAACGGCTGTACAGTTTACATATTGATGATTTTGTTGTAGCGTCTGATGCGTGGCGCTGAACAGAACACTTGGAGTGTTAACTATTATACTACTAACATACTGTACCTTTCCCAAGCTAGCTGGCCTCTCGCCGTGAGAAGCTGCTGAATCCTGAGGGTGGTCCACAGTCCACACCCCGGCTCCGGACAAGGAGGCTTCAAGTGCACGCGTCAACACATCGACTTGAATTTCGCTGGGGTAACACTCTTTCGCACCGGCAAAGAAATCAATCTCGCTGGAGAGTGCTGAACTGCTGAAGAGCGAGCGGATTGTCGAGAAAGCTGTATTTGGCTTGACTTAGCTGTTTGCAGTGTTTAAACTTTATAAAAAGTGTTATAAGGAATAATACGAAAATGTAAATATAAAATTCTTCGCCCCAGCAGCGCTGGAGTAGATGGGGTTCAGTACACGCCGCTGCACAGTATAACGGGAAAACGGCGACACATACATTAGAGAAACCCAGTATTTAAGTTCAACACAACTACGCACTGATATAAAGACTAAGAAAACATACACAAGCCAAAAAAAGATGACTTCTCCACAACAGTGATAAAATGCCAGTGATTACGCGTTGCATTTACCACAGCGACACAGAAGAAAAATAAAGGAAGGAAGACAAAGTATTGGCTGTTCCCGCTACTGTGCCTCCTACCTGCGACTGAATTTATGAAAGTGAAAATCTTAAGTACTTATTTTAATAACACAGGGCAAAAAATGCCTCATCCTCTTTTTCCACAGCCGAGCTGAGTGGCTCAGTCGGTTGAGGCGCTGGCCTTCTGACCCCAACTTGGCAGGTTCGATCCTGGCTCAGACCGGTGGTATTTGAAGGTGCTCAAATACGTCAGCCTCATGTCAGTAGATTTACCGGCACGTAAAAGAACTCCTGCGGGACAAAATTCCGGCACCTCGGCGTCTCCGAAAACCGTAAAAGAGTAGTTAGTGGGACGTAAAGCAAATAGCATTATTATTATTATTATGATTACTATTATTATTTTCCCATAATACAATATAGAGTACATTATAATATTCCTTAATCAAGAGAAATTGGGGGTGTCTAGGAAAGGATGTGTTCGGTCGTTGTAGGTCCATAATAGCGGCACTGTTTTCTTAACCTGGAGTGATCCATTGGACTAGACAAAAGACTGAATGGGTGGCTATATTTCTGTATAACAGAACTCAGAGAATTAGAGAAGGTGAGCATTTTCTGATCCTGGAACCATTAAGGCAGTATTTAAAACCTACAACCTGTTTTCCAGTCTTTGACCGGGTCAGGGATGTCATGAAGGAACCATATACAGGCTATTAGTACGATGGGGTCGCCTCTCCCAAAGTGATATATTAATGAGTGATAGATGCTATGAAATGAGAATGGAGAGTGTTGCTAGAATGAAAGATGACAGGGAAAACCGGAGTACCCGGAGAAAAACCTGTCCCGCTTCCGCTTTGTCCAGCACAAATCTCACATGGAATGACCGGGATTTGAACCACGGCATCCAGCGGTGAGAGGCCAACGCGCTGCCGTCTGAGCCACGGAGGCTCTTAACGCAGTATTATTGGACCATTCTGTTTTCTTATAGGCCTATATATAAATGATATGAGTAGAGCTGGAATGAGAGGTAAGGCTTTTTGTGGATGTTATACTGCATAGAGTAGTAAATAAGTTATAAGCTTGTGAGCAAAAACAAAAAGACCTCGATAATGTTGTGAGATGGATAGGAAGCAATGGTATGATGATAAACGGGGCTAAAAGTCAGGTTGTGAGTTTAACTAATAGGAAAAGTCCTCTCACTTTTAATTACTGCGTTGATGGGGTGAAACTTCCTTTTGGGAAACACTAAGTACCTAGGTGTTAATATAAGGAAAGATCTTCATTGGTGTAATCACATCAACGGTATTTTAGATACAACCTGTGACAAAGTTCGGTGAATAGTCCTGTACTATCAAACATAGATGAACAAGGCACGACAGTGACCTTACTGTCCTTCGAAATAGTCCCCTCCCATAACTATGCACGGCTGAGATCGGCGATACATTTCCTGGAAACTTTGCAACCTTTGGGATGGTGTCACGTTTCGCTGGATTTCACAAATATGATCAAATCTCTTTCCTTTCAAAGCGAATTTGAGGCGTGGGAATAGGAAGAAGTCTGGAGGATTGAAATTGGCGAGTATGGGGTACGTTCAAGTTGCATCACCCCCTTTTTTGTCATGAACTGTTTGACGATTTTGGCTGTGTGTGGGCGAGCGTTGTCATGGACAAAAAACCATGAACTTTGTTGTGCGTACTGGGGTCGTACCCTACGTAGACGTTGCATGAAACGGGTCAAAATTTTAATGTACCGTGCCGCATTCAACGTCGTTCCCTCAGGTAGAAATTCCTTGTGGATAATGCCTTGACTATCGAAAAAGGTGATGAGCATCGTTTTGATGTGTGACTTTTCGGCTCTGACCTTTTTCCGACAAGGGGATCCTGGAGAACGCCATTCCATGCTTTGCCGTTTCGTTTCAGGGTCGTACCTGAGACACCAGGTTTCATCCTCAGTGACAATACAGTTCAAGAAATTTGGTGTCGCATCCGCCGTTTCGACAAAATCCTGTGAAGCCTCTAAACGTGCCTGCTTCTGATCGTCCGTCAAGTGATGTGGCACAAGACGAGAACACGTTTCCCTCTTCCCTAACTTTTGGGTAACGATTCGTCGCACGGATTCACGGTTAATCCGCAGTTCATCCGCTATCATGCGCACAGTTAATCGCTGATCGTTCGTGATTAATGTCCTCACCTTCTCAAGGTTTTCGTCACTGACGGCGGTCGCCGGTCTTCCGCTACGGGGGTTGTCAGAAACACTTTCCCGGCCTCCTCGAAAACGGGCGAACCACTCGTAAACACACTTCAAGGACAATGCTTGATCTTCATAAACACGTACCAGCATCCCATGCGTTTTGTCAAGCTTAAAACAAAACTGCACATTGATTCGATCGTTCATGTTCCAGTTCGCAATTCAGAACCAACGCACTAAACACGCACTATGTCAAACAAGTCTTACACGGCTACACAAGATGCTCAACTGAACAACGTTGGGAGCAGGTGATCAAAACCTGCTGCTACACAGGTTCAGCGTTGTGTGTCACCAGTGTTGCCGGATCGACCGTTCTGACTTCATTCACCGAAATTTATTGTCACAGGTTGTAAATGATACAGATCTCTGCACATGGTAATGCGGGTATTTAAGGGTTGTAGTTACGATGTAAAGGAGACGGCATATAAGTCTCTGGTACGACCCCAACTAGAGTATGGTTCCAGAGTATGGGACCCTCACCAGGATTACCTGATTCGAGAATTACGAAAAATCCAAACAAAAGCTTCTCGATTTGTTCTGGGCTGGGAAGACTTGGTAGAAAGGAGACGAGCTGCTCGACTAAGTGGTATGTTCCGAGCTTTCAGTGGAGAGATGGTATGGAATGACATTAGTAGACGAATAAGTTTGGGTGGTGTTTTAAAAAGTATAAAAGATCACAATATGAAGATAAATTTGGAACTGAAGAGGATAAATTGGAGCAAATATTCGTTTATAGAAAGAGGAGTCAGGGATTGGAATAATTTACCAAGGGAGATGTTCAATACATTTCTAAATTGTTTGCAATTGTTTAAGAAAAGACTAAACACGAGATAGCGAATCTGCCACTTGGACGACTTCCCTAAATGCAGATCATTGGTGATTGATGATGATGATGACGATGATGATGATAATACTGAAACTGTAACTGACGCGGAAAAAGGCAAGGAACATCGATGACGCGCCGCACAGTAGCGTTTAGAGCAGCACAATAATGCCAGTGCTGGATGAGGTACAGTTTCTGTAATGTCCTCGCTAACGACCGGCACGCTTTTAAAACCTAGCTGGCCGTCAGTGTTTACATTCCTTGTCGGCAGAGTTTCAGGATTTTCCCCAACTCGAGACACAGCATTGTCAGTTCTTAACTTTTAACTATATAGCGACTGACAGCGAGCAGCATAACCGTGTGCAGCTGTGCAACACTGGAGACCTGACAAGCGATCCGGTTTCAGAACCGGCACGCTTTTGAAGTAGGCTACTCCACGTGGACTGTCACTGACAAAGCAAGCATGCTAATGGTCAAGAGCCATCTGGTATTGGTCAGAGCAGATGTCACTGAGGACAGTCATAAATCTGGTTACTGTGGTACTGTTTAACGTTTGAGTTGCCAGTCATTATCAAGGAAACTGAAAGAACTATACACTAAATAGCCTTCCACATTTCAAACAAAGTGTGCGCGACACAGTGACTGTATATAACCCGTAAAACAAAAGCAGGCGAGATTATTCACTCCCACCGACAAGACACGTATTTCATTAACAGACAACTAAATGGAACCCGCTTCTCTTTCGCTATGCTCTGTTTGTAAAATTTATTGCCTAACGAAGAATATATTTTCCGGCCGACTTAGCAGCTAATAATTCAGTCGCCAAACAGAAGCGATAGTTAACAACGCTGACATTGGTCCGTAATAATCCAATTGGGAGCATAAAAATGGTGTTCGACTGTCACGTACTGCAGTTTGCCGATGCTTCAATTACGGTCTGTGTATGTATGTATGTGTGTAGCGCCACAGCGAGAGACAGCGGCAGCGCTTAATTTCGTCAGCACAGCAAGCTAACGCAGTCATCCAGCAACTGATCGTATCACTTCGGCACAACACATCCCTGTCGAACTAATCACCATCACAATACGATTCTGACACACAGCTTGACACATCATGTCTAACTCTGTGGAACGGTGGACAACTGTCGGTCTGCGAATTGCGGGCTCAAACCCGGCAGAGGTAGTTGGATTTTTGAAGGGCGGAAAGGAGACCTTTCGGCACTCCATGTCGTAAGATGCCGGCATATAATGAATCTCAGGTTTGAGGTTTACCCGAAAAAAAATACTACAATTCAGTCATAGATCGCCCGAAACAGTTCCGATTTCACTGTTATGTGATGGGGGGAGGGAGAGTAGTATGCACACTAATTTCGGACAGAATGAAGTATCGTCTAGCCCGCTCTTCCGTAATGCTGAGAGGGTAACATAAATTCTAGGGGTTCCAATAGGCCATACTCCTAACGTTTATGCAAATGTTATAGCCTAACCGTTTTGCGGGCTAGAGCATACTTGTTACTCGCTTCAGCAATTTTATATTCTAAGCTATTATTATCCAAAAATACATGTTCTAATCATCACTCAAGCACCATGATCCACAGAAAATGTATTCCTAACGATGAAACGGGGAAAGCGTGTGACGAAATCTGCGAACTTCATTCGAACAAGGTAAACCGCCGGCATTGCGCGAAACATTCAACACGAAGTCCTCAGACCCAAGCCTGGATAAAAGCGGGAGGGAAAGTTGCGTTGCAAAGTACTATTTCATTAAGAAGTATTTGTATTCATTTAGTATTTTCAAACAGCCGAACATGTCAATGTTACAGTGTGTATGTTTAGTCCTCAGCCCGAAGGCTGGTTGGATCCTCAACAGCTCCGCCATCAGCTGTCATAGATGGCCTAGGCATCACTGAAGAGGCGTACTAGGGAAATGAGGAGTGAGGTAGTTTCCCGTTGCTTTCCTCACCGAGCCAGAAGTTGCTATTACATATCAGTCTGCCAAGCCCATTGAAATGCCTGCACCAACCGACCCTATGAGTAACATTTTCACACCATTCATAGCAGGGACTGGCTGCATAAGGAATGGCATTACTAAGCATCGCTCATACCTCAGTCACTTTCATTTTGTCAAAGCCAAGGATAAGACTGAGACAGATCAATGAAAGTAACAAAATTGCTCTAGCCCATACCAGAAGACATAGTGCACTGTAAACACTAGGTCCTGCCAGCAAAGGCATGTAAGTGGTAAAAAATGAATTACGACGAGCAGAATACGCCCCGCTTACGGGTGGGGGAGGAGTTGAATGTGCCCCGCGCTACCCTTACTCTTCGGAATATCCCATCGTACAGAACACAGAAGCGTAACTCGGCCTAAAATAACTCACCAGTGCAAACACCACGCCGATACAGGTTATTGTAGCGACAACTATCGCCAGCGAAGAAATTCTTTACGGTCGATTCAAAACATCCGCACTAGTGGGTCATCACATCACTCATGCAATTAGGTAACCCTTGAAGTGTATTATTAAGTAATCCAATTATTTCATCGACGTAATCACTCTAGTGTGTTACAAAGTTTGAAAGTTACGGAATAAAGACACTAAACATTAAGGTACGCCAAGATTCTCAACCATAGAAATGGATAGTATTCGAAACTCTTGGTACGTGTGTTAATGTGGGTAAGAAACGCCGTTACCGTATCAAACTGCAAAATTAGAGGCAACTTTGGTACTGTTGAAATGAGCCTTTACTTCGCAACTAAGACGAAGTTCCATTAGAGAACTGTCTAACCATTTGTGGGGATCTGCATCTCCCGGAAAATATACGGATCGAGTCGACCTGCCGTTATCTAACCACTATAGTAAATAATTGCTAGAGCTAGGAATTTTAGGTGCTGCACCTTAATTCTTTTTCGCTATTAAAATGGCCAAATTAACTTGTCTTGCAACATAAAATATAAAATGAACACCCCTCGCTGTGGTTTAGTTGCACCTTTTTGCACCTTTCCTTAATGTCAGCACCTTTCTCCGCTTGTTTATTACTTTTGGCTCCTTTGCCGCATTTTATTCGTATAGAAATTAAAGAAGAAAAGCCGAACATTTCGCCTGTAAAGCTTGGTTCTACAGTATGCACTTCCTCAATTCATCGCTAGAATCGTAGGCTCCCTGTACTGCACTAATCGGGAACTTAACTACGGACGTGGTGATTGTTGAACTATCAGCTTACCGCCCTTCATCAGCTGCTTATCCGCTGGCCTTGTTATTATTATGTAGGTGAAGGTTCAGAATACGGTTTGACTGTGTGTGGTGTATGCCACTGTCCTATTAGCAAATACGCTATTTGCTACTACTGTAGTAACTGATACAAAAAAAAAAAAAAACGTAATCATGCTATACAGTATATAGCTATGGGCTATTGTGATGGATGTGAAGGAAGCACTGGACGCTTTTGCAAAGCAGATACTAGAACAGAACCAAGCCAAAAACCGCGATGTTAAGGATGTTGCAAAAAAACAGGCAGTTAACATCGACTGCAAACAAAATATCCACCACTTGTGTCTGTTGACGTTTGCTATGTATAAGTATTTACTTAGTGACCGGAGATGCAACCTCACTGAAAATAACAATTATGATTACATCCCTCCACATGGGGTTGGCATTCTTCTGGTCATGTGATTTCTTACTACACTGTGTTCTGGAACTTGCTTTAGGCAGATATTTAATATATGTTAATATGAGTGAATTTTTTGTCTTTAATATGATGTAAAATTAGTTTGCCTGGTGTGAAAATGGGAAACGACGGAAAACCATTTTCAGGGCTGCCGACAGTGGGGTTCGAACCTACTATCTCCTGAATACTGGATACTGGCTGCACTTAAGCGACAGCAGTCAACTAAACAAAAACATTTACACTATGTACAGGTTAAGTAACAAAATATAATTTACATAGCCTAATTTATAAATATTTCTCATTTACACATACTTTCATTCCCAGGTTCATTCTTCCACATATTCACACATTTTCTCATCGCATAACATTTAGCCATATTTAAATTTAATATTAGCGGAGAGTTAACAATAATATTCCTCTTCATCTACCGCTTTTCCCACACCGCTGGGGTCGCGGGCGCGACTCACATGTGGCTGGATGCCCTTCCTAATGCCAACCCCATGTGGTGGTTGGTAGTGTGGTGTGTTGTCTGAATATGACGAATAGAGTGTTGGAACGAATACAAACACCCAGTCCTCGAGCCAGAAGAATTAATCAGACGTGATTAAAGTCCGCGAACCAGCCGGGAATCAAACCCGGGGCTCTCTACACCGAAGGTTGATATCTGACCATTCAGCCAAGGAGCCGGACGACAAGGGAGATAAAAGGAAGTTACAGTTAAGGATGACAATTGTTCGTCAGTGAGAGAAGATGAAAACTAGTACGCACAGAGTAACTAATACCGGTATGTATTGCACCCGACAGGGGCATAGGGGGCAGGTACAGTATGTAGATTAGCACGACATATATCGGACATGGATCTGAATTCTCAATAATAATAATAATAATAATAATAATAATAATAATAATAATAATAATAATAATAATATTAATAATATATAGACTGATTGATGCAGTCGTCTATTCCGCCCTATCCTGCGCTAACCTTCTCATTTCTAACAAACATAAAATTCACCCAGTTGTATAATCACGAATGGAACACAATAAACGCACCATTGATATCCACCGCCATGGGCTATTTTGTTGAATATAAATAATTCAGTATGTACCACCCTCCATATTGTCTGCATTGCTTATTGAAGTGGGGGATTTCTAAATATCCCTTCGGTGGTTTTGTACCGCTTAGCCAGAACGGCATGGATTATACTACTACGCCATTATGACCAAACCCCAAATGATGCGTGATTGCGGTTTGCCCACAACACAATTCTCTTCCAACACCTAATTTAATATGTTTGTCATATTCATACCTTGGTCTAGTCCTACCGTTCTTATCGCCTACTCCTTCCTCAAAAACCAACTGAGCAAGTCCTGGGTGTCTTAAGATTTGTCCCATCTTTTCTTCTCGCCATATTTCGCCTAATCGTTCTCCGCTGACCAATTAGATTCAGTATCTCTTTATTCGTCATTCGTATTCTTCTTTAAGACTATCGTATATTCCGAAAAACTATATTCACTTTCTTCTCAGCTATTACCCGTCCATGCTTCACTTCCATACAATGTTACACTACAGACGGAAGCCTTCAACAACATCTGTGAGCAAATTTTTCCTTGTGCTAGTTTGCATTTCTCTCCTTCGCACTTCTTCCATCGTTAGTTATTATAGTATGTTGGAGTATTTACAATAACAAAGTACGGATCCAGTGGATCTAAACTACCTCACTCATTTCCCTCGTGGGTCTCTTCAGTGACACTTAGGCCATCTATAACAACATATAGTGGGGCTGTTGAGGATCCAACCAACCTTCGAGCTGAATACTCAACATGCATAATTAGTTGCAGTAAACTCTATTAACAATTCTGTAAATAAAAATCGAATCTATATTAATCTACTTCCTTTAAGACTTCATTTCTTAATCTAATATTTCTTCCATCACCTGACTTCGTTCGACTGCACTCCATTACTTTTGTTTAGGATTTATTTATTATCATCTTGTACTCCTTCTCAAAGACTGTGTCCATACCATTCAGCAGTTACTCCAGAACTTCTGTAGACTCATATAAAATAACTATCGTGGGCAAATCTAAGAGTATTGATTTCCTCCCCTTGGATTTTGATTCCCTTTCTAAATTCCTCTTTGATTTCCTTTACCGTTTGTTCAATATAAACATTGAAAAGGGGAGGGGACAAACTCAATCTTTTCGCAATTGCCACTTCTTTTTCACAGCCTTTCTTTTTTTTTTCTCGGCATCTGATCCCGATCACCTTCAGAATTTCAAATAGCTTGGTCCTAATAATATTATCGAATGCCTTTTGAAGGTCTACGAATGCCATGTTTGTGGGCTTTCCTTTCTTTTATCCTCAAAGTTCAGATTTAAAGTCAGTATTGTTTCGCATCCTCCTACATTTCTTCTGAAGCCAAAATGACCTTCTTCCAAGACTACTAATAATAATATTATTAATAATACAACATTGATTATAGACTGTTACATCTTTCAGCGTTAAATCTGGAAGCCTCTGTACATTAGCTCAGCGCCTTTGCAAGTAGCTCTGTGGACTCGTTTAGTTCTGTACACTGTTGTCTTGTTGCATGTTTATCTTACACTGCATGACAGAGTCCATTATTCTCCTTGGTAATCTATCCTCCTCCATTCGCCTCACATGACCCAATTACTGAGATTGATTAATGCGTACTGTTATACATCCCTCGAATTCACACCAAACTTCCGAGTATCCTCCAGCCATTGTTCCCGCCTGTTTGTGCAAGCAACTGTTCTCGCTACTTCAATTTCTATCACTCCCAACTTATGAATACGATATCCTCAATTCACCCATCTTTCACTCCCGTACAAAATAATAATTTAACATTTATCTTGCAGATAAGAGCCATTACAAGTCATAACAGTGTCGGAATTTTGCTATAACAGTGGTGTTAGAATGTCAGTAAATCTACATTAACATTCGTCTCTCATTTTTATGAATTTTATTATTTGAAATGCAATCGAGCGAGTCGTAATTTGAATTCAGCACAAGACGCGAGTGCCTAACCAGTTACGGAAAGGGAAAACGAAGATAAATGTATACTACACCGAGGGTTATAAAAACGTTTCTACGTTAAGGGCTGCAATAAAAATGATAAATACGAAGTGGACACAACAGCTCTAAGAAAATAAACGTTGCGAGAGGGAGAGAGAATATATGCTACGGAAGAACAGGCGCAGAACTGGGAAAATAGGAGGAGGAAGGAAAAGGAGAAAAGTACATAAAACAAGTATAGCGAAGTAGAACTGTATCTGAACAAGAATTTACTTGAAATGAATTGATATGGACAGCGATAAGAAGAAGGCAAACATAAAACTGACTGTCATGTATTATTGTAAATGGCTTGTGAACAAGTACTTAGGGGAATACATTTGAATGCAGGATGAAAGAGAAAGTTATACCGGAAACGTAAGGGGTGTATAGGAATTGTATCTGCTACAATGTTGCACAGATGTCAATGTCCTCTTATTGTCCAGCGGGATAAAAGCCAATATTTTCCGTTTTGCTTTACGTCGGACATGTGGAGAGAATTTGTAAAGACACACGTACTCACTCCACACGGATGATCGTCAAATAGCCATGACAATAATGGTGGTGTCTATGACAAAAAGCGAGTATTTGTAAACTCAAGTTACGTACTGGAGACGTTGACCTGCACACAGACAACATGACACACGGTGGTAGAAATGGTGGGGACACTTTCAAATGGACACCGAGAACATCCTAGCTACCAGAGTACGTGTTCGGACATCATGTACAGATCGAATCTGTGGGTCAGCCCGTACGGATTCCGCTACAGCAAATATACTTTTGGGGAGCTCATTTTTCGCTTCGATTTCACTCGCATATCCTACACTCTCGATATAGCCCCACAGGTTAAGGACAGTCCATGTACGAGGATTATGGAAAGGTAACATCTCATTCCTCGCGATACAGGATTCATTTGTGGCTAGCAGCCGCATGGGGAACAGTGGCTGTTGTACTGTTTCGTTTAGAAACCATGTAGCCTACGTAATAATTGTCACTTAGCCTCCGTGGTTCTTGCGGCGCACCGGCCTGCAACCACATGTCCGGCTCCATGGCTAAATGGTTCATGTACTGGCCTTTGGTTCACGGCGCTCCGGATTCGATTCCCGGCGGGGTCGGGGATTTTAACCTTAATTGGTTACCTCCACCGGTTCGGGGAATAGGGGTGTGTGTCGTCCTTAAAATAGAAAAAAGAAGAAGAGGAAAAGAGGAAAATAAGAAAAAATGGATTGACCGATCTGCTCCGTAGTCTAAAACTTCCAAGTACCATCTATACCGCTTTTCACGAGAGTTTAATCCTGATGTAAGCAAATAGGCGGAGCACGTTGAATATGCACGTGGACATGGACGTAGTTGATTGGAGAAGCAACCGTCGCACTCACTCGACTGTATGAGAGCTCGAAAAACAGTAGTACGTTTCATTTTTTTTTTTTTTTTTTACATTTAGAGAGTTTGGAGGAGTACGTAATCAAATTAAAATATGGTTGTCATATATACCGATATATATATGTTTTGTTTTAATAAAATAGTGATTACATAACGAGAAATGAAAGCACAAGTCGTGGTGTACTACAGGAAGTGTTCTCGTAGTGAGGGAAAGTCCCAAGCTGAACAGCGTGGAGGTAAGGTGTTGCAACTAGCAGCAGCAGTCAGCAGTGCTGCCAATTTAAAGGTTTTACCCCTAAATTTAGGGGGATTTAATAGTCCCAGAGGGAAAGTTGGGGGGAATAGAAAAGTCAGGGGGAATGTTAGAGGGAAAATTATTTTTTGAGGCATTCTGAGGGGCTATGAGGGTGACATAAATATTTATTTTATTGCAGTAGCATGCTTGGTTCCGCTAGTGTGCTGGTTTCATCTTGAGGTGTGTTTGCTGTTGGCCATCCTGTCTGCCTCAGGCACTGCAATTAGTTCTAGCAGCTCTTAACGTACGGTCCGTCCACGTGCATTGAAATTCCCTGTTCTCGTCTCTTTTATGAACGCAGCAACCAACTTATTATTTACATCTTTTTCCTATTGACTACCGACAGATAGGTGAATTTATATAAACTCTAGTGAATTTTTTAATTAATAAGAATTACAATCTACCGATACATCAAAACATTGGAGACATGCATTCGCCTTCTCTGTCTGCCCTTCCTTCTCCACCGAGCTCGATAGCTGCAGTCGCTTAAGTGCGGCCAGTATCCAGTATTCGGGAGATAGTGGATCGGAACACCGCTGTCGGCAGCCCTGAAGGTGGTTTTTCGTGGTTTCCCATTTTCACACCAGGCAAATGCTGGGGCTGTTCCTTAATTAAGGCCACGGCCGCTTCCTTCCTAGTCCTAGCCCTTTCCTGCCCCATCGTCGCCGTAAGACATTTACTACCGTAAAAGTAGTTGCTTATTTTTTTGCAATTTTGCAATTTCGCTTTACGTAGCATCGACACAGAAATGTCTTATGGCGACGATGTGATAGGAAATGGCTAGGAGTCGGAAGGAAACGGCCGGGGCGTTAATTACTTTGTATGAAAATGGGAAACTACGGCAAATCATCTTCAGGGCTGCCAACAGTGGGGCTCGAACCCACTATCTGTCGAATACAAGTTCACAACTACACGACACTAACCGCAGGGCCACTTGCTCGGTAAAACCAAAGGATATCGGATAGCTAAGCAAATAGCTTCCTTCTTCACGGTAACCGCAGGAGCAATTGTTCTTTTTGGTAGAAATTGAGGGAATCACGCACTTCGGCTCTCGCACATAGTTAATTGCTCCGCTTGTAAAGTAAACGACACTAGTCTTCCACGTCATGTAAGAGGGAAATACCCGCACTACGTGAACGTAGCAGTCTGATAGCGTTAGTCGAGGCAATTTTCACTGAGACTGTACAGTTCATGCAGTTGTCAGGCTATCTGCGTGATGTGTAAACAAAGTAAGGCGATATCTGTGATGTGTGAATAATTCGGTGGAATGATTTATTCTTTTTGTGAATAATGGCAGTGCTATTATTATTATTATTATTATTATTATTTGGAGGTTAATTGTCTCATTTAGAGGGATTTTAAAAGTGATCTGGGGGGAATTTGAACGTAGGCGTTGGCAACACTGGCAGTCAGTGTCAGTGTCAGTATTCATAGTAAGAGAAATGGAGCAAGAGGTAGGACCATCGCGTGTAGTGAAGCACAAAAGAGGAAAACCGCTCAGAAGTGACCATAGGCAGTGCATCGTGAATGTCCTCAATAAACTAAGTGAAGAGAATTCAGGTTTAGTCGTTTCTTCAGAAGTTCAGATCTTCGCACTGTTGTCGTATGCGATAAGCAGCCCTGTACATCCGAACACGAGACGTTGACGCGGTGGAGGTCAGTACTACTCCTTGGCAGAGGCATGGACATACCATGTTTACATAAGGATTAAACTCTCGTGAAAAGACATGTAACTCATTCTACCTCGTCATCCATTTTATGAGGGGTAGTTGCGTGTTTTATCGTGTTTAAAAGTAAAATTATTTTCTTTATTTGTTTTTCAGTTTCCCTTCATAGTTCACTACGCTTTTAATCTTTTGACTGTGTTTGAGAACCGAGCAAGCTGGCAGTGCGGTTAGGGGCGCACAGGCGTTAACCTGCATAGTGGGTTCGAACCCCACTGTCGGCAGCCCTGAAGATAGTTTTTCGTGGGTTCCCATTTTCACATCAGGCAAATGCTGGGGCTGTACTTTAATTAAGGCCACGGCCGCTTCCTTCCAACTCCTATCCCTTTTCTATCCCATCGTCGCCATAAGACATTTCTGTGTCGGTGCGACGTGAAGCAAATTGTAAAATAATAAGAATAAGAATAATAATAGTAATAACTAGAAAAAGAAGATTAAAATTATATGGTCACCTGGTCGGGATGGATAACAATAGGCTAAGAAAGAAAATACTAAATCTCGCAGTATCTCTAAAAAATCACAACTGGCTTACAGAAATAAACAATGTTTTTCAGAACATCTATATAACTGAAGAAATCTTGCAAGACAGACAAAAAAATCCAGAAATCTCAAAAATAAACACAAATTTGCTGATCAACCTAAAAGACAAGCTACACAATGGACGGAAGAACGCAAAAAGAAGCACAGCGAAAGGATGAAGAGATTTTGGGAAGACAAGAAGAAACGTAGCGCTAAATAAGTTCACACGCGCTCCTTGTATGTGTATGTTGGGTATTCAGCCCGAAGGCTGGTTTGATCCTCCACAGCTATGCCAACAGATAGATGGCCAAGGCATCACTGAAGAGGTGTACTAGGGAAATGAGGAGTGAGGTAGTTTGCCGTTGCTTTCGTCAACGCGCTCCTTAGTTGGGCATAACGAAATAATAATAATAATAATAATAATAATAATAATAATAATAATAATAATAATAATAATAATAATAATAATAATGAAAATCTGCTCCTTTAGCGGAAGCTGATCGTTTCGGAACTTTTGAAGTGTTTATACTATATTTTGTGAATCGCTGTCATAATGCCCAAGGACCAAACCACACTACATGAAACAAAATCGCCTCAGGCTTGTTGAAGCAGCCGCAGGTTGTTTGTGTCTGTCGGCTAGTCCATGGGATACAGACAGATTGCGATATTGAAATACAATACGCAGGCAAAACGTTTTGCTTGCTCTAAGCTGTTTCAGTCCCGCGAGAATTCTGCTTGAACTACTTATTTGCTGTAGTCAACATTGGGAATTCAAGATGAGGCAGTTAATGGTAGACATGCAGGTTATTAGAGGAACATTGATATCACATTAAGTGCTTAATGCGTAGTAATAAAGAAAAATCAGTACCATAAGTTACAAATTGTTTTCTGTCTAAATACAAGTTTAAAAAATGTATTTCTTAGATGGAGAGTGATGTGAAATTGCTGGACGTTTTTCTATGGACACAACAAAACTGTTCCTCTATCAGAGCCTTCCCAGTAGGCTTCCCCTTCCATTACCCCTGGTACAACTTTTTTAGAAGACAGTGCACTGGACACTCTTGTTGTAGATGTATATTAAAAGAAATAAATTGATGAATTTCCTATAACAGTACGCATTTATTTTAGTCTGTTTTAGTTATCTTTTAAAAGTCACAAGCAGCCTTTCGTTTGGGTACTTTTTTTTTTCCGGAAATTGGTGTCTGATTTCCTAATTTCGTTCTCGGTCAGTACACGATTTTTTTTTTTTTTGCTAGTTGCTTTACGTCGCACCGACACAGATAGGTCTTATGGCGACGATGGGATAGGAAAGGCCTGAAAGTGGGAAGGAAGCCGCCGTGGCCTTGATTAAGGTACATTCCCAGCATTTGCCTGGTGTGAAAAATGGGAAACCACGGAAAACCATCTTCAGGGTTGCCGACAGTGGGATTCGAACCCACTATCTCCCGGATGCAAGCTCACAGCCGTGCGCTCCTAACCCCACGGCCAACTCGCCCGGTAGTATACGAAATCAAACCCGGAAGAACTGATTATTGTGTAATTAAGAAACTTGTCTTTGTAATTGGACAACTGATGTAAAATATACACGCTGGCATTATTTAAGGGATGAATCCACAGCTTCCGTGATTGTTTTGAATTCAAGAGCAGCCACAGCACTGGTACAGTCAATGTCCTCTCTCAGAAGACAACTAGACAACTGACTCACTGCATGTTGCAGTCGTTCGAAATCGCCGCAAGCATGTTGTCTCACGGAGTTTGCTAACCGCAGTGTGGTTTCAGCTTAAGAAAGGCAAGGTAGCAAGTCGGAAAAGTGTTTTCGAGGAAATCGCTATAGTGCCAGTATCCAGTATTCGGTAGATAGTAGGTTCGAACCCCACTGTCGGCAGCCCTGAAGATGGTTTTCCGTGGTTTCCCATTTTCACACCAGGCAAATGCTGGGGCTGTACCTTAATTAAGGCCACGGCCGCTTCCTTCCCACTCCTAGCCCTTTCCTATCCCATCGTCGCCCATAAGACCTATCTGTGTCAGTGCGACGTAAAAACAACTACCAAAAAAAATCGCTATAGTAATGGAGAAAGCGGTAACAACAGTGATGTTATTTCTGAAATAGCCAAAAGTGCACCAGGAAAAAAAAAAAGTTTTGGCTAGTGCTTAGGTCACTTGTTTGTCATGCTGAAGAGACTGAGTGCGTCTTACGGAATTATAGATAGTCTTCTCTGTAACATAAGTGAGCATGTGTGCTGTAAACTGCGCAACAATAACTGCTTTACATCCTACCAACTACTTTTACGGGTTTCGCAGACTCCGAGGTGCCGGAATTTTGTCCCGCGACACGAGGCTGACGCATTGAGCCAGAATGCAACCTAGTAGTCAAAGGAATATTTAGTGTGCTCGAAGTGCACCACAGTCTGCCCCAACTTGCGATATGTTGTACGTAATTGTCCAGTACATCATTTATCTTGTGTTGACATTAACTACCTCCCGTACAACAGTTACGAACTTGGAAACAAATCAAAATTATTTGTCGTGTTGGCATCTCAATCTGTCAGAGGGAAACCGCATAATTATGTTTTTGTCATTAGCGGACTTGACCTAATGCGTACTGCATCTTGGTTACATAAATACTGTTTAACAGTGCGGGCCTTGTGAGAATCATAGAACGGAGTGACATCGCTAAAGTAAAGACATTTTTTGTAGATTTGATAAGTAAAGTCGTTAAGCAATGAATACCTCGGAGCACATTCTTGTTTAGTGTACTTGTAATTTTGCTATATGCACGTGCGTACGTTATACATTTCGAAGGGTATATACCGGATGTCCACAATAAACTGACGGTGTTCACCGCGGCACGGCACAGGATGTAATGATAGTATGAATCTGAAATTTCGTAGATATAATAACAAAGCAATGAGCTCGCGAATTATACTACAAAAATTATTAGTTCCAAATCTTGCCTCCGGGTAACAGGCAGGGACGCTAACCCTACAGCGCGGGGTCGCCGAACATACGCAAACATCGGACACTCCTGGCACAAAAAAGCGATACAATAAATAAAGAAATAAATTGGCTTCCGTTTCCAGGCTCAACAGTTTCTGCTTAATCCAGAGTGAGTAGCATTACATTTTACGCCCAAATTAAGGGGCTGGGATAATTTTCCGTTAGAAGCAAGGTTTGCTTAATAGACAGGTTTTACTGTATTATTATTTGGTCTATTTAAGCCAAACGATTCCAACTGAGGTGTTCTCACGGCCCAGGCTGGCCCCGGCAGCAGCCCCAGTGCTGTGCTATAGCACCGTAGACGTGGTGGGGGAAGCAGGGGAAGTAGCAGAGGCAGAACCACAGATCAAGTCAGCGCGCAGTTTATGAAAACAATATTATTTATGACAATTCTGTGAACACATAAACAATTTATTCTGTGCATACATTGCGTTTGCCTTAATGTACATGTAGCGTTTAAGTCGATTGTTGACATCGTTTTGCGGCAACTAATTTACCGATATTTACAATCGATTTGGCAGTAGAAATTCTAAGTACAGTCTCTAAGACAGTATCAGACAGAGAAGTCCTAGTACTACATTTATTTAAATTAATAATTGAAAACATCTGTTCACATGCATAAGATGTACCGAACATTGACGTAAATTTTAAGGCAAAAACATGAAGTCTGGGAAATTCTTGTGGATGAATACCTTTGTAAAATGAAATTAAATCACCGTTGTAGTGGTAGTACCTGTCGTTTAAGATTGCGTTGCACTGTAGTTTTATCAGCTCTGTTTGGATATATGATGGTGATTTTTTCGGGACGCGCTGAAAATGGGGTCATAAATATTTCAAGTTGAGGTGCCATAGCATTCATTTCTTTGAATCGGGCATTGAATTCATCGTGCAAAGTCTGTAACGACGTCTGGTAGTCTCCAAGATTTTCGTAAGTAGACAAATGTAATGATTTAAATGAAGTAACATTGTCAAAATTTTCGGCTTCAAGATGTCTTTTCCATAAGAAACTCTGCATTTTGAAAGTCTTAATTATATCACATATAGTGCTAATCATTGTGTTTCTCCCTTGCAATGAAATATTTAAATCATTCAAATAAGACGTTATGTCCGCCAAGGAAGCGAGGTCAGCTACTCATTGTTTATTCCGCAAAGTTGGTTGTGGAGAATCTTTCATCTCTATGAACAGAGATATTTCTTCAATTATTGCAAAGAAGGTTGCTAGCACTTTCGCGCAACTTAACCAGCGCACAATACAACAACAGGGAATGTCGCTACATTCTGCCTCGAGATATTTTAAAAATCATTTGAACTGCCGATGGTTCAAACCATGCTTTCTGCAGAAATTTACACGTTTTGACACAGTATCCATAACAGATTTAAAGTTGCGAAAGATTTTTGCACATAATTGTTCTTGATGTAAAATGCAATGCACTGCGTGGAGTAGTTGGGGAAGGAGGGGAACGGTGCTGCCGCACAGAGTGCTCGAGTTGGAAAGGCCTGATTTAAGCTACGAAACGATTATTGATTTGTTTTCTACTCTATTTTACACGGTTATCTTCATATTCATTAAGGGGTGTTAGAACACCGCTCTTACCCCGTGTTGGGTGCATCTGAAGCCGTCAGAGTTTTCCTTCCTTTGAATTTACACCATGTCATGTCATACTGTCATGTTGCTGAATAGATCTAGAACAGCCTCTCCGCCCACATGTCATCCTCTGTTCATAGCAGATTGCGTGTTAGTTCATGGTTTGCAAACTCCCTCCCTTGTGGCAAAGCAGGGAAATTGGAATTCCATTTCCTTAGTTTAGCGAGTAATGAGAAACACTTGTTGATCAATGTGCCCGGCTTTAATTGAAAGTACTGTAAAGAAAGGATACTGTGTCCAATGGACGTTCAGCGTATATTTCGCCTTAATCAATTCATATCAATAGCAAAGATAATGTGGCGAAGAACATGTTTCACATTTAACTAATTGCTCAGGTGTTACATTAACCCGGCAACGGGTGCATCTAATGTGGTCGTGGTGACTCATAATGACCCACAAATTGTTATTTGATTTGCTATTTATAATATATCTTCTATTCCATAACAATTAAGACTGTTTTTATAATATGAAAATGACCACACCTCCATTTAAATCTTTATAATACAGTTAAGCCTATTCTTTCTCTTCGCACACAAGTTTCAATAATAGAAACGTATTATTGAAAAATCATTACAAAATTACACGTGTTTCAAAAATTCACCATATTTTCTCGGAAACTAAAAAAGCACCAACATATTACACTGGAATGTTTTCTAGAATAATTTAGACAATACTTAAGTTCGTTTCCAAATGGACAAGATACTAAAATGTCCAATGTTTTTCACACAGTAACTCTTGCTACAACGGAAATCTGAAAAAATGAATTAATTATAGTCCTACAGGATTTCACGATCAAGTGATTTTTTAATTTTTTTTTACAAAATGTGGAGATGATAGACAAGTTTATACTAATCCAGCCTCTTATTGCATTAAGGCACTAGTTTAGGCACTTTCAAGGCAGTCTAGGAAGATCAGTTTCTAACTGCAGACCTCCTGACCAGCTGACCTGTCTAGACTACCACAGGGTCTAACAAGATCTGGTTGATGAATTGCCTGGCGGTAAGGCGGCTGCGGACCACGACAAGATCTGTACGGCTGCAGACACTAATGCCACCCTACAAAATCACAGAACCTAGTCCGAATCTGTCCAGTTGCTGTACAAAATTTGGCAAGAAACACTCATCAGGGCATCTCCAAAACACGTATCGATATACGGCCATCACTTTGAATACGGGAAAATCGTGACTCGTCTGTGAACAACAGAGCTCTTCAATGGCGAAGATGCCAATTGTCGTGGACAAGGCCCCACACCGCCGGCTGCGTATGACTAGGGAAGAGATGTCCATGTGCGTACCGCCATGTAGAGGACACTCCTGAGCTTGCCAAGGAGATCGTAGTACGGAGTATATGCATTAACTTACATTAACACACGCATGAAAACACCTGTCCTTGTTATTAGTATTTCTATGACACGACCTAACACGGTAAGAACGAATGTTAATTAGATACATAGAAAATATTTTTAAAGCAACAGTAACAGGAAACAGAAGATCGTCAACAAAAACGAACAAAAAAATAATGTATTGCTAATTTTAAAAAAACATGCCAGGCAGAAGCTGTATGCAGGAAGTAATCCGAAGTTTGAAGTGGTAAAAGTGGGACGTGAAGTGTTAAAAGTTGGTGTGCTCTTTCACAATGATTCTCGGTAAATGTCCGACAATGTCTCATTAAGCCCTCCAGGAAACTTTAGCCATTGCTAAGTAAGTGATAATGAAAGACACGGCCTACACCAACTAGGCCTACCGTGGACACACAAAAACTGAACTCATTTTGCATTGTTATTGAACATCTCCATTGACATGTTTTAAAGTAAAAGAACAGTCCCCGAAAACAGAAACAAATATACCGGTACATGAAATTGATAATCTTAAAAAAGACCATGTACCGGTAGCTCACAGGCTTGTAATGAGCATTTTATAGACTTGGGCCCAAGTAAAATTTTTCGGAATAGCATATTTAACCATTACTTTACTATAAAACAGATGTGAAAAAGGATAAATTAAGGCTTATGTACTTACAAAGAACTTTTCACGTAACGTTTAAAAATTTGAAGCAATACATTGCCCTAAAACTAGACAGGTTTTATCAAGCTTTATCAACCACATTTTCCGTATTCTAGGCCTATGTTTTTCCAATTATTAGTACCGGTACACAGTCTGTAAGAAGAATATGCATGGTTTTTTTTTTCTTTTCAGAATAGATGTTTATTTAGTAAGAATTATCCCTCAATAAGTTGAAAAAAAAAAAAAAAGAAGGCCAAGAATAAGAAGCCTACGTATTTAAATTTCTATGTCCACACGTTCTCTGAATCCACCGTTCTATAGCCTGCTTAATTCACGATTATGATAACTGATAATAATTTCATAACAGTCAATTTCCACTCACTTATGTGAAGACATACCAGATCCCGCCTGACAGCCATCTGTACAATTAGAAGCTGCACAAGGGTTCACCATCCTTGAATAATTTTTCACTCCACACGTAAGGAATAAATTAATTCTCCTTTACTATTTCCCATTACATAAAATAAACTTCATTATAAAGCCCGTATTGTCGTGAGTATACGTTGAAGGTTAGGTCAAATGTTCCAACTTTACAATACCAAGATTCTTTATTAAATATTTAGTTAATAAAGAATCTTGGTATTGTAAAGGTGGAACATTTGACCTAACCTTCAACGTTACTATTTCCCATCAATTTAACTACTGCAAAAGCTCGTATTCACTGAAAACATTTGGTAATACATAATCACTCCATCACATATAATACTACAACAGATCAACTGACCGACACGATTCAGTGTGAAAGCACGCAAGGAACTGTAAACATTATTACGTGCTAATCATGCATTCGAAGCTGAAGTTCCCACAATACGGCGATGCGCGAATGTATTCAATATTTCTCATAGCATCAGCGCGCTCTGTGACTCTAGATAAGTAATATTAAAGTATTTGGTCATGGTTATATATTGGTGTTCTGCGTTTACGAGCGTACAAAAAGCGAGCGGCTTGATGTTTTCACGTTAAGCGTGAACAAGTCGACTGAGGGCCGGTTCTACCACCTACTGGTAAAGTAGCGCGTAATTTGCCCTCCGCGTAAAAGGATGTTTCCGTTCGACAACTCCCAGGTAGCGCTATCGGCAGCATAAATCGTCGTTACCCGGCGCGTAATTTCTCGGCCACTTCGAGGGCCCGATAAGACTTTACCTGCCGGGCAAGTTCTGAGAGCTGAACATTATTAGCTGTATTTCTGGTGATATGCAACTCAAATTAGCTTAGTATACTGAAAAAATCAGTATACTGTAACAGTGATCGATATTGTATTGCAGGATTTTGAACATTAATGCTTCCCTTTAGTTGCAACGGTCACACCAGCCTCTCGCATCGGTAGCGCAGGGAACACATTTTATACGTCAAGCTTTCGTAAAGAAACTCTAAAAGGATGTAAAATCAAAATCTATTGGAAATCATTTCAAATGGGCTTTAATTTTCTACTTTTTCAAGTTTTCCGACACGAGATATATATCCTACCTAACCCAAGCGTTTTCGTAGCGTAATGGTTAACATGTTCGCTTCGTAATACGAAGTGTGCAAGTTCGAGTGTTCATTACGACGAATCTTTTTTATTTCCATTATTAGCGTTCTGTTAATCTGTATGCCTCTTTTCATACGTTCTTATCATAATATTATGTCTACTAGGAAAATTGCTTTATATGTATGCTACCTATAGCAAGTGATGTTATGATTAACAGCACATAGGACTGTCGCCCAGGTAGCAGATTCCCTATTAGTTGTTTACATAGGCTTGTAAATTATTTCGAAGAAATTGGAAACTATTCCATTCCCGAATTCCTCTTCCTATGAATGGATATTTATCCCGATTTGTTCTTTACATTTACAGTACCTTCCAACTTTATCTTCATAAAGTTAAAAATTAAAATGAAATGGTTTATCAATAAATGGAAGCATCTGGAACTAAACGAGGTCACAGAACTAGTTGCAAATAAAGCATCGCGGAGATACTTAATCAATTCACAGAAGCCTGCAGATAGAATGCTCAAAGGCAGTAAGTCCGTAAAGAAGATGTGTGTATATACGTATATGGAAGCGCGTAAAAGAGAGTTAAGAACAACGGCAGGGAACGAAAATACACTTTAAAATGTAAATTAGAAATACGATGCAAACCTGCGTACCTTCTATTACGGAGCGAGCGACTTGACCAGTCTACTACAAGAATACCTTTCAAAAACGCTGCCTTGCATGATAGGTTATAACTGGCGTAAGAAAATGTTATCTCGAGATTTTAATCCCAATTAGGTATTGCTATTGAAGATCATAGATTAAAATCACGAAAGCTTGACATGAATCGTTGTCCATAACTCTTAAGACTTCCCTTATTAGGCTTTTTGGTGATAATCAGCAGACGCAAGCACAGGGAAATAAGACAATCGAAATGGGTTTCATGCATCTGACGATAGATAGCACCACACTCGAAAGCGAGAAATCGCTGAAAATCAGTCTAGCCAACTTCGTATATCGGTGTCTAGCTGCGGGTAGCTACCTAGCGCTTGCGCGGAGGTGGTTGGACGCAAGCCCTAAGTACCAGCCGATTTACACCTCCAGGTAGTTTACCTCCCGGGCAGCTGCCAGCCACTTTACCAGCAGATGGTAGAACCGGCCCTGAGTCGTAAGTTCCTTTCGCGAAACCTATTCCTTACAGTCTGATCGGATACCCTGACTCCCGTTGCCCTTCCGAGGTTTTATAGCAGTCCTCTGGCACTGGCGGGACGACGACGCTACGCAGAAATGGCCTAATATCGGTCGTCATTTTGGGTTGTGGTGCGTCGACGACTTTGTCCAATTCACCAGGTTAACTGATTTGTTTTGTATCGATTCCATAACAAATAAATGACAAACGGCGAGACATTGAAGTCCTCGGCAACACAATAAAAGGTACACCCTTTCTGGATCAAAGTGACTGCTCTTGCGACTTCTCATTGTACGTGCACGAAGGTACACGAACTCCGCAAAGGACAACTTCAGTCTGCTTACCTCGCTACGGCACACCGACACACATGTATCAGCTTTGTTCTGAGGGGTTTCCAGGCACTGCACTGCAGAACTTTGACCAGAATGTTCCCTCTCTCCGTTCTTTTTTAATTTGTTCACTGAGGAAGCTATTCGAATAATGAAGGAGAAATCAAAGGGAATAATAGTCGATGGTGAAAGGGTACACTGTATCAGATTTGCTGATGACGCTGTAATACAGTAGTTGCAGACTTGGAAAGAGAAACGTAAAGAATGTTGCAAGTGTTATCAGACACTCTTAAACAATGGAAATTGAAAGTCAACAAAAACACGAAAGCAACGGTAGTATGAAAGAATATTAAAGAAATAAAGACCTATATAAATACCGATGAGGTCAAATAAATTGATCACCGGGCGAGTTGGCCGTGCGGTTAGAGCTTGCATCCGGGAGATAGTGGGTTCGAATCTCACCGTCGGCAGCCCTGAAGATGGTTTTCCGTGGTTTCCCATTTTTACACCAGACAAATGCTGGGGCTGTACCTTAATTAAGGCCACGGCCGCTTCCTTCCCACTCTTAGACCTTCCCTATCCCATCGTCGCCAAAGATCTATCTGTGTCGGTGCGACGTAAAGCAAATAGTAAAACAATTTAAAAAATTAAAAATTATCAGGTGAAACAATTCTGTTAACTTGGCAATATGATCAGAGAGGACAATATACCTATGTTTGGTGGAAATGAAGAGAAGGATAGCAGTGGCATAAAAGGTGTTTATGATCATTTTTTCCAAGTTGCTTTACGACGCATCGGCGCAGAAGTCTTATGGCGACGATGGGAGGAAATGGTTAGGAGTGGAAAGGAAATGGCCGTAGCCTTAAGGCACAGCCCCAGCATTTGCCTGGTGTGAAAATGGAAAACTACGGAAAACCATCTTCAGGGCTGCCGACAATGGGGTTCGAACCCACTATCTCTCGAATACTGGATACTGGCCGCACTTATGCGACTGCAGCTATCGAGCTCGGTATTTATGACAAAGAAATGGTGTCAAAGTTCCCTATGGGAAAATCAAATGATCATAAACATGTCTTATATGTCACTTGGTCATGGCCATCTATCAACTGCTGCTAATTTCAGATGACCGCCAAGCCGTAAGACAGAGCCAGCATGGTTGCTAGGTAACATCGTCTGCCCATCCATCCACACTTTACATCACAGCCTACACGGTTGCTAGGTTACACTTCCGTCACACATTTCGTTACATGACACTATTTTGTTACATAAATTTGCGGATGACCAACGGCTCTAAGACATATTTATGCCAAAAACGATTTAGCTAGAAAACATATTAATATATATATCAGGAAAATCTTTGCGAAGTGATTTGTATGGAGTACAGTACTTTGATCTATGGAAGTGAAAGTTGGACTCTGTGTGAACTGCCTTGAAACTGCAAACATATGGAAATAGCGCAAAATTACAAGAACGAGCTGGATGGACAGAGAAACCATCCTGGAAGTTTTAAGGGAAGTTCAAGAAGAGAGGAAATTATTAAAGGAAATGGAAAAGATAGAAAAGGAAATTTACTGGACATTTACAATGTTTGCTTAAAATGTTTAAATGCAAGTTAGGAATGAACTCCTTGGATGAAGGTGTACGCATAAACCGGCTTCGGTGGTGGGTCATGTGAGGCGAATGGAGGAGGGTAAGTTACCTAGGAGTATAATGGACTCTTATGGAGGGTAAGAGAAGTAGAGGGAGACCAAAACGACGATGGTTAGACTCAGTTTCTAACGACTTAAAGATAAGAGGTATAGAACTAAATAAGGCCACAGCACTAGTTGCAAATAGAGGATTACGGCGACGTTTAGTAAATTCACAGAGGCTTGCAGACTGAACGCTGAAAAGCATAACAGTCTATAATGATGATTCATGCATGCATGCATGTATGTATGTATGTATGTATGTATGTATGTACGTATGTACTGGACATTTAATCAGACGCAACACTTTCTTTCATCAATAATCTTGAAGGTAAAATGTTAGGGAAGAAAGGAACAGACCGGGCTAGTAAGGAGTACTTGGAAGACATCGAGAAGAGACTAGGATGTGACAATATGAAATTGAAAAGGACAACAAATGGCAGAGGAGAGTGGTTGTATCAACAAGGCGTTGGCTTTAGGATGTAGATGGAAATGACTCTTTATATACTTCTGGTGGAGTGGTTACTGCCACATATTTCAAAATATAAGGGAATTGTTATGTTTCTATTTCAGTACCTATTCTCGATCGTGAGTGAGGGCACACAGACCATCTATTCTAAGTATTCCTTGACCGTCGTAAGACAGTGCTTTCAAGAAGTGATGTGACGGTCAAGGGGGCTACCTGGGCCAGGCATTGATTCCACTTACTTGTAACAGAATTCTAACCTTAATCTTTCCTGTTCGACCTCCCTTGATCAACTCTTCCGACCCACACGGTATTACGTTTGCGAGGACAAGGGAGTCTTTCATTTTCATGCACCACATAGGTCGGCACCGTGGTGTAGGGGTAGCGATCTTGCCTCTTATCCGGAGGCCCCGGGTTCGATTCCCGACCAGGCTAAAAAAATTACTAGTCTCTGAGGGCTGGTTCGAGGTCTACTCAGCCTACGAGATTACAAGTGAGGAGTTATCTGACGGTGGGATAGCGGCCTCGGTCTAGAAAGCAAAGAATAATGGCCGAGTATTCGTAGTGCCGACTAAACGACACCTCAGAGGTCGCTTGATACGTTATGGCCCTTCGGGGCTGTTGCGCCATAGATAGATTACGTTTATTAGTGGCGAAATTGTCCGGCTCCATGGCTAAATGGTTAGCGTGCTGGTCTTTGGTAACAGGGGTCCCGGGTTCGATTCCCGGCAGGGTCGGGAATTGTAACGATAATTGGTTAATTTCGCTGGCAAGGGGGCTGGGTATATGTGTCGTCTTCATCATCATTTCATCGTCATCATGACGCGCAGGGTGTCAAATCAAAAGACCTGCATCTGGCGAGCCGAACTTGTCCTCGGACACTCCCGGCACTAAAAGCCATACGCTACTTCATTTCATTTCAGTGACGAAATTAGGGCTCAAGGCCCTGACTTACTTATCCACTAAAGGAATACGCATCTACATAACTTATAATTGCAAATGACACAAATAATATTAATAATAATAGAATCCTTACGTTTAAAATAACTACACTTGAATGACGTAACTACAGTAATCCATTCATTCATCTCGTTCATTCAAAAGTATCCAGCAAGTTAGCGGGATCTACTCAGCAAGTGCTCACGGCAAGCCACTTTTAAAATTGCGAAGAGAGGGAATGTCCCTAATATTCGCAGGTTCCATGACCCGGACACCTGGTTTTGGTATTTTGACATGAATATGTCTTATCGCTGAGGGTCATCCGAAAATTTGTGTAACGCGACAAAATGCGTGACGGAAGTTACATCACATTAGTCCTTACCGTAGGCCTTGGTCGCCAAAGAAGTACCGCCAGTGACGTCACATCAGTCGTTACCGTAGGCCTTGGTCATCAAAGATGAAAAATATATTCATGATCGTTAGCTTTTCGCAAAGGGAACAGTTTCTTTTTTTTTATTCTGGTTTTAAGGGAGTATTTCATGTTCCTCGTCCTATTTCTATTGCCTATTTTTCATTTTTCGAAGGATCAGATCTCTCGTTTCTTGCCTTCTGATTTCGAGTTAAGAGGAGATGATTATCTAGCGATACTCTCAACTGAAACAATAATCACCACACATGCTTCTTCGGAAGTAACGAGTAAATACAAAGCCATATTTTTAGTGATGACAAAAACTTGAATGACTCGACCGTTTCCATTTGAACTAAGCTCAGAGCTCGGAGTAAAAACAAAAAAATCTCAGAGGACTGAGTTCACCACCTAAAAACCTGCAGATTATGTGGCGTGCAGGCACGATAATCCTGCAGTCGTTAATACCTAGCAATGATTCAGTCCAGTTTTAAAGGAAGTTTAAAGCACAGAGCACAACGTTGCTCGAAGAAATTTATTCACGCAGGGTGAGGTAGATAACGCCACAATTATATTTTAGCAGGTCTAAATTTTAGTAGAGGTAGCTGCTTAGCAGAGTCACCAAATACGTGTTGCTTTCACACGAAAGGACATTGGCTCGATTCTCCGTCGTCAGGAAATAAGACACATTTAAATAACAATGTTATTGGAGTTTTTATGTTCCACTAACTACTTTTACGGCTTTCGGAAACGCCGAGGGTGCCGGAATTTGGTGCCGCAGAAGCTCTTTAATGTGCAAGTAAATCTACCGACAGGAGGCTGACGTATTTGGGCACCTTCAAACACCATCGGACTGAGACAGGATCGAACCTGCCAAGTTGGGATTAGAAGGCCAGCGCCTCAACCGTCTGAGCCAGTCAGGCCGGCGCGAAATTTAAATATGATATTTCGACATAATCCCGGGGTTAATTTAGCCTTCAGCAGAAATAAATAACTTCATATCGTTATTGTTAGCCTCTGAGGAGGGTGGGCGACACCGGCTGTTTATTGGAAACGGCGTGATATTGCGGTAAAAGAGTGCTGTGTGTAGTGTATGGGCTGCAAAATGTTGGGGACAAGACAATACAAACACCCAGTTCCCGCGCCAATGGAATTAATTATTGTTAAGATTAAAATCCGCGATCCACCCGGGAATCGATCCCGGGACCGAATGCCAGTATGCTGACCATTCAACCAAGGAGCTGGACACAGCCGCAATGAGTACCAGAGAGTGGTGGTGATCATTGTTTTACGAGGAAGTAGAACTGAGCAACCATCCTCGCTTAACACTAATGAGAGCAAAAATGGAAAAGGCCTGTTCCTTCGAAGAATAAGGAAAGACGACCACGAAGGGAGCGAAAATGCAAGACTCCCTAGGCCTTGTAAATCTATTGTCATCGGAGTCGAAACAGAACAAGAGTTGACCAAGGGATGTCGTCACTTAAGAAAGGTGAAAGTGAGGAGACTGGCACAAGTAGAAGCAATGCCAGACTCAGCTAGGGGCCCGTGCACACCAACCTGCGCTCAAGTTGAGAGCTCCAAGGGACCCGTTTTACTCGCGCCACGGCCACTTCCTTCTCACTCCTACGGACAGACACACTGAGTTTGGGTAGTACCGAACTGGTCCGACGGTCAAAACATTCCAAAGACATGTTTCTTCCATAAGGAAAGTCGCAGTTGAACTGGTCCGACGGGTAGTTGGCAGTTGGAATTTCCGAATGGGTTTCTAAACTCTACCCTAACACCTCAACAACTAACTCATTTCACAAGACTGTGTCAGTTCTCAGATAGCCTCAGAGCAGTGCAATACTAGAAGAGGTGTCCAATGTTTTCCATGTTCAATGGGAGGGGCTTTGTCGTTTTTGAGGGGTTTAAATATTCAAAAGGTGGCGAGATAAAATCGGGTCAAAAATGGCTAACCTAACCTAAAGGTCTGACCACCGCCGTCTCAATCTCTATATAGGATTCAGACGGCGGTGGGTCTGACAAGGCATAATACATTAAATGAGCAGACGATAAGGCTTCTTCGATCCTTGGTTTTGATATTTTAGCTTCGGACAGTTCGACCCCACCCCCTGTGCTAACCGTCGGACCAGTTCGATCACATTGACAACACCCACCAAGTTTTACCACCCCTACCCGCAGGGAGTGAGTACCAGGTTATTTCTATCCGTATAAGCCATTTATCTTCTACTCCGTCACAGGCAATCGTAGCCTATACTGAATTTGCTCTGACTTCTTATGTTTCATATATTAACTGTCCGGCTCCATGGCTAAATGGTTAACGTGCTGGCCTTTGGTCACAGGGT
Organism: Anabrus simplex; assembly: GCF_040414725.1. NCBI lineage: Eukaryota > Metazoa > Arthropoda > Insecta > Orthoptera > Tettigoniidae > Anabrus > Anabrus simplex. Next base: position 47,544,073 of record NC_090272.1, on the reverse strand, counting down.
TCACGAGTTCGATTCCCGGCAGGGTCGGGAGTTTTAACCATCATTGGTTAATTTCTCTGGCACGGGGACTGGGTGTATGTGTCGTCTTTATCATCGTTTCGTCCTCATCACGACGCGCAGGTCGCCTACGGGAGTCAAATCAAAAGATCTGCATCTGGCGAGCCGAACATGTCTTCGGACACTCCCGACACTAAAAGCCATACGCCATTATTTCATTAGATTAACTGAGTCTACAGACCTCTCTCATGGGTCAACTACGGCATCGTACTGTAAACTCAGACAGGAGAGAATAATATTACGATAATGAACTTCGGGAAGGGGGTGGGGTGAACTATCTCCCTCTATAACAATTCAATTGTATGTTTTGGCCAGTGTCAGCATTTCAGGCCGTTACACATAAACAATGACTATGAAAAGTACTTTGAAACTTTTGCTATTGTGACTCCCATGGCTGCCAAAATCCGCCGGCCACTTCACAGATGTTGTTGTTGTTGTTGTCGTTCTTTTGCCACTTGCTTAGCGTCGCACTAACACATCGAAGGTTGTCGGCGACGGAAGGAAGAGCTAGGATTGGGAAGGCACCGGTCGTGGCCTTAATTAAGGTACAGCTCCAGCATTTTCCTGGTGTGAAAACAAGGAAACCACGGAAAACCATCTTCAGGGGTGCCGACGGTGGGATTCGAACCCACTATCTCTCAAAAGCAAACTCACAGCTGCACGCCCCTAACCGAGGATAGATATACATGCATGCATACATACCTGCCAAGTTGGGGTTAGAAGGCCAGCGCCTTAACCGTCTGAGCCACTATCTGCCGGGCTGAGTGGCTCAGACGTTTAAGGCGCTGGCCTTCTAACCCCAACTTGGCAGGTTCGATCCTGGCTCAGTCCGGTGGTATTTGAAGGTGCTCAAATACGACAGCCTCGCGTCGGTAGATTTACTGGCACGTAAAAGAACTCCTGCGGGACTAAATTCCGGCACCTCGGCGTCTCCGAAGACCGTAAAAGTAGTTAGTGGGACGTAAAGCAAATAACATTATTATTATTATTACATACATAGAGAGGTTGCCGGCATATAGTGTACTCCTATCGAATAACACCAAGGCGCCTGCTTTTGGCTTAACGTCGCCATCCGACGGACGACTTATATGCCTTCACTCCATCTTAGCATTGCGGAGAAGTTTAGAATTTAATTTACGCTTTCGGCAGGCAGTCTAGTGATTAGAAATTGTATGTCACCTCCTCTACTATCCTGCCGGTCAACATTCTGATGGTGAAATGTTTTTGACCAACGGGACTCGAACCAGCTATCCACGGTGTCGGACCATATGGTGTAACGAGTGTATTTTTACCATTGATATACAGGAAATATAAATTGAATATGTTATCAATACAGGTAATAATTTCGTGTGGCTATTTCTAGCAGAGTGCAGCCCTCGTAAGGCAGACCCTCCGATGGGGGTGGGCGGCATCTGCCACGTGTAGGTAACTGCGTGTTATTGTAGTGGAGGATAGTGTTGTGTGTGGTGTGTGAATTGCAGGGATGTTGGGGACAGCACAAACCCCAGCCCCCGGGCCATTGGAATTAACCAATGAAGGTTAAAATCCCCGACCCAGCCAGGAATCAAACCCGGGGCCCTCTGAACAGAAAGCCAGTACGCTGACCATTCAGCCAACGAGTCGGACAATACAGGTTATATACACAAACTGAATGTCAATAGGTGGTGTGAATTCAAACAGTGATATGATATGCACATGGAAAAAGTGGGTGGGGGTGGGGGGTTTGTAGTTATTTTGGATCTATTTGCAGTAGTGCACCTCACTGCAGCATCTGCACATGAAAAGCTCGTCATGGCATGGCTAGGTAATGCGATCGAAGATAACAAAACTCCTTTCTTCCTGTGTTCGGCTCTTGTCGAATTAACACGATCAAACAATGTTTACAGCATTGCTAAGCGATTCGTGAAACATTTGTTTTGTAGATTATTGTTAGTAATGCATTTTATGTATGTCAGCTTTTTGTAAACCCATTGGGCTTTTAGCAACTCCTGGGCAATATCCGGTCAACAAACTAGCAGTTTATAGTGTTCCGAATAAGTTTTTTCTGCCAAGATGAGCAAGCACGGAGCGGAAAGCTACATTCCATTTAGCCGCAGATTTCAAGGCCTATTTGATACACATCTGTTCAGGCGCGAAAGGACATCTGGAAACAACAATCAATCGCTGGCGCCAAATATAGTTTTTTTAACAGACCACCAAAAATTGGGGGTTTTCCTGAATATTTCCAAGAAATATATGACGCTCTCACTCAACCTCACCCCCCTCCCAATTCTTGTTGGCTACAAGTTTGAGAGGTATTTATGAGGTTCACTGATACACCATACTTCAGCTGTCTAATGCTACCGTTTTTCCTTAAGACTGGGTTTACATGCTCAAATTTGTTTAATTTTTTTGCTATATTTAAGAATCCTATAACTTTCGTATTTTTCGACTAAAATCCATGTTTCATGCTCATTCTCTGTTCTGTAGTTTCCACTAATAATTATAAATAAGTGCCATTATCAATATATCACGGAGCCCACCTGGTGGCCTTGATCGTTAAGGCGCTGAAGTCCAAACGGTCTGACACCGCGGTTAGCCGGTTCGAGTCCCGATGGTCGAAAAAAATTTCACCATCAGAATGTTGACCGGCAGGGTAGGTGAGGTGGCGGTATACAATTTCTAATCACTAGATTGCGTGCCAAAAGCCTGTATTAAATTCCAAACCTCTCCGCAGTGCTCATGTGGAGTGAGGGCAAATGACGCTGTTGATGGTGATTCGTCCGTCGGATGGGGACGTTAAGCCTTGAGCAGACCCCTTGGTGCTATTCGACAGGAGTAGGCTATGTTCCGGCACATCATACTATCATATATCACGTCATTCATTTCATCTCATTGACTCCTCTAGTGAGGTTGACGCCAGGAAGGGCATCCCGTCATAATAACCCACCACGACAGATTCATCTCACCTCACCTTATACCCGACCCCGTAGAGAAACGGGACAAGGGTTGGACAAACAAACATCAATATATCACGGACAGGAGGAAGAAGTCACTTTATGAGTGGTGTTTTTATTGTTTTGACAAACACTGTAGATGTTTTGTACTTTCGTTTACAATTGCTATGTAAAGTATGTATAGCGGCGCTTAAGATATTTGCGGGATAACTTGTTCACGATGGTACGAATTTGACGAGTAAAGACGCGGGAATGAAGTGTCAGCACTTAAAGACACTTTACGAGGACATTGTCGCCAACATTAAGTCTATCGTAAGCTCTATACCTAATATCGTGTCATTCGGTGATTACAATACTTTGCCTATTAAGGCACGACACATTACTCAGGCTTTATGCCAAGAAATCATGCATTGCAGGGCGCAATAAAATTCACCCAGTTGTATAATCACGAATGGAACACAATAAACGCACCATTGATATCCACCGCCATGGGCTATTTTGTTGAATATAAATAATTCAGTGTGTACCACCCTCCATATTGTCTGCATTGGTTATTGAAGTGGGGGATTTCTAAATATCCCTTCGGTGGTTTTGTACCGCTTAGCCAGAACGGCATGGATTATACTACTACGCCATTATTACCAAACCCCAAACGCATGATTGCGGTTTGCACACAACACAATTCTCTTCCAATGAAAGGTATGAATTTCCGACAATCACTATTCCTTTCGTGCAGATAATTGCAGATTGTAACACGTATCAGGACACGAAAAGTGATTGGCAGAAATAAGTCTGGACCAGCTTCTAGTCTGCAAAATACGTCACGTGGTTCCAGGATATAATAATAATAATAATAATAATAATAATAATAATAATAATAATAATAATAATTGTTACGGGGTTATCCGTGGAATGCAGAGGTGAAAGAAGATGCGGGCTGGAATGGGTCTATCCACAAAGCCGAGATATGAATTAAAATTTCATTAAAGGTTATATTTTCGAAAATAGCAAAACTTAACAATTTTCACATAGAATTTGAAAATTTAACAAGTAACCACAAGTCAACAAATAACAGACAATCAGGTACAAGACCAGTAAAGCCAAGGTTTAGGGACAAATTAACAATCTGGGCTTCAAGCCCCACCTTTTACAATTTCTGAGCTCACCGCTCAACTTTACCAAGGCACATTTTTGTCCAAAGGGCAGAAAACCCCTTCATTCAAGGAGCCTTGGCTCCAAAAATCATATCAGGCCTCCTAGAGGCACTTTTACTACCTATAAAAGAGCTGACCCGCTCTCAATTTTCTGAGCCTATCACAGGCCACAACAGTCTTTACCATTAACTGCCCTCAAGGCACACTTACAAAGAAACAGGGGTATCTTGTACCCAACCTACTGGGCCTTAGTAGAAAAATAACAGGTTAAGTTAATGGCCCAAAATGCAAAATGAATGGAGGCGAGAATTTGCACTCCTACATGAAACTTCTTAAAACCTACGAGGCACTAGGCCGATGAAACAGGGGCTATTCCAAAACTATGGAGGTGACTCGTATAAAGAATAAATTTAACACATTAAGGGAGAGTAGAAAAACGGTTACGAAAACGTAGTCACCTCAAATCCAAAACGAAGGGGAGCTCGAGAGGGTAAAGCACTCTCTATCCCCGATTTACAGTTAAAGATATATGAAATTTTTACAGAATTCTGCTTGTTTAAGAGATAGGTTACATGGTAAAGGTTTCGGATCTTCCCCGCGGGTTAAACTGCTGAGCTAGCAAGAAATAAAGATGTTAAGCGGCCATTACCTTACTGAAGACTGCTGCCTGAAGAAAGAGGCGCTTCCCGCCTCCTACTACACGTCCAGACACTAAGTTAACTGTTGATGATGTGGCCGAGACAAGAAAATCAGCAGTTTTTATACCCTCGAAGAAAATTCGAGACCTTTCATGAATAATTAAGACACACCCACAGGCGTTTATTAGGTAGCTTACAGTTACACATCAAAATCGAAGAAGAAAGACACGATTGGTCAAAAATTAATTACAGAAATAATTGATTGGCTAACTTCAAAACTGGCGGAAAGAAAAGATTAATATTGCCAACGCACAAATGAAAGAACGAAATTTAGTAATAGGAAAACTTATGGGTACAAAATATCTTCAAGAAAAGTTCCTTCACTTCGCAACAGGGTGCATGATCATTGTTTTTTTGTAGAGACATCTATAAGAGAATGTCCACACTTCTTGATCAATGGAAAACAAAACAAGTTGAAATCCACAGAGAATTGACAACTTTGTAATCACAAAATTTACAGTAGCGACATCTTCTGAGAAACCTATGAGTTGATCCAATTTTTAAAGTTCAGAGGTTCTCCTGTAGAAGAGGATTTATTGGCGCAAGATTTAAAACTGCGGCGTAGGGGTGTACCGCCCGGTACAATAATAATAATAATAATAATAATAATAATAATAATAATAATAATAATAATAATAATAATCAGGTACAAGACCAGTAAAGCCAAGGTTTAGGGACAAATTAACAAACTGGGCTTCAAGCTCCACCTTTTACAATTTCTGAGCTCTCCGCTCAACTTTACCAAGGCACATTTTTGTCCAAAGGGTAGAAAACCCCTTCATTCAAGGAGCCTTGGCTCCAAAAATCATATCAGGCCTCCTAGAGGCACTTTTACCACCTATAAAAGAGCTGGCCCGCTCTCAATTTTCTGAGCCTATCAAAGGCCACAACAGTCTTTACCATTATTTATTATTATTATTATTATTATTATTATTATTATTATTATTATTATTTCAGTCCAGCTCCATGGCTAAATGGTTAGCGTGCTGGCCTTTGGCACAGGAGTGCAGGGTTCGATTCCCGGTGGACTCGGGAATTTTTAACCATAATTGGTTAATTTCGCTGAGACGGGGGCTGGGTGTATGTGTCGTCTTCATCATCATCATCGTCATCACCACCACCACCACCACCACCACTACCACAACCACAACGCGCAGGTCGCCTACGGGAGTCAATTCAAAAGACCTGCATCTGGCGAGCCGAACTTGTCCTCGGACACTCCCCGCACTAAAAGCCATACGCCATTTCATTTCATTATTATTTCATTAATTTCACTTCAGCTCACTGTGGACCACGTCTTTTCAACTGTCTTCTTCGGGCTTTGCTATCTGCCGAGTATTCCCGCACTCATGATTGGTGTTTCTCCTATCTCTCCCGTATTCATGCCTTTCCTGCTTTAGCCTCGGCCGCCCACCTGGTGGCCACGATCGTGAAGACGTCAAAGTCTTCACGGTTTGACGCCATGGTTAGGCGGTATCCGTGAAGTTAGTGTCTTGGAGAATGCAAATTGTACTGCAGTGCGGATAATTTTGCTGATCATTTCTAAATAATGAAGTTTATTAATTTTCACACAGGTATACTCTAATTTTTTGATTGTAGTTAGGCGACCCTTGACACTTGTATGGGAGAATGGTGATAATAAAGAGCCTTGAGGCCTTAAAGCCGAAAATCTGACCTAAGCCTAACTGGTACTGATTTGTAATTGTAAATTGTAAGCATGAAACATGGATTTTAGTCAAAAAATAAGAAAGTTATAGGATTCTTAAAATGTTAAATACAGCAACAAAATTAACAAATTTGAGCATGGAAGGAACAAAGGTCAATACGTCGGTAGTTGTCGCAAGAGAAAATCTCGCATAAACCTGTGATTGTGGGCGGTCTGATGCTAGATATTACACCTATTGCATTATGTTAACAGATCTATCCGTTTCTATACCTTGGGTGTAATATGCTGTAGTTAAATATTTACAATGGGGGCGATGACCTAGATGTTAGGCCCCTTTAAACAACAAGCATCCTCATCAACATCAAATATTTACAATATTCGCGGATAACCATTTGGGGATGCGGGTAGGAATGAAGGAAGTGCAGATGCGGAGCGCATGGGGATAATATGTATATACCCGCAAGGCTCTCATCTTAGTGCAGGAAAAGGATTATTATTATTATTATTATTATTATTATTATTATTATTATTATTATTATTATCGAATACGCAAAGGATCCTATTCCCATACCGTGTTAAGGCCCTTCCTGTTTTATTTACGGCGAGTGATGAGCTGACACATCGATCTTTCGCTGGAGACTTGGATTTTCCGTGGAGTTTAAATTCCAAGCGAGCGGCGTAAACACTGTACACAGAAACGCCGATCAACTTTTTCACGTCTTCCACAGTCCACAGTGGATTCTAATCTCGTAGGCTACTGTAAACGTTTAAAACAATTTGGTTTAGATTTTCTACTTTATTTTTCTCCACTTTTGTTAGCTTTAAAGTATTTCACAGGGGACGTCTTTCTCACAGCTGGCAGCCATTATGAATATAACACGCTGTTGCAGCCAGTATTGCCAACAGTTTTCTTGGACCCATCTTCAGTGGAATGAACTCGAACAAACTTACTAAGTACACACTGCAATAAGATATCAATAAATATATTAAATAATTATTATTTTGCTACATACACCACTGAGAACAATAACTATTCATAGCCATCTACGTATGAAATATAAGAGTTGGTAACGAACCCGAATAACATACAACCTGTGATATATTTTGCAGATTTATACAGGGCAAAAATTTTAATTCATCAAGTCAGTTCACCAGAATATCTAACCAAACTGAAGAATGCTCCTGACTTCAGGAACAAGTAACAAACGTAGGGAACTATTTGGCGCTGCGGAAGCCTTTTCACCGACCAGAAGTCTGACTAACATCAAAGGGACCGGGCGAGTTGGCCGTGCGCGTAGAGGCGCGCGGCTGTGAGCTTGCATCCGGGAGATAGTAGGTTCGAATCCCACTATCGGCAGCCCTGAAAATGGTTTTCCGTGGTTTCCCATTTTCACACCAGGCAAATGCTGGGGCTGTACCTTAATTAAGGCCACGGCCGCTTCCTTCCAACTCCTAGGCCTTTCCTATCCCATCGTCGCCATAAGACCTATCTGTGTCGGTCATTCATGTCGCCTTCAGTTACTGCTAATTTGTTCTTGTCTTTTGTCATTTCTGTTAGTCACAGTGTCTTAATTATCCTACAGTTCCAGTAAGTAAAAGACGGTTAGTCAGTCTGGTTGTCATCATCATCATCATCATAAGGGGTCGGATTCTTACACAACTGTATATTTTATACCTTTACTTGTACACAACTGAGAATGAAAAATGTCGGCGATTTGTAGTTCTGATATGGTTATACCTATGTTTCATTTTACATATTTTTACATATTCCTCATAATATTACATATTTGTACACATTATGTAAAAAAATGTAACATTTCTGTACATATCTAGGTAATTATTTGAAAAACTAAAAACTGTGTCACCTTGTTTAATTTTCAGAAATAACTGGTAAATTTCATCTCATATGGAGTCCGGCTCCATGGCTAAATTGTTAGCGTGCTGGCTTTTGTCACAGGGGGCCCGGGTTTGATTCCTGGCATGGTCCGGAATTTTAACCATAATTGGTTAATTTCGCTGGCACGGGGGCTGGGTGAACGTGTCGTCTTCCTCATTTCATTCTCATCACGACGCGCAGGTCGCCTAGGGGAGTCAAATCAAAAGACCTGTATCTGACAAGCCGACCTGTGTCCTCGGACACTCCCGGCACTGAAAGCCATACGCCATTTCATTTCATTCAAAAAAATTAAAAACGGTGTCAAGCTCGTTTAATTTTCAGAGTATAGCAAAATAATTGGTAAATCTCATCTCATATGGAATACATCTAATTTGCTAAAGTTGGCTTTATATTCCTTTAAAGCTGGGATTTCTAACCTTTTGTCTGTGAAATACAGTAGGTCCGATTGCTGCAAGTGCATACAACAGAACTAATCCTTTCTCAGAATCTGGGATGGTCAGGTACCTTTCATTGGTCAGAGTTTCTAACAAAACTCTTATGTAGTTATGAAACGAAATCTAGGTTATTCAAGCTCTCTATCTGCTTGCAAGATCCTCAGTGGTGAACAAGACGAGTCCCCGGAAGATATTTCACCCAGCTATTTTTTTTTCTTAATATGTACGGGTGACTTCCCTGGGATGACGAACGGTCCTTCTCAGCCTAAAAGAGACTGTGATCGGATCAGCACCAACACACCACAATGGAAAATACGGAGGAGTCATTGGTGATACACTGTGCATCACGATAAAGTGTTGCCGTACTATGTATTAATTAACAGGAGTTTAAAGTGAGTTCTGGATTAACTTTATTAGCAACAATTTTAATGTCTCATATCATATCCAAATTTCCTAAAGCTAGTTTCAGGTATATCAGCTATGTACAGGTTGAAAAGCAGAGGAGCTAATACAGACCTTGGGAAGACCAATGTTTAGAGTTTTATCACTGCTAGTGCCATTTCCCAGTATTACACGAAACTTCCTCCTGATAAGCATACTATCAATAAGTCCTTGTTTCCACACAGTATCATAAGCTGCAGTAAAACCAATAGATACTACAGAGGTTTTCAGTTGTTTTTGAAAGCCAACCTCAATAAATGTCGTTAGTGACAAAACCTGATTTGTACAGCTACGGTTTGGTTGAAACCCTGGCAGTTCAAGGGAAAATTCTGAAAAATGACGGAACTAATGTTTCCAGAAGTTTGTATACTATGCTCAGAAGAGCAACTGGACGGGAATTTTTGGGTTGATCGTTAGATTTTTCTGCTTTTAGGATAGCAATTATCTTCGTCCGTTTCATGGGCCGAGAGAGAAGAGCAGAATTTAGCCATCCATATTCTAACATTTTTTCCACAGTGTATAAAAAATTCAGGGTGAGTGCCATCAAACCCAGGAGCTTTGCCTGACTTCAGATCTTGTAAGGCATTCGATATACTGTATCTTGTGGAGTGAATGGCCTGGAATAAGTGTTCTCTTCTGGACTGGTTGCCGTCAGTGTAATTTTCAGTTCATCTTTTATCCGTGTAGTATGATCCTGATCTTCTGGAGCATTTAAGTTGGCCACAATCTGTGTTGCAACCATATCAGGAGTTATTGGAGAAATAATTCGATCTACCCGACAGCCCCCTCCTAGCTTTCTTCGAATGGACCATGCTGTTCGACTTGAGCGTTTGAAGTCGAGGCTTTCAACTGTTTCTGTCCATTTTTGCCTGCGGGCAGCATCCAGACTTACCAACAAAATGGCCAATCGTGAACTGAAAGTTCAGTTGAGAACACTTGTCTTGCTCACAACAGACATCCACAATATTTAGGGATTACTCGTGACAGAACTCTGTCCTTCAAGAAACATCTTCAGAAAACGGCTGTTAAGTTATGACCAAGGAACATCTTACGGAAACTGCGTGGAACCACTTGGTGTCTTCAGCTTTTGATCTTGTATACTCTGCTGCAGAATACTGCCCATCGATATGGCTGAACCACAGTCTCACCAAATTAATTGACACTCAACTGAATCACACTATGCGTACGATATCAGGGACAATTAGATCTACTCCCACTTTCTGGCTACCTGTTCTATCCCATATTCCACCACCTCACCTCCGCCGGGAAAATGCTCTCCTACGAGATTATAAGAAAATAACTAACAACAGTCAGTTGCCAATCCATGGAGACATGAATGATGCTCTCATCAACAGGCTAAAACCTAGACATCCACCTGTTAGAACAGCCAGAAACCTAGTAAACGCTAACTTTAATCTGCTTCAGGCCTAGAAGCAAGGGTGGATATCCAGTGCTCTATCAGAATACCACAATCTACCATGGGTGAAAAACAAACCAGAGGGTTTTGATCTTCCACGGAAGACCTGGGCAAACATCAATAGGCATTCGCACTGGCCATGGTAGATGTGCCGACTCCCTCCATAAATGGGGAATACTTAATTCGGCAGCGTGCAGTTGTGGTGCTGTGAAGCACATTGTGGAGCAGTGTCCTCTCACCGCCTACCAAGGAAACTCTAAAGACTTTTTCCTGCTCTCACCTTTGTGTGCTGACAATGTAAATAACTTGAACCTGTCACTACTTCAAACTGTAAATATTATGTATTACATGTAATGTGATGTGTAAGCCACACGATAAATAAATAAATAAATAAATAAATAAATAAATAAATAAATAAATAAATAAATAAATAAATAAATAAATAAATAAATAAATAAATAAATAAATAAATAAATAAATAAATAAATAAATAAATAAATAAATAAATAAATAAATAAATAAATAAATAAATAAATAAATAAATAAATAAATAAATAAATAAATAAATAAATAAATAAATAAATAAATAAATAAATAAATAAATAAATAAATAAATAAATAAATAAATAAATAAATAAATAAATAAATAAATAAATAAATAAATAATATATATATCATATTTTAACTCATAATAAAAGGAATGCACGAACATTTTTGTATTTAATGCATTAATGTTATTACATATTTATGAATGTTACATATTTAATTACACATTTCGCTGATATTTAATGTACCGGGAGGTACACCCCAACGCCGCGCATTTAAATCTAGCGCCTAAAAGAACTCCTCTAGTGAAGAAACAGTGAAATAGAAACTAGACCAACTTATAAATTTACTCAGATGATGTCACCACAGAAATCTAATGTAATGTTGTTATTGTGAAGTTTCCTGAACTGACTGTATTTCAACTGGTTTTGTTTTTCCATTCATCAAGAAGTTTGAACTTTCTTCCATAGATGTCACTACAAAAAACTATGATCATGCACCCTGGTGTGAAGTGAAAGAACTTGTGATTTAAAGAAGTTTTGTATTCATCAGTTTTTTTTACTAATTGATGTTCATTTATTCTTGAGTTCGCAATATTTAACTTTTCTTTCCGTCAGTGTCGAATCCAGCCAGTCCCTAATTTCTGTAATTTATTTTCTTCTTCTTCGGTTTTCAGTGTACCTTTAAAATGAACAAATAAAATTGAGAGGGTGTGGCTAGTTAATTATGAATGGTCTCGAACTTTTCCCGAGGGTTTATAAACTGCGGATTTTCTCGTCTCTTGGCCATTGATCGTCATCTGAACTAGTGTGTGTGTGTCAAAGCAGGAGGCCTTTCATCAGGCAACAGTACACCGACAAGGTAATGGCCACATAACATCTTTATTTCTTGCCAGCTCCGCAGTTTAAGCCGAAGGAAAGGTTCGAATCTAACTATGTAACCAACTTTTCTAAACTGTAAATCTTCTTTCGGCTAATGTAAAAACTTCATTAAACCTTTAACTGTAAATCGGGGATAGAGAGTGAAGTACCCTCTCGAGCTCCCCTTCATTTTGGTCTGAGGTGCCTCGCTTTTGTAATCTTTCGTTTCTACAATGTATTAAAGTTATTTCCATGCGAGCAACCTCAGTAGTTTGGGAATAGCCCCTGTTTCGTCGGCCAAGCGCCCTATAGGTTTTAAAGGTTTTTTTTGGAGCTCAGTCTTCGACTCCATTCAAATTGTACTCGGGCCGTTTATTTAACCTGTTCTTTTTTCACTAAGGCCCTGTAGGTTGGGTACTAGATACCTCTGTGTAATAAGATTTCTATGTGTAAATAGAGCCTCGTAAAGCCAGAGATTATCAGATTTTCATGCAATGTTGCCATGAGTAGGCTTGTGAAACTGAGAGCCTGTTAGCTCTTTTATCAAAGTTTTGTATGATTAATGTATGCCTCTGGAAGGCTAGATGTTGTAATGTTGGGAGCAAGTGCTCTTCGAATTAGGGGATTTCTGCCCTTGTATACATTTATGCTCTTTGGTAAATATGAGCTAGTAGCTCAGGAAATGTAAGGCTAGGGGCTTAAAGCCCAAAGTGTTAAGATTCTGTATCTTGGATTTTTCCCAATCTTGTTTAACGTTTGCTACTTGTACCTGTAATATTGTCATAAAATCTTGTCATGTGTGAAGTTCTGAAAATATAACCATCAGTTTAAGTTTTAAATTCAATTCTTGACATTGTAGTTGGACCCATTCACCCCGGCACCTTCTTTCACCTCTGCGTTCCACGGGTAACTCCGTAACATTTAATACATTTATGTACATATTTTGTATTTTGATATTACATAAAAATCCGGCCCATCATCATTATCATCATCGTCTCCGAGTAGCAAGATCGCGGATTCAAACACAGTAGAGATACCTGGGTTTTTGAAGCCTGAAAGAAAAGTCCATTCCGTACAACATGTCGTATGATGTCGGCATGTAAAAATCTGATGGTGATGATGCTTGTTTAAAGGGCCTAACATCTAAGTCATCGGCCCCTAATGGTACGGAATGAGACGAAATATAATGACAATTTAAAAGTCCAAAATCATCCACTGACCAGAATTCAAAACGTGATGAAGAATGAATGGATGGATATGAATTTAAAACAATCACTGGATCCGACCCGTAATGCCCCACATTCCCAGAAACTAGCGTTAAACAATAGTATTACTGACCAAGGGACTGCCTCTAAAGCACAATCCTGAATCGATGATGCTTGTAGTCGAAACGGGTCCAAAATCCACGTCATCAGCCCCTCATAATGGTACTAATCGCTAGTAAAGCAGAACCATGGTATTTGTCATGTTGCGGTACTAATCAAAAGTAGAGTAGACTCGCGGTATTCCACACATTATGGTACTATTCACAGGTAATGTATTACGCACACGTAACGCAGACCTATGGTGTTTCTTACATTGCGGCGCCATTTATAGGCAACGCAAACCTGTGGTGTTCCTCACATAGGTGTATTAATTACAGGGACTCGTACTATCGCTTGGTGTCGCTCATACCGTGGTACTAATCACAGGTACTGTAAAACTGATCCTGATTCACACACTGCCACTACTAATGACAAACCTATCGTGTACCTAACATAGTGGTACTCCGCGCAAGTAAAGGCGACCCATGGTGTTTCCCGCGTGGTGGTACTAATTATAAGTAGTCTCATGGTTCTAAATCGATCATCCCATGGTCGCCCCTTTTAGTCGCCTCTTACGACAGGCAGGGGACACCGTGGATGTTTTCTTCGTCTGTGTCCCCCGACCCACAGGTGGATGTAAAAAAATCTCTGGTGGCACATTTGGTGTTTATCCGACAAAATTAATTATAAACTCAGCCATAAATTGCGCAACCGAGTCCTAGGTTCTGTCCGGCTCCATGGCTAGATGGTTAGCCTGCTGGCCTTTGGTCACAGGGGTCCCGGGTTCGATTCCCGGCAGGGTACGGAATTTTAACCTTAATTGGTTAATTTTGCTGGCACGGCGGCTGGGTGTATGTGTCGTCTTCATCATCATTTCATCCTCATCACGACGCGCAGGTCGCCTACGGGAGTCACATCAAAAGATCTTCATCTGGCGAGCCGAACTTGTCCTCGGACACTCCCGGCACTAAAAAGCCATACGCCATTTTTAATTCTGCCATCTGGAAGAACAAAACAGAACTTTTCTACTACACTCATAAAATATCTTTGTATGGGTGTAATATACAAATTCCAACACTGGATGCCGACGAAACACCGCAATACTGTAAAAACAGCACAATAAAAATATAGCGCAAACCGTAAAACGTCTCTGGCAAAACGCACATGAGGATATGTATTAAGTTGATGAAGGCAATGCGGAACCTTTTAAGAAGAGCAGCACTTTACTATATGTACAGAGCACTACACGCTCAATAGCCAAAGGCCATAAAATATCAAACAAAGATCTCCAATGAAACAAGTTCCTACAAAAGGAAACGTAGACTCACAATTTCTTACACGCCAACGGACAATTTAAAAAAATATCGTTTAAGGTTGACAGGATCTTTCAGCGAAGACATCCCGAGTCGAAGTCGACGGAGAATTGTTTAAAATCAAGATTTTATTGCAGGTTTTTCCAAAGAATGATCAATAATTTAAACAGTATGTCAACTTCCAATGGCCGATGTCGGATCACACGATACTGTCGCGTTACCTGCATCATTAAATTTACACTTGCAACTTCCTTACAGTTGAGCCTCCGTGGCTCAGACGTCAGCGCGCTGGCCTCTCACCGCTGGTTCAAATCCAGGTCACTTCATGTGAGACTTGTGCTAGACAAAACGGAGGTGGGACAGATTTTTCTCCAGGTATTCCGGATTTCCCTTGTCCTCTTTTATTCTAGCAACACTCTCCAATATCATTTAATTTTATGTGTCAGTCATTAATAATTGCCCCAGAGGAGTGCGACAGGCTGCGGGAGCCGGCACAGTTCCTATCTTCGCCGCTAGATGGGGCTTCATTCATTCATTCCATTCCTGACCCGGTCGAGTGACTGGATATTCATATTCAACTTTCTTATTTTTATGACGCAGATCAAATTACTTAAAAGGTAAGTAACACTTGTTCTACACGTTTTGACCCGACAAATGGGTTTAAAAATGTATATCCATATGTGGACACTACTTTGTACCTCTGGACCTCTGTATCCAACAGTTCAACTGCAACTTATCAAAACATATCTCCGGCGGGCTGAGTGGCTCAGAAGGATGAGGCGCTGACCTATTGACCTCAACTTGGCTCAGTCCGGGGGTATTTGGAGGTGTTCACGTGGGCAGCCTCGTGGCGGTAGACTTACTGGCACGTAAAATAACTAGTGCGGACTAAACTGTGGCACTTCGGCGTCTCCGAAAACCGTCAACCGTCTTTCTAAGCAAAGCTTTCAGGACTTTCCTCATCTGTGCATTGGAATTGAACTCTCAAGATCCATAGACTATGACGAAGTGATCAATGCCGTTGCCCAACAGAAGCGCGAAGAAAATCTCTATAACATTGGCCTCGCTCAACCAAAGTTTTATTGACTTTTGAAGTGTTATATGTTTATATTTTTCCTCCTTAATGTTTTAATTTGTACACTGATTATTCACTTAATAGTCTTCCTTTCGATTCTTTTCACATATTCCGGCAATTTCGCTTGGAGGGGGGAGAGGGGAGGGGGAGGAGGAGGTACATTTTGTTAATGGCCTGGAGCACTCCAAATGTTAAACACCGGACTGACAATGTGGTGGTATGTTCCCACTTTGTTAACTCCTTTTTTTCAAAATTCGCCACGTAATTCACAACGTCTAGAAGTCTGGCATTTGACTCTTATGTAGCATCTTACAATAGTACCACGTTTCAAAGGCTTTAAGACGGTTCTTTTCATGTTTATTTTGTGTCTACGGTTTACAGGCATACAATGAAACTGTCCATACAAACGCACGTAGCATTCCATCTGTATGCCTCCGATTTGATTGAGATTTGATACAACGACATCAGTACGAATGCTTTATTCAGCCATATCAAAATTAGATTCCCAGTCGTATATTTAGTAGCTGTTTCGGAGTGTCAAAGTTTGCTCACCTAAGCACCGCATGCACAGGAGTGAGTGGCGGGAAGCAGGTAGAGGCGGGACGGCCGGCCAGTTCATGTCACACTCTCAAACTTTCTCTGTCGCACACACATTTCTTCCCCACCTCTATCTGCTTCCCGCCACTCACTCCTGTCTTAAATAATCACACTTTGACACTCCAAAACAGGTGATAAATATACGACTGGGCATCTAATTCTGATATGGCTGAATTCCTACTGAAGGCGTTGTACCAAATCTCAATCAGATAGGAGACTTACAGTTGGAAAGGTTTCCTTATTAGTCGGAGGGGTTGACTACGTTGACTGATACAGAGTAATCTCCTCTGCATAAAAACTGTCTTCGCCTGAGCAATACGGCATTTAACTTCGTCCTCTGTAATCTTCTGATCTAGGTTAAGTGGAAGGCTTGACTTGTTCCATTCCTGAGTTATCAATCTTTAAACGGAAGGTTTCGGATTTACGAAATTGTACATTTTGTCTCTCAGGTATTTATTTTCATACCGTATTTATGCATCCGCTAATGCAATTCTGTTCTCCCTAGGACCTTTTTCATGGGAACCTAGATATGTGCTAACTTACGTTAGTTCCATAATATTAATACATATTCGAGTCATTGATGGATCCAAATTTAAATGTAAATACTGTAAAACTGTTTATTTAAATGGTAACTACTGTCAGTAAAATTACATCAATTACATCTGATTTTGAATGTTTAGTTTGACTATGACGTAGTGTTGTGCGCGAGCAGTGTCTGGATTAGCGTGGAATCGTCTGCGAGCACTCCACTCCCTATGGTACTCCACAGCAACCGTGTAGTAAGCCCCGGTGTTACATGATTATGAACGAGCAATAGAAGTTCAAAATACTCTGTTATGTCTTCCTCGTGATAGTAACACTAAACTAGCTCCATTTTGCAATTAATGTTTATCTGTGTGATATTACTGTTATTTTTTCATACTCATTTTTACGTAGTATTCCCCACTCGGCTACTCATTTCTGCTGCCAGCCGGCTGACAGAAATTTCTGGAGAGAACACTGAAATTCATCACCTAAAAGTTAGATGGGCTGACAGCGAGAATGGCTTCATTTACAAACTTAATTACTTGTATGTGTATTCCATTGATTTTTACATCTATGGCCGTAATATCGAAAGATGCATTCTGTCAGTTCTTAGAGGGAGGCCCGTTTCCTGCTTATATGGGTGGGAAGAAGGGCGTTTGGTTGCCATGGAAACGTGGGCGTGCCCACTGCGGTTGCCATAGAGATAAGCCTGCTGGCCGGGTCGAGTTGATTAGAGTTGCCAAACCTCTCACTTCTCAGCGGTCCGAACGAACAAGTGAGCCGGAAACGAGGGGAAGAAGAACGGAATGCAGGAATGTGGCAAAACCGTGAAATGCTCCTCCCTCCAGCACTGTCTGTCAAAATGCTTCTTTGAATATTACGAGTATAGTCTTGTGTCTTCTACAGCCTCCGCCATGATCAACTCACCAAAATAATTAAACAAAACTGGGGAGAGAGAACATCCTAGTCTTACTCCTTTTCTGACAGGGGCTATATTAGTAAGACGTTCTCTTAAATACACAACTTCATTTTGGCCATATATGAGTGAGTTCTATATGAGTGAGATAAGATGTTCTACCACTCTTATATTTCGTGTTGTTTGAGTCATCAATCCACCGACTCGTTTGATGCAGTCCATTCCACCCTATCCTGTGCTAACATTTTCATTATACGTATCTACGACATCCTACATCTGCTCTAATCGCTTTGTCACATTCATACTTGGTCTACCCTTACCGTTCTTACCGTCTACACTTCCCTCAAAAACTAACTGAACAAGCCCTGGGTGTCTTAAGATGTGCCCTATCATTTTGTCTTTTCTTCTGGTCAAATTTCGGCAAATCGTTCTCCTCTCGCCAAATTTCAAAATCTTCAATTCTCTTTGTTTCTGAGCTAGTTATCGTCCATGTTTCACTTCCATAAAATGCCACACTGCAGACGAAAGTCTTCATAAACATGTTTGCAATTCCTATATCAATGTTCGAGTGAACAAATTTATTTTCTTACGAAAGGCCTTCCTTGCTTGTGCCAGTCTGCACTGTATGTCCTCGTTAGTTATTTTACTACTCAAGTAACAATATTCATCTACTCGTACTTCCTTTAAGACTTCCTAATGTAGTATTTCCTGCATCACCTGACTTCGTTCGCCTGCACTCCATTACTTTGGTTCATATTTATGTTCATCTTGTACTTCTTCCTCAAGACTCTGGCCTGCACTCCATTACTTTTGTTCATAGTTATGTTCATCTTGTACTTCTTCCTCAAGACTCTGTCCATACCATTTAGCAATTTCTCCAGGTCTTCTGCAGACTCAAATAGAATAACAATATCATCGGCAAATCTGAGGGTTTTGATTTCATCTCCTTGGATTGCGATTCCCTTTCCAAATTCCACTTTGATTTCCTTTACCGCTTGTTCTATATAAACAATTCGTAACAAGGGGAATAATCTGTGTCAGGCAACTCGATCAAATGCATTTTTATAGTCAATAAAGTATAGGGACAGATTTCGGCTCCTGATAATCATGTGGAGTACGACAGATAATGAAGATAAATGTTCATCGTTGATACATCACGTGGTTGTTAACTCTCGCCATTTCCGCTCTATTGAATTATTTAGTACTCCTGGGAAAATAGAGTGCTCCTGCCACGTGATCCCCCTCCTCCTCCTCCTCCCAGAACACGCCAAGCGAAGAGATGGTAAGACACTCTTAATATCAGGCAGTAATTTGAGGTGATTTACGTATCTTAGTAACTAATGGCATACCAGCCAGAAATTCTCTCCTAGGAGTTGGAATCTCCGCATACCTACCCTGTAGGAGCGGCTACGAGGCTATATAATATAGAGGCTTATAATACCCTCACTCTGTCTGTCTCCCTGGTGATAGATCCTCTATCTTACTTTACTCAAACTTGAAGAATGCTTTTCTTTCTTTCTTTCTTTCTATCATAATCAGTTTACCGTCCAGGGTTGGTTTTGCTCGGACTCAGCGAGGGATCCCATCTCTACCGCCTCCCATTGCGAAACCCAAGCAACATTGGGCGTGATCAGTACCTGGATGGGTCACCCAGGGCTACCACAACCGACACGCTTTTTAAGCTGTGCTAGCCATAAAATTCAAAGCTCGAGCTCCTGGTCACATTCTTGTAAAGCCGCACTTCATGCCAAACCATCATACTATTAAACACACTATACTATCTCAACCATCAACATTTTAAAAACAGTACGACACACATATAGACCAACAGAGGAGCGCCGGGAGCGCACCGGTATCGGTACGTCATAAACCACCTATCTCTTCGGAGATAGATGACACATACGGATCCCCAGGGTGGAAAACCACTTCGAGGGTGGCTTAGGTAGGAATCGAGCCCCCCCCCCCCCCCTTCTACTCAGTTGACCACCCGAGGCTGAATGAGCCCCGTTCCAGTCCCTTACCACTTTTCAAATTTCGTGGCAGAGGCAGGAATCGAATTGCGCCTCCGGGGGGTGGCAGCTAACCACACTAACCACTTCACCACAGAGGTGGACATTATTATTATTATTATTATTATTATTATTATTATTATTATTATTATTATTATTTTATTATTATTATTATGTGGTGTCCGGTGAGACCTGGTGCAGGTCGAGCTGACGGCGTATACACGACCTATGCGTCTGTGAGGATGGGCCCCTACCTCTGATGAATTCTAATGCTGAAGATGGCTCAATCCCCCAGCCCCCGAACCAGAAGAATTAACTAATAAAGGTTAAAATCCCCGACCCAGTCGGGAATCGAACCTGGGACCCCTACCCCTAAGGCCAAAGGCCAGCATGCTAATCACTTAGCCTTTGAGCCGGACGTTCGTTAGTAATGGAATACCTTCACTAATTAATTTCCTTTACTTCAGTATTTGGAATGGGCATATTCAACACCCAGCGAGAGTGGTGGTGTTGGTTGTTGTTGTTGTTGTTTTAAAGGGAATTACAGGGTCATCCAAATAACGCAGAACAGCAGCTAAGGCGAGGCTGAAGTTCGAATCCACCGTCAGCAGCACTGAAAATGGCTTCTTTTTTTTTTTTTTTTTTTCATTCCTACCCCTTTCGCATCCTTGTGTTGCCGCACACTTTAAACCTGTTAGTGCGTCGTTAAACAACCAGCAAAAAAAGTAGTCACCCATGATTCGGGTTTTCAGCACTCCGTTACCGGCTATTTTGAGAATTAACGAACCCATATTAGTAAACCCACGCTTTATCTGAGAAGAAAATGTTATTGGGATCAATTTCTCCGTCATGAACTTTATTCAAAATCCATTCATTAAATCTAATCCCTGCACCACAATATAAATATATATATATATATATATATATATAAGGTTTTAACTTGGTAACTTCGTAGCCCTTTGTACGAGAAGAAGAAGAAGGAGAAGAAGAAGAAGAAGGCAATACTATGCATGGTAAGGAGTTTCCGCAGCACTCCAATAACGTACGAAAAGGCAACAATATGGGAAACTCGATCTTGCGCGCGCAGAATTTCCCTTCAGCAGTCATCAGTTTGTACTATGGTCTGACGAGAAGACACGTGCATGCGGGGTAAGGGGTGCGGAGGGTAAGCGTGGCTGTTGCGCATGCGCCAATCTCAAGTCTCAGGGCCTGACCAAGACCGACGAAAATGGCGACTTCGTGGGCGAGCGTTTGAGACATGTGGTTGGTTCATATCTGTGTTTACATTCTGTTAAAGAGTGTTATTTTGATCGAGTTATTGAAGTATAAAGTATATGTTTGGTAAAATAGTAATCTATAACGGTTTATCAGTATGGTGTTTTGTTAGAAATTTATATGATGGTATTTTTGATGTATAGGCTAATAGTGTTTATATTGTCGTCCTGTAACATAGCACAAAATGGGTCGTTCCTGCTGCGTTCGTGGTTGTAGATCTAATTATACCGTTGCTGAAGCTTTTAAATTCCCTGAAGATAGATCTCTACAGGAGAAATGGATAAGGAATATTCACCGGGAAAATTTGGAAGTCAAAGACCAAACTATCGTACTAGGCTATGTGTGTAACCAAAATTTGTGGTTAGGGAAGATCTCTTTCCAACCGATAACGGTGAGCCTATTCGTTTTAGTTTTCTCATTCAATCGGAGTAATTTCATGTAGGTTGACGATAAGTATTAGTTTGTATGTAGAATATAAGTGTGTGAGTGTATTTATATGGGTCACTGGTCACTAGGATCTGGAATTATACGCAGTCATGTGAGAATATATTAGTTTCGATCGTGTTGTGAACCGGATTTAAATCGAACTATGGCAATGCCTCTCATACATCTATTCTTAAGTTCTCTAAGGAATAAAACATTAAGAGAGAAGTGGATTAGGAACATACATCGTGAATATTTCTACAAAACAGTAGTATGCATATGTCATCTGAGAGTAAGTCTGAGATTAGGAAAGACTATTTTTTCTAATTCTAAATGGTTGACCTATTCGTATTCCTCGAAAAAACAATTCATTTAGATATTGATAATTGATATGGTGATGTTCCTTCAGTGCCTATGTGCTTCAAAGTGTCGTGTGATTTAGATGCAATTGTATTTTGAAAGAAACAGTGCTTGCCTGCGGGAACATTTGGCTAGATCTTGGTGTATGACAAAACTTATAGTGTGATAGATGGGGCAATCTGAACACTGTTACACAGAAGAAATAGTGACTTGCAGGGATGGTGGTGGTGGTGATTATTGTTTTAAGAGGAAATACAACTAGGCAACCATACTCTATATAACATTAATCACAGAGAAAGAATGGAAGGGGTCCGACACTTCGAAAAATGAAGGTATCGGCCGAAGGAAGACAAGGGCCACGAAGGGCATGAAAATGAAAGACTCCCTAGGCAGCCATACGTAATACCATCGGGGTCAGAAAAGAACAAGTGTTGACCAAGGGATGCCGGATATGATAGACGAAAGTGAGGAGCCTGGCACAAGTAAGTGGAAGCAATGACAGGACTCAGCTGAGGGCCCCGTGGTCGCTCCAGAGTTCAGAGCCCCTGGGGCCCCTTTTCGTCACCTCTTACGACAGGCAGGGGATATCGTGGGTATTATTCTACCGCCCCCACTCACAGGGGGTATTTGCAGGGATTAGCTTTGTTTGTAACTCAGGTGTTTTATTGTACCAATACCTTCCGATTCATGCTGTGGATATCTGTTATCAAGCAGTCTACACCAAATTGTAGCTCGTCCATGTACGTTAAAGACATCATTGTTTAGAGACAATAGAGTTGTTTTACTCATGTTCTTCAATGGGGAAAATCCTATTATATATTTCGTGTCTGAACGCTTCATTGCTAAGTTTACCACCATAGTTGGAAGTGCTACTCTCAAGAGTTTCCAGTAAGGAAGGCTTATCACCGGAGCTGTTCATTGGGCTGGCACAATCATTTCGGGTGTACATCATTTTCATCATTTTCTTCATTTTCATCGAGTACTGAACATTAGAAATTGTCCACCACTGCGAAACTAAGACACCACGTTATGTTTCATAGTTCTTATGAGAGTGAATAAATCGAGGAATTTCGCACCTTAAATTATTTTTAAACATTCAAAATGATGTTATAAATATCATTTTAACAGTTTTATAATGTATTTCCATCTATCCAGCGAAGTGTAATCTAAGAGAAAACGTTATTTGACTAAGTGACATTTCGAAATAATCAGCTTGTTGTTCTCTTTTGCTGTGGGGCTGTCCATCTATTCTAGCAGAATATGCGTGATTCTAGTTGATCATATGTGATGAGTACTTGTTCGCGAAGTGTTTTCATAGGTGCAACAGTGATTTTCCTTATGATGTTACATTTATCATGTTAAATTACTTACCACCGTTTGCAAAATATGTACGCGATCTTTTCTTAGTTTCTGGCGGATTGAACCAGATATTGTGTAGCTCTTTCAGTGGTATCAACACAAGTAATTTAATGTGACGCCGGGCTGAGTGGCTCAGGAGGTTGAAGCTCTGGCCTTCTGACCCCAACTTGGCGTGTTTGATCCCGGCTCAGTCCGGTAGTATTTGAAAGTGCTCAAATACGTCAGCCTCGTGTCGGTAAATTTACTGGCAGGTAAGAGAACTTCTTTGGGACGAAATTCCGACATCTCCGAAAATCGTGAGTTGGTTTATCGTCGAAATGAAGTTATTGCGTGCTACCCTAACCTTCATCAGTCGGCAGCTACTGCGCCCACGACGTCCACCATCTTGGTTTTGATATTACGGTCTGATATATTGTAGTCGGTCTTGGCCTGACAAACATCGGTTCCGTCCGCGGTGATTCTTGTGAACTAACATGCTGCTGTGAAGTTTCAAATTGGTAGCGCAACTGCTCTTTAGTTGCATGTTTACTGTAAGTACTGCATAATGAACAGTTTAATAATGAACATGCATCTCTTTCTAGACCTCGCACTGTTCATCACGACTAATGTTTGTAGCTTACTCGTACCGTACCTACAAGCTGCCGCGACTTCTCGTGAGACGCAGATAGTAGGCTTGTGCTCGAAACGCCATTCCGTGCTGGTTCAGCCATGTTTTGAGGTCAATAATTTGTCGGAAAAACTGTCCCTGCCAGTTCATTAAAATTCCTGTAAAAGTCTCGAATTCGTTCCATTTACCCATTACGTGTGTATTATAGCTTGATACAATATTGAAATAAATTCAGACTGGAGCAATCAAGTAAGCTAGTCGCTTTCCAGATTGAGCAACTCTAAGGCTATAACAGATGATAGAAGGACCCTTCCTGGATCCACAATGAATACCATTTTCGATTTTCTCTCCTTTTTGAATGTGCACGTGTTCGTGTGTCGATTCAATTACGGGAGATGCAGGATATACATTTTAATTCTACAGAACAGGAAAGGTAGGGAAAGGATATAAATGTTACATGTATCCTGTACTGAACCGTATTAACTTACAGTCTCCTCAAAAGTATAATTGGTATAACAAGAAACTGTTGTAACTGTGATTACCACAAATTGATTACTTTAGTGCGTGAGTTTTTTTACCATTATCATTATAATTATGTCTGCTTTAAATAACGCTCTTTTCTCGATAATCCCATTGTTTTTATCACGTATACTTCTGTCCCGGATTCGTGGAAGGGAATTACGGCAAACCTAGATCGGTGTTTTACACATTTTGAGGTTAATTTTGTTTCCTTTATCAACGTTTAGTGTGGATAAGCTTCAGATTTAGAAGAGATGACTGGAAATGAGTCTGTGACAAAACCTAAGAGCAACAAAAATGAGAACGAATCGATTAACTTAAGTGTTGTGAAAATAGTCTAGGAAACAAGAGGACAAGAAACGAGACAGACAGCTGTTAGCTGAAGAGGAAATGTGTGTGTGTGTGTGTGTGTGTGTGTGTGTGTGTGTGTGAGTGTGTGTGTGTGTGTGTGTGTGTGTGTGTTGTCTCCAAATCCGTCACAAATTGAGATTTCCAAATGTAACTCAGATCTTTTATTTGTAGAACATAAACCAACACATATCCGGTTTAAGCCCCCGAACGTTTTTCTAGAGTTCCTTTTCAAAAATAATATAACACTGAGTTAAATTATTTTAATCTTACCAACGATATCACACAGGCTCAAAAGTATCGCGACAAACCCACTGACAACTACTGCCCAAGAGAGTCATCCTCCTAGTCGTCCCTAACGGCAGACAGATTATTCTACCCCCCCCCCCCCCCCACTCACAAGAGGTAAATGTGACAATCACAAAGAAAGGTTAGATTTCACTGGACCATTCACAGTAACATACAGAACAAACTAGATTTAAAATTACATATCTAGCGATAGCTGTACTGCCACTATATATCTTGAGGGCAGGCACGGAGCGTTCTACATGGTTCAGCGAAATCCCTAGAAGTAAATAAATCTTAGCAAAATGGTTTATCAAGAGCCTATTCCTTCAATTAGCTTTGTATATTCGCGTGCTTAGCGATAATTTTAACATCAACACTCGGTGGCTCATCTAAACCAGCAAAGTTCCTACGGGCGCAGGGATGTGGGACGTAAGGAGGGTGCGCATGACGCGGAGCTATTAGAAGCGAGGAGGGGAGGCCGACAAAATAAAAGACACCACTTTTCCCTTAAATATGTCTCCCGGTCATGGCCATCTATCAACGGACATAAGACATAGCCTGCACGGTTGCTATGGTTACACTTCCGACACACATTTCGTGGTGTTAATTTCTTAACGCAAATTTTCGGATGACCCACCGTCATAAGACATGTGAGTGGATCAGCGAAAGATAATAGCTACATCGGGCAGCCCTGAAATTAGACGAACCACTGTCCCAAAACGCGCAGTTCAAAATGTGCCGTTAGTGGTGGGATTTGAAGAGATTTTAATTTCACGATTTTGTGTTTTTGATATAATTAACCACAATGATTTGTATAGTATCAATATGCGTACCTAGCCTAAATGTATGTCATTAAAGTAAACATTTACTTAGTAGTAAATATGTGTTTTATGAAAAAGTAAACAGCAAAACACGTCAAGACACAGCATAAAATAATAACAGTAATCTGCCTAAGGCACTCTGCACACGGAGTTATTCGTCAGAATCTGATTCGTAACTCGAGTTTCTCACCGATCACTTGGGAACCACTTTCTGTGTAATTCAATGAAATACCACACTCGGAACTACCGGTTATTAATTCCTTAGTGATTAGTTTGTGATCTGTTCCAGGTGACTCGCCGAGCCAGTTTAGTTTCTCAGTTCCCTGTGACAAAATGCGTGTTTATGATGTCAGGTGCAAAAAGCTGCATCAAGTCCATACAACTGTGTTTGGTCATACGATAGAAAGAAACGAATCTAGCATCTCTTTGTTGGAGCTCTTTTGCTGTTATAATATGCGGTGGTTTTTATTTCCAAGATATGGATGAACTCACTACTTTTTTCTATTTCTCTCCTGAAATAATGGACCATGAACCATGTCTTCTTCGTTCCTTGAGTCGGTAGTTGACATTCTATAGCTCATTCCATGTTAAGAAAACAGTATTGCCCTTATAACAACAGGGTTGCCATATCGAACGACTCTGCTCAACACCATCACGGGAAAACGGCGGCACATAAATTTGTGAAATTCAGTATTTAAGTTCAGTTTACAGGATTTACAGGGGTTATTTTTGGTTTGTACAGAATCAGAGGTAAACTACGGCACCGAAAAACCTCGGCATTGAAGTGTAAGGCAAGTTGGGGTAGAAAATAGACAAATATTTTTTTGTGGACTCGAAGGGTGAGGGATGCATTTAGCTGCATTTAATACATTTCTCCAGGCGATAACGGCCAGAAAACAGACGCAACAAATAAATACTGTAGATGACTGTACAAAACATCACAGTATTACTGTTAAAGAAAGAAGTCACACACGTAGGCTTATCGCGTAACTCTCACTGAACACAATTACGTACTGGTTTGAAGTCTAAAAACACACACGTAACAAATAGATACTGTAGATAACTTCAATGCAGAAGTGAGCTGCCGGCGGTTCACAGAGGGAGGGACTACACGAGGCTTGTACCGGAGCAACACAGAAGAAGGAAAATGAAGGAAGCCAAGGAAGCGATGGCTGTTACCGCCATTGTGCTTCCTCCCTACAGATGTATTTATTTTAAAAAATGTTATGTAGTTATCTGAATAACTCACGGTCAAAAATGCCTCAATTTTTTCATCTATCTTTCATAACACATTCAAAGTACAGTTTAATATACCTTAATCACGAGGATTTATGGGTGCCTCAGAGGGGGTGTGTAGGTCCAAGAGCAATACTGTTTTCTTAACGTAGAGTAGAGAAGCGATCTAGGAAGTCCGCACCAAACTTTGTGACTATCAGCAGTCGCATAGCCATGATCGGCGATGGGGGTGGGGTGTTGGAGTTACAAAATGATGACAGAAAACAAAGAAAGTGCTTCTGCGTGCGTAGTACGCGCATGCAAGACTTGTCATTATAAGACAATGCATTATGTTGATATTGAGATTGCAGTAAGCTACAAAATCTTACACTGAAATACAGAACAAGAACAATATGATCAAGGTCAACAAGTGTACAGCGAATGCTATGTTCAGTTCACGATCTAAAATCCAAGTTTCGAGGCTTCTGAGAAAAATACATTCAACAAATCTGTTGGTTCTACAATTATGTCTCTGAATGTTTATTGTTCATTGTCCGTTTGTGTTTATTTTGCTTTTGTAAAATGTTCCGGGGGATCTTAACCGCCCACCAAAGGCCCGCTTCCACTTAGTGGAATGGAATGGAATGGAATCGAACAGAATTTTTTTAACGTGTGTTTAAAAGGGAGTTAGAGATGGCGATCGCCACGAACAGAATCGAACCGAACCGAACCGAACAGGATTCTCTGCCAAGAATATTCTTCGAGTAGCGGAGTGGAATCGAACAGAATTGTCAACATTCGTTCAACTTCGTAGATGACCGGGATATTTCGGACGGCCATTTGGCGGCAAATGTAAATCAGCTTCTTCTGGAACGTCTGTTTCCTGCAGACGACCGGGAACTTTCTGCTTCGTTGTAGTTTATTCAACTTATAGTACCAATATAGTTGGTCCGTTATTGGACATAAATTTTCCAGCTAACTCATTCCTGGTTGCCAGCGTTTCGTCCCAGTGTGTCAAGCATGGCTAGTGCATACCACGGATACCACTACGTAGGCTATTTGGAGCCACCGGCATTGCCAATGCACTATGAGAGACTGTCTCATTTTCAAAAACAACTGATGAGCCCAACTTGATATACTGGGGCGAAACGCTGGCAACCAGGAATTAATTAGCTGGAAAATTTATAATGTCCAATAACGGACCAACTATATCAGTATTATAAATTTACTCATTCGGAACAAATATTTCATGTTCCCTTTGGGAATCAACATCTTTATTACTCAACTTACACAAGAACGGGCACGGAAAACTTATCAGTTTAGTTCAAAAACATAATTTCCTTTACGACAAGACTCCTGAGTACCTTATTATTGCAACAACAATAAGAAATAATGCCTTGGAGGAAATAAGCGAGCCAATGAGAAATCAAACTAGTTAGAATGTTCAGTTTCGTAGTAGATTACTGTAGCCTATATCCAATTTGTCATAAATATCACAAAATCATGTTAAGTTGGAGTCCACATGCAGTACGTCACAGTACGATGATTGGCATCATTTGGGATGTATAGTACCTTTAAGTGTTTATTATATTTACATTTGAACAATTTCGTAAGTGGCATTCCCTACGTTTGACACTGTCGTACATGTGTTCCCAACAAACTGTACTGCATACGAAACTGCTCGGCTGGGGAAAAGTAAATACACTTCACAGTTTTTAATTAATGTTGAGTTTACCTCGACTAAAAGATTTTATCCTGCCACGGTACGCAACCTACCGTACTTTTAAATTAATTCCTGACTCCCAATGCATCTGAAGTAGCATTTCTTCCTGCAAAATTGACTTGTTTTGTTAAATACTATCTGAAATAGTTGTTGACATTTTGATTCACTGAGACTTAACTTCATCGTGCAATAAACAATCAGATAAGCTTGACTACTCTCCTATCGCCTCCCTCGAAAAGTTAATTTCATGCACTCAGAATATTCTCTGATCTCTTTTCCTTTTACTCCATTTTCTTTCTCCTCGCAAAAATGCTAGCGCTAACAGACCGTCCAATGCGTGCTTTAAGTTGTCCGTAGAATTCCGTTCGTTTCTATTCTGCTAGATGTGAGCGGTCCTGGCTACGCCACTACTGTACAGTAGTTTCGTGTGTGGAGCACAGTCACTATTCAGTTACTAACCAATTTCCGCACCCTGTCACAGACCAGTTAGGTTTCTAACGAGTAGCTCCGTGCGTAGAGGACCTCTAACACGTTCTTGAAGCAGTTCTGTCAACGCCAGAAACGTCTTCAACACCAGACGAAACTGGATCAGCTTCAGGTAATTACATCTCATATTCTCTCTCTCCCATTTCTCATTGTTTTGGCAACTTCTTCGAACTGAAGCCTTCAAAGAAAAGTAGCGTGGCTAATCAAGCAATGTCACTATTTCACATCAAGAAACAATACGTTTGAACACGTTAATTTCCAAAGCAGTGAACTCGCAGATGACTTATCCACGCGCCGTCACTGCTGGAGGACCACATATCCAGTGACCGACTTGCTACCATTCTTGAGCTTGACCTGGGTGTCGTCACGGCGGATCCCACGCTTAGGGAAATCGTTTCATTCGATAAGCTTCGGGATAAGCAGATTGAGGAAAATTGAGCGGCAACCATCACACACACGCATGGGCAATAAATCAATGTCTAGCATCCGCAGGTCGAATGGCCAAGCCCATAAACGTTTTATTGGTGTAATTTGAACCACCCACAATCGGGCCTCATTCATGTTTTAGCAATGGCGAAGGGGAAATCAATAAGCTAGCCGGACATAAAAGGACGAGCAGATAATGGGACACACAGAGAAAGAGAGAGAGAGAGAGAGAGAGAGAGAGAGAGAGAGAGAGAGAGAGAGAGAGAGAGGAAAAAACAGACGTGAGTCGCAAGACATGTCAGATATAAACCTCAAGCTTCTGTGGCAGTCTCCCACGATGAACTCTACGAGAATCGACATCTCAAACAAGGTCTATATCAGACTCAATCAACGAGGAAGTTATCTTACCCGTAGAGCTTTACAACTATAGGATTTTTTTCTTCGGTGTTCGGCTCCTACAATTCGTAGGCGGAGGTACCCGGGTTAGATTTTCGGTCAGGTCAGAGATCTATCAATAGCCATAGAAGCAAGCAATAAGTGGGTTGACGTCAGGAAGACCATAGGGCCATAAAACTAGGATTAACCTACGTTAGTGCCTACCCGAGATAATTAGGGAAAGGCTAGGAGAGAATATGGGAGTAGTCTACTTGCTTCACCGTTACTGCGGAATGACTGAATCTCCCTAAATGGGAATCTCTGAATATTTAATTCCCGTTATTTTTAACCGTTTCGGTAAGTTTCGTGATACAATATGGAAGTGGTGGTAGTTATTAATGTTTTAAAGGGGAAGTATCGTCGAAACCATTTATTGCGACATCGCTTATAACGACGTATTGGATATAACGGCGAAATCTAACGGTCCGGTCTAAATCCTATATAAACACTGTAGCCTATTTAAAAACAGCTTAGTACGACATCGGTTATTACGACATATCGTATAAAACGGCATATTTTTTACAAATGTTTGGAGAAATGTATCGGCTATAACGCCCAATGTTGATTTTTGTTTGTTACGCGTTTGGGGATTGCTGACAACAACGTAAAGCTTATTTTCAAAATCTTATTTTCAGTAGATTAAATTTTAAATCATTCTGTCCGTTAAATAGTCGAGGAAAGCATCGCTGTGAAGATGTAGTAAAGTAAAGTGTTTTTTATTGAAGTCACAAAGTATGGCGCTTACAAAATGGGGAAACAAACGTCAGTGTCGCGAAGGAATTGGCTCTATTACACTCCACGATTTCTACCATTTGGAAGGACAGAGAGAATATCCAATTTATTAGCAAAGACCGCGAGCAACATTACTGACCAATTTATGTTCCCCAGCCAAATGCAGGGGCTGTTCCTTAATTAAGGCCACGGTCGCTTCCTTCCCATTCCTAGGCCTTTCCTATCCCATCGTCGCCATAAGACCTATCTGTGTCGGTGCGACGTAAAAAAACAGCAAAAAAATATGTTGTTACTTCTTTCTTCACTTATTATTTTATATTTTTGTGATATAGTATTACTGTACGTACCGTGTAAATTTTGTTACGTGCTCAAGCGACCGTTATCCGTGTCGCGGCCCCTTCGGTATTACCTGAAAGGTGATGACTAAGAAAGCTGGGGGAACTTCCCAGCCCGCCTGAGGACATGCCACGGTCCTTCCTCTATTGTTCCCTTCATCTAGTTTCTCCAGGCGATTTCTGGAAGATATGGCAGGAAAGTTCGATCTCCAGCCGAACCCTGAATGTTGTAGTGGCCCAACATCGAGGTATAAATACAAGGCCCCTGCGAGCGAGCTGTTGTTGTGGTGTCGGAGAGACCAGTGAGTAGGTGGAGACGAAAGAACGGAAGACTGTACGGTGTGTTCGTGTATTTCCGTGAACTGAGGCTCAGCGAGGGAAGCCGCCACCGCGAGTGTGAAGGTAAATGGACCTGTGTTAATGTTCGCTGTTGTGAGTATCGTCCTGCTGTTGAATACTGTTGAGCCGTTTAGTAGTTCACTGCATGTGACTCTGTGAATTACTAGACTATCTGCGGAGTCGAACCAACGAACAGGCACTGTGTGTTATGTAGCCAGTGCAAATGTGTTCAAATCCAGCGGTCTACACACAGCTGCTGTATGACTTGACTGGACTTGGGGAAGTGAAAGTAAGGATTAGCCGTCCACAGGTAACAACGGGCCGGAACTCCTGCGGTGCCATAATGAGGGGGGACATGTGAATAGACTTATAATTAGTAAATGTGGCCATTCATAAGTGGTTACAATTGTGTTTGTTTAAACATGTGTATGTGCATTTATTAGGTCATATTGAAATAAATTAGAGTATTGAAACAGATGGAGCTTTATTCGTAACAGTATTAGTAGTAAAATTCCTCTTAATCCCACTCCACTAACACAGAACTTAGTTCGCTTATGTTTTTCTGAAGTTTTAACTTTACTCTGTTTATTAACCATGCAAGTGAGCAGCCTGAACTTACAGAGATGACATTTTTAGCAATAACAAAAAAACCGGTTTATGCAAACTATCCCCTATAACGACCGTTAATTAACGGTCCCTTCGGAGTCGTTATAACCGGTTTCGACTGTACAACTACACAACACTCAAATTTATTCGTCTACCAATGACATTCTATGCCATCTCTTCAATGACAGCATCGGAACATGTCACTTATTGGAGCAGCTCGTCTCCTTTCTCCCAAGTCTTCCCAGCCAAAATCGAGCTGCTTTTATTCGGATTTTTTTTTCACTTCTCGAATCAAGTAATCCTGACGAGGGTCCCATACACTAAATGGGGTCTTACCAGTTCCTTATACGCTCTCTCCTTTGCATCGTTACTAAAAACCCTAAATACCCTAATAACCATGTGCAGTGATCTGTATGGTTTATTCAAAATTCCCGTTTGAGATTATCCCAATGCAGATCTTTCTTATATTAACAGCTAGGTACTTCCAGTAACCCTTTGAAGAACTTTCACCCTATCAACGCAGTCATTAAAATTGAGAGGACCTTTCCTATTAACGAAACTCACAATCTGACTTTTAACCCCGTTTATCATCATCTCACAAAATTGCCGAGGTCTTTTTTTGCAGTCACTCACAATCCTGTAACTTATTTATTACTCTATAAAGTATAAAATGGTGCTCAAAAGCCTTATCTCTGATTTCAATTATTTAAGACCTAGGATAGGTATTCACTCCCCTCCCGAACGGGAGGGGCGGGCCAACTAGAAGGTAACGCCTTTTCTCCGACCAAGTTTTGTATATAAGAAAATGAAGGTTTAATAATACTGCATTGAGGAATTCTCCTCTGATTGATTCCAGCATTAAAGAATGTTTCACCTTCTCTAAATTTTCTTGAACAATTCAATGGACTGATTGACCGCCGTCGCTCAACAGAATGGCCACCCAGATCATGCTATCTGACACCATGTGGGTCCTTTTCTTGGGGGGAGGGGGGTTCCTAAAAAGAATGGTTTTGCTCAGAAACCGCATGCTCTGCATCAGCTACAACAGATCATCTAATAGTCACTCATGAATATCGGTAAAAGTCATGAGTTATGTTCTCACATCAGTAAATTACTGCTTAAACGATGTCAACTGTGTGGCAGGAAAACAGGGCCTCCATTCTGAACAATCTCTATACAGAAATGTGCAGTCAAATGTAAATTAAATATAAGGGACTTTTCACCTATCCGGTACAACACACATACATTTCAACTAAGGTTTGAATTCTGATATGGCTTTCCCTAAAGTGGTTTATTGGAATTCTTAAATTGTATGTATTATTTACTGATTTCATATAAACTAGATTGTTAAATATTGAACACTGATTTGACATTAGGGCCCAGTTTTATGATCTATTTTGTGGTGTTTGTTGATATGACATGGAAGTTTTGAATCGGTTTGACGACAAAAGATTAGGCTTTTGAGGTATAATTATATATGAGTGACAATTTGAAAACTGCGATAGAGAGCTTTACGCTTTATAAAATCTTTCCAACTTTTGAAGGGAGATAGAATGGTAGGTGTATACGGCTTGCAGATGATGCTTTTTGTTTAAAGGGCCCTAACTTCTAGGTCATCGGCCCATACAACTTGCAGACATCTGATATAAAAAAGGCGGGGGTAAATCAGGAGGGAAATGAGGATCACGTGACCATCCAGCATTTAATTTTTTTCCAAGATGGCTGCCTCCAGTACTCGGACAGGGTCAACATTTACTCCTTTTTGCTCTAAAACCAACCGTTTTCGAGATAGTGCTCATTTAAACCCAAATTTTGACAAAATCTTGTTGGAACACAATATATAAATCACTTTATAGCTTATCGATATATTCTGAGTCTGAAAACAGTGGAAATGCCAAAGGACCTAAATGACGAATCGAACCGTTGATCCTTCCGGTTTTTAACCTAACTTATTCTGTTCGTCAATATTCATGAGCGGTCATTAACAAGGTAGTGAAAAATGGCCCCCTTTTGTTTTAAAACCAACCGTTTTCGAGTTATTTGCATTTTTATCAAAATGTTGGCAACTTGGCCCACCCTTTGTTCCAGCCACTTTAACTTCGGGGTATGAGTTTATAACGGTGAAAAAAGATGGGGTGTAACGTTATTGGGGGGGGGGGGAGGTTCGAAATTTGTCAGTTTTGCTCTAAACTTAACCGTTTTCGAGATATTTGCATTTTTATCTAAACTTCGGAAATATGGCCCATCTTCGATGCATACCTGTTCCCACGTTCCCCAAATTTCGCACACGTGTTCCCGATATTAAAAGATGATCGAAGCACCATAATTTCACAATATCACTTGTACTCAGACGTGCGCAAAAACAAAGTTAATTAAACCAATGGTTATTAAGAGGCTGATTTAAAACTATGAAATGCTTACTACTCTCAATACAAACCTCCTTTCTCTCAAAGTAATTGAAGTAAATAAATACCTGAAACACGCGAAATTAAAATGCGAGTAATTTACAGCAGCTAATGCAAATTCAGCACTTCCAATAACATATATCAAAGAAAAGTTTATTTAATTAAAATATCGAAGTGAATTATACATTCCATACGTCGGTATTGTATACACTGTACGAGCACAAATTTATCACACAGCGTTTCTGTTCCCGACCAACAGAGGAGAGCAGGTATTCCATTCTGGACCATACAGGCGCTGCTGAAATCTATTCATCACACCACTCTAACACCCTGTCCGAGGCAGACAATAACTAACAAACTTTAAAAAAACAAAAACGCACACACAAAAATACAAAGACCAACCAACTCGTGCAACATACCCCCAATCAAGAAGCGACGAGAAGAGCCGTCAAACATGACTCGGAAAAAAATTACACTGAAAAGGATAAGAAAAATGAAAACCATGTTCTGTATACATACGATAAAGGCACTACTAATACATACGGCGACAAAGACAGTTTGCTTCATGTATAACCAACCGTTTTCGAGATATTTGCATTTTTATCCAAAGGTAAAAGGAGAAATGGGAAGTAACGATAGTATAACAATGCCACTGATGGTAAAGATTTTCTTCTTCTTCTCGGTCGTGGTTCGATTTCGAACATTGTGACCTCTCACGCAATTTCGTGAGCAATACGCCGCTACATACCGCCCGCTGTGAGCATTATTCTTCCAAGTGGCAGACTCGTCAAACTCTTTTCTGATAAATGTATGTACCAGTGAGGGGTCCGTCCCTTCAGCCCTTTCCCATCACTTTTGCCCTGAATGACATTGCCGAAAAATGTCATTTTTTGCCTTTGGATGTTTGGGAGTAGGAGCTTTTTAGAGGCAATCCTTAGCTCCTTCAGAATGGAGTCATTTCTTCTTATACTCTTCATGATATTCGAAGCATTCTCCGATAGCGTAATCTGCAAGGCATCGATTCTTCTACGGCATGCAACATTTATAGTCCAGGACTCGGAGCCATAGGTGGCGATAGGAAATACTAAAGCCTGAACCATTCGCTTGTCTGCTACCTTGGTAATATGATATTTCCATATTTTCGTTACACTAGACAGCAGGGTTGAGTGGTTCACACGATTAAGACGCTGGCTTTCTGAGCCTACGTTGGCAGGTTCGATCCTGGCTCAGTCCGATGGCATCTGAAGGTGCCTCAAATACGGCAGCCCCGTGTTGGTGGATTTACCGCCACATAAAAGAACTTCCGCGGGGCAAAATTGTGACATCTCGGCGCCTAAGAGAACCGCAAAAGTAATCAGTGGGACGTAAGACCAATAACATCATTAGACTAGACACACTTCTTAGCCCTACCAAATCTTTTGACTTCATTGCCTTTACTGGAGATACGAACACTTCCTTTGATCTATTGTATCTATACATGTATAAGCTGGAAGTGATGATGTAATGTACCCTCTCTGTCCACTACAAATCAAGTAACTCTTTGCTCGGTTTAACTTAAAGCCTGCTTCTTCAATGAACTTCTCAGTGCGTTGTAGAAATTCTACCGGCCATTCCTCCGAACTGCGCATAAGGGTAGTATGAATTATTGAATGAATGAATGAATTAATTAATTAATTAATAATGAATGAAGATTATGAAGGTGTTCAGGATCAGATACCGAGAAAGAACAACAATCAGTCTGTAGAGATAACAATCGATGGGTTTGAAAACGAAGCAGCAATCCAGAAAGGAGTAGGGCAAGGCTGCAGTTTGTCGCCCCTCCTTTTCAATGTTTACATAGAACATGCGGTAAAGGCAATCAAAGAGGAAACTGGAAAATGAATCACAATCCACGGAGAGGAAATCAAACCCCTGAGATTTGACGATAATATTGTTATTTTATCTGAGTCTGCAGAAGATCTGGAGAAATTGCTGAATGGAATGGACAGATACAAGATGAGGATAAATAAATCCAAAAACAAATGTAATGGAGTGCTGTCGAACAAAGTCAGGCGATTCAGGAATAATTAGACGAATATTGTCACCTAGGTAATAAAATAACTAACGATGGCGGAAGGGCGACATAAAATGCAAGCTAGCACAAGAAAGAAGAGCATTTCTTAAAGAAAAGACATTTGCTCACTTCGAACATTGATATAGAAATTAGAACGATGTTTTGAAGATTTCTGTACGGAACGCGGCATTGTATGAAGTGAAACATGGACGATAACTAGCTTAGAAAGACAGAGAACAGAAGCTTTTGAAATGTGGTGTTACAGACGAATGCTGAATGAAGAGATACTGAATCGAACTGGTGAGAGGAGATAAATTTGACGAGAAGAGATAGAATGATAGGGCACATTTTAAGACACGCAGGACTTGAGTTGGTTTTTGAGGGAAGTTTAGGCGCTAAAAACGGTACGGGTACACCACGACATAATTTTAACAAGCAGATTAAAGCAGATGTAGGTGTAGTAGTTACACAGAAATGCAAAGGTTACTACAGGATAGGGTGGCATGGAACGCTGCATCAAGTCCAGCTATGCACTGAGGACTCAAACAACAATTAATACATACAGTTAGTTACACCACATTGAAGATAATCCAAATAAGAAAAATGTTACGAGATTAGTTAAGAGTACTTATTAATATACAGTATATACCATAAACATTAGCTGGACGTATATTTAATTAATGATTAGATAAATTTAACATTTGATGAGGCATTTCCTAAACTCTAACTACCAGCAGTGTAGCATCTTCTGCGTAGCGGAAGCTGGAGATTGTCTTGCCACCTATTTCAACCTCACCTTTCCATTCCTGAAAAAATCCTCAACTTCTGCAATTGCTAGTATAGTTCTCCGAAAATTTCTCTTCAAGCCTGCGAAGTATTTACATTATGTTATTAAGATGCGGATTTTGGGAACCAAAAGTGTTCAAAGCAGGGCGCGAAATTTTCGGCCGCCAGGTCGTTGTTGGCGACCAAGAATTTGGATCAAGTGACTAAGTTTAAATATTCATAATAAATCGTTCTTCTCGAATAACAACAGTTTTATTGTTTTACGTTTGTATGCTGTGCTTCGGTATTAGAATTCTTGTTCCCGCTCTGTCAGTGGTACTTTTCGCGAGTTCACTGTCCAGTAAAATCGACAAGTACTGTAAATTACTTGACGTTCATTTGTTTTTTTCATAAAAGGGCTAATATTAACAATGAATAAGTTAGTGATTACCGGCCTGTACCACATGTGCAAACGCCAAGTATCTCCGAAGAGTGAATTGATCTGCCACAGTGAAGTCAGTTCACCACCTTCTTCTTCTAGAACAGAAAATGTGTTGACGTTAACAAATATTTTGCTGCTTAAAAGGAAGTTCAACAAACACTGGTTATGTCATTTGGAAACGATTTTGCCATCGACTAGTCTCGTAACGTGTGAACAGCATCAACAGATGCCGTCCAGTAAAATCGAAAAAACAAAAACAGGTTACGTGTTTCTCTGTGCCGTTTAAAAAGGAATACCTTGTTTTGCAAAACAATATCAAAGGGCACAGTGAAAATGTCGCCACGATGAAGCTAATGGAATATCATTGGGAAACGCTGATGAAGACATGTGTCAAAAGATGGACCAAGAAATACTGGTGAGGAATAAACTCAGTGGTGATCAAAGTGTAGAGTGGCTACTGGCTTCTCACTTCATATATATATATTGCTATTTGCTTTACGTCGCACCGACACAAATATGTCTTATGGGGGCGATAGGATAGGGAAGGCCTAGGAATTGGAAAGAAGCGGCCGTGGCCTTAATTAAGGTACAGCCCCGGCATTTGCTTGGTGTGAAAATGGGAAAACACAGAAAACCATCCTCAGGGCTGCCGACAGTGGGGCTCGAACCCACTATCTCCCGATTACTGGATACTGGCCGCACGTAAGCGACTGCAGCTATCGAGCTCGGTAACTTCATATTTAATGGTCTGCTTTTTTTCAATTTGCTTTCGATCGCGTTCCACCTCTCCTGATCCCGGTAAGCAGTAACTTTCTGTGTTTGTTTCTTTCCCTTGATTTCCTGCTGCATTGTTGTGGAGAGCGTTACACTTTGAACCACGCTCTGCTACCACAAACTATTATTAATTTCACGCACCATTAACTATTGTTACTGTTTTGGGAGACGCTGAGATGCAGGAATTTTATACCACAGAGGAGACCAGGATCGAATCCGACCATTTTGGCTCAGAAGGCCAGCGCTTCTAATGTCTGAGCCACTCAGCCCAGCTTGTGAAAACGTACGTAAGTTATTAATGTAATCTTTCTTTGTAACTCTACATGACCCAGAAATGCTAATGTAGCACCGCCTATGTTTATAGGTCGAAACTCATAAATATTCAGACGGCCTGGTAAACAAATTTACAGGTCAAACAAAGGAAGGAATTTCTGCCTTATAAATTACCCACATGAGGATTTTATGTTGACATATTTATATAAGAACTCCATGTAGATATATACAGAGTGTAACAATAAGATACAGTCAAACTTACAGGACACAATACTCACATGTAGAAGAAGAAAAAATGTTATATGGACATGGGTCCGAAAACGCTTTATTTCCAAGTTAGTACTAATATTCTGTAACTATTCATAGTACATTACTGTCAATGTATTTAATGTTACGTTACAAAGCAGTTTAATAAATAAATTTGACAACGAATATGTACAAAAGAATACTGGAAAGTATGTCCTTGACCACAATACATACTCTGCAATGGTGTTTCACGTAACGAAATACTTCCGTACACACCTGCAACAAAAGGAAAACAACGTTTAAGGAATCGCTTCTTAACACGGAAGAGAATGAAGGACAATGATCAAAATGCATTATCTTCCAAGGAATAAAAGACATGATACAATAACAAAATGAAGAAAAAACACAAAAATATATTTCCAAACAGCAACGAGTCTCAATGAGTGCTACAATAACTTCAAATCGCATGCATTATACTTTCAAATCATACAAAATTGCCCTTACATTTTAATGTTTTAATGACCACAAATATGAGGTATTTTCTGTTCCGGGAGTCAGTTGCTAAAGATGGCTGAAGAGATGGTGGTGATCATTGATTTAAGAGGAAATTTCTCCATCAACACTAATCAGAGGGAAGAAATGGAAGGGGTCCGTAAATGAAAGACTTCCTTCCTAGGCCTCGAACGCTCTAATACCTTTCGGGTCGGAAAACAACATGAGCTGACCAAGGGAGGTCGAATAGGATAAATGAAAGTGAGAAGCTTGGCACAAGTATGTTGAAGCAATGTCAGAACTCAGCTAAGTGCCCACGGTCACAACCCACGCTACCAAGTTAAGAGCCCCTGGAGCCTAAATATGGCTGAGCATAATAGGTTCAAAAATCTCCCGTCGTTAACCAGCGAGTTGGTTACACGGTTTGGGTCACGTAACTGTTAGCCAGCA
Source organism: Anabrus simplex (assembly GCF_040414725.1). Taxonomy (NCBI): domain Eukaryota; kingdom Metazoa; phylum Arthropoda; class Insecta; order Orthoptera; family Tettigoniidae; genus Anabrus; species Anabrus simplex. The sequence continues at coordinate 47,504,031 of NC_090272.1, read as the reverse complement.
TTCGGGAGACGATGGGTCCGAACCCCACTGTTGGCAGCCCAGAAGATCTTTTTCTGTGTTTGTTTTTTTCACATTAAGCGAACGATGGGGCTTTGCCTTAATTAAGACAACGGTCGTTTACTTCCTTATCCCTTGCCATCGTCGCTATAAGCCCTGAAAGCCCTGTCTGTCCGAGCGATATAAAGACAAATAGCAAAGTCTCAACGATATAACTTGATCATCTTAAAAACTGTCGAGAAGTCGTTAACTATCGGTGTTAATTCAAAAACATCTATTACATGAACAGTTACGTTGAGCTTTTTCCATTTATTGCGACGTAAGGTTTTTAAGTCAATTATTAATAATAATGGTATTTGCTTTACGTCCCACTAACTACTTTTACGGTTTTCGGAGAAGCCGAGGTGCCGGAATTTTGTCCCGCACGAGTTATTTTACGTGCCAGTAAATCTACCGCCACGAGGCTGACGTATTTGAGCATCTTCAAATACGACTAGCCTGAGCCAGGATCGAACCTGCCAAGTTGGAGTCAGAAGGCCAGCGTCTCAACCATCTAAGCAACCAAGCCTGGCAAATCAATTATTCAACCTAATAAGTGATGTTCACGTGTTTGTTTTTTTTTTTTTTTGCTACGGTACTACTTGTAACGTTGCACTAATATACATGGAAGGTTTCTGGCGACGGAAGGATGAGGAAGCGCTAGGATTGAGAAGGTAGCGGCCGTGGCCTTAATTAAGGTACAGCCCCAGCATTTGCCTGGTGTAAAAGGGGGAAACCACGGAAAATAATCTTCAAGTGCTCCCGATGAGGAGATTCGAACCCACTATATCCCGAACGCAAACTCACAGCCGCGCGACCCGATCATCACGGCCAGCTCGCTCGGTTTTCTTGGGTTCTAGAGGAAGGCCAAAACAAAGGTGGACGGACACACTCAACAACGATATGAGAGCTATAAAGCTAAGATCATCTGATGTTCATAAGGGGGGAAAGTGGATACATCATTTTAGAACAACAGACCGTGAAACTTGAAGAGGGGAAATGGCGGGAAGAAGAAATAGAAGTTCTTGGGTTTCTGTCCCGTAACTAAGTTTACAATTTTTGAAGAGATCGAGGTGCCGGAATTGACTTACAGGAGTTCTTTTACGAATATCGTCGAAAATTAAATCAGCGACTTATTCTATGAGGGCCCGTGGCACGAAAGATATATCACAATGAAGTATCAGTGTCAACACTTACGCATTTGAAGAACTGTTCAGCAATTTACCTAACCGTGAATCTTTAAAAAATGCTTGCGTATAAATATAAAAAATACTGCTATCAGTAACAGCTTTTGTACGTTGTATAATTACAATGGCCGAGTGTCCAATGTAGGGCTCAGAATCAGATGGTTAGCTCAGTGCAGCACCGCGAGTTTAAGGTGATCGTTCATATGCGGTCCGCGAATATCTTAAGATATTTGTAACAATACTTAAATAAACATTAGTACAATGTCGATGCTATAGTGTGTACAATTTGTTATGGACATGCTTAAAAATATTAAGCCCACCTGGTGGCCATCATTGCAAAGGCGTCAAGTTTATATGATCTAACACTGTGGTTGACCGTTTCGAATCCCGTTGGTCGAAAAAATATTCACCATCAGAATGTTGGCCAGTACGGGAATTGAACCAGCAAACCACGGTCTCACACCTTAAAAGCGTGACGAGAACTACGAAACGGGCTATGTCTTAACGAGGATATTAAGTGAAAATATGACGTATCGCTGGTGATACATGAATATGAAAACGTAGTCCACCCTCCATCATGAGTAATCACTTGCTTTTGATTGTATGCGCGTTACCCGGCTGGCCATACCAAGATTTTTTGGCACCGATGACCAGTTTTACGAAATAGACAATTTAACATATTTGACAACTGATTATTAAACTGTCAGAAGAAGACAGCATGTTGGAGGTTATTACAAACATTTCAGTCAGTTTTACTTTAGAGGTGTATTTTATATTAACATTTTTAGAACTAGCTTTGTTCTATTATTACGTGTGCGAATAAATATTGAACGATCAGGAGCATTTTAATATGCATTTATCTATTATACTTGGATCTTTTAAACTCTAAAATATCCTATGTTTTTCTGGGTAGATGTTTGATGTGATAATGGTCCCGCTGCTTTGTTACACAGTTGGCTGAACTGTGGCGCAAGGGGGGGAACCTCAACTCACTGCGCCTGCAGTGACGCAACCTTCATAGCTAAGTTTGCTCGAAGTTACATGAAAGTGAGACGGACCGGGGAGACAGGGGTACATGCAATATAGCACGGGGCGCAAAACTCCCAGGGCCCTGAGAGAGTGTACACGAGAGAGGGGCAGAATATCTGCAGTAGCATCTGCCATGTCCCCCCAAGATCGGCATCAGATAGAACTGCTATGATAGCGGAGCAGCCACAACGTTAATATTCATACATGCAGATGACATCCTGGGACAAGACTAGCAGCAGCAGCCAGGCTCCTTGTTACCAGATTGACGATGTCATATCACAGGCCGAAGCGAGTAATAAGCCACTTTTAATATCTCCGTCACATGTCAGTCACTGTTCACTCAGTTCTAGAACGAAATCAGACCTCTCGATGGACTGACAATTACGCGACGAGACAGATCCAAAACACACGACAGTTAATCTCAAATTTAACACAAGGAGCTCTTTGGGTTCCATATTGAGAAATATAGGAAGGGAACGGCCAACATTCAGCTCAATCTGTTGTAGAGTGTAATCAAACCAGGGCCAAGAATAAAACTTTTTAACGTAGAATAAATTTTTTCGGAAGCTCTACTTGGTAAGAAGAGACACAGAGAGCGTATAGCCGTATAGCGCATACTTGTACTGTGTCGTAGTCACAGTTACAAGAAAGCATTCTTAGTTATTACTTCAAAAGTTTGAAAAATATTTTATTCTATACCATCAGAATGTTGCCTGGCAGGGTACGAGATGTGGTGAAATACTATTTCTAATCTCTAGATAGTGTGCCAAAAGCCTGGATTCGATTACAAAACTCTCCGCAGTGCTCACATAGAATGAGGGAATATGACGCTCTTGATGGTGATTTGTCCGCCAGATGGTGACGTAAAGCATTGAACAGACTCCTTTGTGTTATTCGGCAGGAGTAGGTTACGTGCCGACACCGGGTCTCACCCTCTCCTTATCTGATCATCCCACATCCAGACGCGCAGGTAGCTCGTGGGAGTCAAATAGACAGACCTCCACCATGCCAGCCGAACATGTCCTCGTACACTCCCGATATTAAAAACCATACGGTAAGTAAGTAATGGTAATGGCGGCAGGTTACTTCAGCTGGGGATGCAGAGACGTCATTTTACTTCTAGATGGGTAACAAACCACAGCGCTGCAATCAGGCGGAGAAAGGTAAAGTTAGGAGTTCTCTGATTCATTATCTCTCTGACAATCCGTGTTCACTTTACTAGTAAAGTAGAGTCCTCATCCCAAGGTGGTACAACTCTTTTCAGGTGAGTTGCATGTACCATTTTAACCACATACCAGGGCTCTTGCCATTTTTAAATTTTCGGCAGTTCCGGGAATCGAACGCGGGCTTTCGAGGACAACAGCGCTAACCGTTACGATATTACCGTGAAGCGGAGTTCAATCATCCAGAGGTGAATTCTAATAAAACAGTGCGAAAATTGCCATACGGTATAGTATAAAATAAAATATTCTATACTATGACGAATTTGACTTCTTTACACACTCAAAACTGTACGGAAAATGACACTTAACTCTTGTGGAGCCGCTTTCCGTACACTTTTATATAAAACGCGTTTCTGACACGATGAATTCCTTCGCTTACCACAAATTTCCTCTCGAGTATTGATTTTCTGAACTTCGCTCCAGGTTTATCATTTGTTCATGAACTGTTGTATCGATCGCCTTGGTCACGGCCTCCTCGATCATGCATGGTTTGGGTGGCGACTTGTCAAAATTACATATGACAAAATATTTAATTTAAAACAAGTACAGTGCATACGTCATAGTATGGAATAAAATATTGGACGCAACAGTCGAAAAAATTCTAAGTTTACCTTATTCGAAACCATCTCGCTCGTAAGGTAAAACATTACTTTCCGTGGTTGTTGCGTAAATAACTACATGTCTATATATAACAGGTTTAGTTAATCTATTTGTACATTTTGAACACTGTTAGGGCAAATAATAATGGTATGTTACAAGAAAATATCAACAGTAATCATTATAAACACAATAAGCAGTTGTGCAATATTAATAAAACAGAAACGTCCAACTTTAATCCACAGATAGTTGATATCTGGGATACGTGGAAGTTATTCAGCCGGCCCCGTGGTGTAGAGGTAGCGTTCCTGCCTCTCACCCGGACGCCCCGGGTTCAATTCCCGGCCAGGTCAGGGTTTTTTCTCTAGACCTGAGGGCTGAGGAGCTACCTAACGGTGAGATAGCGGCCCCGGTCTCGAAAGCCCAGAATAACGGCCGAGAGGATGCGTCGTGCTAACCACACGACACCTCGTAATCTGCAGGCCTTCGGGCTGAGCAGCGATCGCTGGGCAGGCCAAGGCCCTTTCAATGGCGTTAAGTGCCGTGGGGTTTGGTTTTTTTAAGTTATTCAAAAAGGAATGAATAAAGTCGGATAATAAAATGTTTTTTTATTTAACCTACATGTTTGTGTCGTTTTATTATTATAACAAACGTATTCTACTCAATCATAATGATTTCATTAACACGTTTTAAACATAGATATGTTTTTGGGCTGGGAGTCTATCTGGAATTAATTAAAACAGAACACGCAAAAGTGAAGTGTATAAAACAGGGCCAAATGCTCATGGCGGCTTACAGTTTGCTTTACGTGGCACGGACACAGATAAGTCTTATGGCGACGATGGGATAGGAAAGGGCTAGGAGTGGGAAGGAAGCCGCTGTGGCCTTAATTAATGTACAGCCTGGTGTGAAAATGGGAAACCACGGAAAACCATCTTCAGGGCTGCCGACAGTTGGGTTCGAACCCACTATCTCCCGGATGCAAGCTCACACCTGCGCGCCCCTAACCACACGGCCAACTTGCCCGGTACTTATTATCTTAGCTGACAATACATACGTCTATTCCCAACAACACAATACAAAAAGTGGCAGAGAATGATGAAGAAGCCCATACAAACAAAAATAAACTTTTCCCTTTGCGAAAAGCTAATGATCATAGTACTCGTCAAGTTGTCGAGTTGACCGAGCTCGATAGCTGCAGTCGCTTAAGTGCGGCCAGTATCCAGTATTCGGGAGATAGTAGGTTCGAACCCCACTGTCGGCAGCCCTGAAAATGGTTTTCCATTTTTACACCAGGCAAATGCTGGGGCTGTACCTTAATTAAGGCCACGGCCGCTTCCTTCCTTCCCTGTCCCATCGTCGCCATAAGACGTCTTCATGTCAACATAAGAGCCCTGTCACTGCCTTGACTGAGCCGACTACCGGTATTTTCTTTTCCCCGGAGAACTGAGGACTTTGTCATGTCCATCGAACAGTCTGGATGACAAGTAAATTCGCGATCTTATGGCTTAGAGAGGCCTTTGCTGGCAAGATGAAGTGTTTACAGTGCACTATGTCTTCTGGTATGGGCTAGAATAAAATTGTTACTTTCACTGACCTGTCTCAGTCTTATACTTGGCTTTGACAATATGAAAGTGGCTGAGGTACGAGTGACGCTAGTAGTGCCATTTCTTATGCAGCCAGTCCCTGCTATGAATGGTGTAAAAATGTCACTCATAGGGTCGGTTGGTGCACGCATTTCAGTGGGCTTGGCAGACTGATGTGTAATAGCAACTTCTGGCTCAGTGAGGAAAGCAACGGGAAACTACCTCACTCATTTCCCTAGTACGCCTCTTCAGTGACACCTAGGCCACCCATGACAAGCTAATGGTGAACCTGTTGAGGATCCAACCAGCCTTCGGGCTGAATACCCAACATACAACATACACATGGCTTAGAGTTTAGAAGGCAATTAGGGCACCTAAGCATCAGTCGTATATTCTGCGCCAGCACCGAGGAATTATTCCTGAATGAATATTTAATGTACCGCCCCCCTCTGCCTACAAGTATTCCGTAGCGAATAAAATTCCACAACAGGTATACCAACTTGAATATAAAAGAGGGCAATTCAAGTTTTACGTCTCTATTTCATGAACCATTACACCTGAGTTCGTGCACCAACTGCAGTATGTTCACCAATAAGGAAAGGCGTGTGAGCAGCATACACCGTGCAATCATCACCACAAGCATTAAACTCACACTAACTTCCACCTCAAATCTTCCAACAAGAGCTCAAAAAAGAGCAGAACGCTTCAACTTACAGCCGCGTATTCCAGAATGTAACTTCTCGAATTCGGCTCCCTGGAACTTCCAAGTTCCAAGAAGTGATTAGTAGCAATTGTTGCGATAAAGGAAGGATATTAACAACACCCTTTCAAATAAATTCATTTTTTTTATACATTGCTTTAACGTCGCACTAAATCAATGAAGGTTTCGGCGGCGCAAGGATAGCAAAGGGCTAGGATTGGGAAAAAGCGTTCGTGGCCTTAATTAAGGTACAGCCCCAGCCTTTGGCTGGTTTGACAATGGAAAACCACAAACATTTCCAGAGTTTCCGACGGTGGGATAACAATTCATTCATCTTAGGGATTAAGGGGAGAATAAGGCAAAGCTTTTTGAAAAATACGATTTTTTGACGATTGTTTTTACGATTCATACTTTGAGAATATATGCCCAAAGTTTCAAAGCTGAAATAGCATTAGAAATGCGTTAATTAACAAAAAAAAAAATTGAGGGCCTGCAGGAGTCACGCCCCCTGCTCATTCCAAGTTATTTCCTAAACTCATATTCATAATAAACAAAACACCTTGAAAGACTAGGGATAAAAAGTTCATATTCACAGGACATGTTCATTAGCATGTTCTGCAGAAACGATTAGCATTTCAGTCACCTAGATTCAGCATGTGTCCTGTTGCCTAGTAGGCACTGGGTCCTCCATGGGCACTGATAACTTGTTCCATGCGTGATGGCACCGACGCGTATAAGGCGCGAATGGCGTCCTGGGGTATAGCCATCTATGCTGCATCCACCTGGTCCCACAGTTCATCTTTCGTGGTTGGCATTGGGTCATAGCACCGCACACATCGTTTCAGCACATTCCACATATTTTCGATTAGCGACAAGTCCGATGATCGGACGGGCCGGGGCAACAGTCTGACATCCTGTGACAACAAGGCACGTGTTCGTGCAGCAACGTGTGGTCGCGCATTGTCCTGTTGAAATATGGCGTCTGGGGTGTCGTGCAGAAAGGGTATGGCTACTGGTCGCAGGATGTCATTCACGAAGGTCAGACTGGTCACAGTGCCCTGGACACGCACCAACAGTGAGTTGTGGTTGTATCCAATAGCACCCCACACCATAAGGCCTTGAGGTGGCGCTGCGTGTCTTGTGCGAATGCAGTCAATGTGATGCCTCTCCCCCTATCTGCGGCGAACTAAAGTGCGGCCATCATTTTCAAACAAACAGAACCTCGATTCGTCCGAAAACACTATCTGCTGGCATTCTTGTCCCCTGTGACGTTCCATACACCATTGCAGTCTAGCATGTTTATTCACATTAGTCAAAAATAGGCGGAGAAGTGGACGACGCGACGCGCCGGTAACCCAGACCGTAATAAACGGCGACGGACTGTCACTCCTGATAGTGTACGATGAGTCACACTGTTCCACTGTTGCGCCAGAGCCGAGGAGGACGCAGATCTGTCCTGCAATGCCATTCGGATGAGGTGGTAGATCTTCTCGGGGGATAGTCTGTGTGGTGTGACCAGACCCATCTCGTCGTGTTCTACTGCCTTCTGTGAACAATTCTGTACACACCCACTGCACTGCTCTGCCGACACACTTCGTCCCACACGAACAGCAATTTCCCAGATGGATGCATCACGTTCCCTCATATCAATAATGCGCCCTCTTTCAAACTCACTAATTTGATGGCACGGTTCTCGCATACGTCAGCGAGGCATCCTGCACGTCTCTTCAAGTCACACCGATCCAGTACCTTCGGTTTACAGCGGCAACGAAAGCCGCAGGCACATTTTACCAGTCGCTGGTGGTGTGCCGAGATATCGATGTGGACCTTGAACCTGAGGGACGACCTGGTTCAAATACTACTCATTTCTTTAGAACATACTAATGCATAAGTCCTGTGAATATTAACTTCCTACATCTAGTCTTTCATGATGTTCTGGCTTTTATGAACATGAGTGTATATTCAGGTTTCCGAATGAGTTTGACAAGCGAAGAAGTACGTAGTATACTCTAGATGGCTATTATGAGTAATTATTGGACAGGCGCACTTCAGTTCGGGTGATAGAAGGCAGTGGCCGTAGTTTGCACATGCTATTTATTTTGTTTTCGTTAGATCGTTAATAATTTCTGGTTAATTTACTCATAAATTCCCATTACATAGTGAGTGAACTATAGATTCACAATTTCTCCGATTTCTAGGCACAGCAGTGTTCAAAAAAGTAAAGGAGACGCAAATAAATAATATTCGGAAAGGAGGAATCAATGTTGAAGTTAGGAATAATAATAATAATAATAATAATAATAATAATAATAATAATAATAATAATAATAATAAAGTAGAAAAAAACGGACCGGCAACAACTGGTCACGAGAACGTAAAGAAGCCCACTCCGAAAGGATGAAGAAGTACTGGGCCGATCGAAAGAGGAAGAACCGTAAATGAATGATACTTAACGTGGTCCATAGTAGACCTATTCGAAAACAAGAATAATAATAATAATAATAATAATAATAATAGTGTTATTGGCTTTACGTCACACTAACTACTCTTACGGCTTTCAGAGACGCCGAGGTGCCGAAATTTAGTCCCGCAGGAGTTTCTATTTGGAAACAATGTCCAAAGACAACAATCGTTCCCTGCTTTTGAGGTTGCTGTGGTCTTAAATGATGGAAACAAAGCCAGGCTTAACATCTTGAAGCAGCTAGGATTTGAACCGGGCACTTTGCACAAAAGACACTAGGACAAATTGACGGGCTTCTTGTCATGAAAGCAGATGCTGCTATCCTGGCCAAATGGATAAGACAAAAGAAGACGGGCAACAAGCGAGGTGTAGAGGATCAGGAAGGAGAGAGTACAGTTATGGAGGCTTTTAGGCAGTGTAAGACTAAAGAGACTAACTTACAATCACGTTTTCTTGTTTTTCTAAGTTTTCCAATTTCCATAGTGTAAGTGCACTTGTCTTCTAAGCTTCTTACAGTACTGAAATGAAATTTGACACCCACTCTCTACACTATATAATGTGAAAATTAGTGGGATCCAGCTTTTGATAGGTTTATTGTTTCGAAACTGGGGTTGTACCAATTAACATTTTTTGTGCGAAAAATAAACAATAATTTTAGAAACCTCCAAAAAATCAGCTAATGAGAATATTAAGAAATTGTTCCAGCAGATGAAGGTTCAGATACTCTAAAATGTGTATGTGAAATTTTGAAAGTGATATCGCCATGGGTTTTAGAGAAAAAAAGATCTTCATTGGTATAATACAAAAATCTTTAGGTAAATTTGTTAAAGGATCAAAATATCACCAAAAAATTGCATAAATAATCACAAACAATGTTAATCTCATTATGAATGTGTGTGCTATTTTATACTGGTCTATCTTAAATATTGCAAAAGTTATGCCAATGTCAAAACACTGTTCTTCAGCCATCATGTCCCCTTCGAAGATGTGCAAAAAATTAATTTTCAGGGGAAGCATTTTTAAACAATACGAAATCACTGGCTGTCAACAAATATTGTCGAAGCATTCTGCGTTATACGAAACAGTTTTCTCTTTTTAATAATTTCTTGGGTTTGATTTTGTTTAATTTCAATAATTACTTATCTACTTCGGATCCTGCGTGAAACTGATTTGTCCAGTAATGAACTCGCAGGTAAACCAGTCAAGATCAAAGTGGTGTTCGTCACATTTGTGTTTTATTAGCAGTATTTAACAATTCTCATTAACAAAGGCAGCTGGAACCAACTAGAGGGACGAATATTCTGGACGACGTGCTGGTAAAACCAGATGAGCTCTATAGAGAAACCGAAGTAATAGTGATCACAAAGCTATTTTTGACGTAGTTAAAAATAAATGTGATAGAAAGGAAGGTTTTAAAAGTAGGACTATTTGGTTGTACCATACGGCTGATAAAAGAGGCATGTGGGAGTTTAAAAAGGTAACTATGATCCGTGGAAAATGTAGCAATTGTTGAGGAATGTAAAAATAGATTTAGAAATGGCTGTGTAAGTAAGGAGAAATTGAAGGAACTTGCTAGCAAATTGAATCTAGCAAAGAAGTCAGCTAAGGATAACAATATGGCAAGCTTAATTGGCAGTCATACAAATTTTAGTGAAAAATATACGGGTATATATGGGTACTTTAAGACAGAAACAGCTTCCAAGGAGGACATTCCAAGAATCATTAATGAACAAGGGGAGTGTGTATGAGGGAATCTTCAGAAGGCAGAAGTATTCAGTCAGAAGTATGTAAACATTGTTGGTTACAAGTAAGCTATAATATCCAGATAGAAGAGGTGACTAATACTAAAGAAGTATTAAAATTTACCTATGATAACGACATTTACAATAAGATACAAAAATATGAATACTAGAAAAGCAGCTGGAATTGAGATTTCGGGGATATACTAAAGAAAATGGGTTGGGATATAGTACCAAGTATTTATTAGATTGTTTGCATGAAGGAGCTATTCCAAATGAATGGAGAGTTGCTACAGTAGCCCCTGTGAATAACGGAAAGGGTGAAAGACAAAGCTGAAAATGACAGGCCAGTCAGTTTGACGTGCATTGCATGTAAGCTTTGGGAAAGCATTCTTTCTGATTATATTAAACATGTTTGAGAAATTTTCGATAGAAGGCAGTTCGGGGTTAGGAAAGGTTGTTCCACTGAAGCTCAACTTATAGGATTCCAGCAAGATATAGCAGATATCTTGAATTCAGGAGGTCAAATGGACTGTATTGCGATTGACCTATCTGAGGCATTTGATAGGGTAGATTATGGGAGACTACTGATAAAAATGAGTGCAATTGGACTAGACAAAAGGGTGACTGAATAGGTGGTTATATTTCTAGAAAACAGATCACACAGAATTAGAATAGGCGAAGCTTTATCTGACCCAGTAATAATTAAGAGGGGAATTCCTCAAGGCAGTATTATCGGAGCTTCGTTTTCTTTTATATTCTGTATATAAATGATATGAGTAAAGAAGTGGAATCAGAGATAAGGCTTTTTGCGGATGGTATTATTCTGTATAGAATAATAAATAGGTTACAGGATTGTGAGCAACTGCAAAATGACCTCGATAATGTTGTGAGATGGACGGTAAACAATGGTATAATCATAAACGGGGTTAAAAGCCAGGTTATGAGTTGCACAAGTAGGAAAAGTCCTCTCAGTTTTGATTACTGCGTTGATGGGGTGAAAGTTCCTTTTGGAGATCATTATAAGTACCTAGGTTTTAATATAAGGAAAGATCTTCATTGGGGTAATCACATAAATGGGATTGTAAATCAAGGGTACAGATCTCTGCACCTGCTTCTGAGGGTATTTAGGGGATATAGTAAGGATGTAAAGGAGAGGGCATATAAGTCTCTGGTAAGACCCCAAATAGAGTATGGTTCCAGTGTATGGGACCCTCACCAGGATTATTTGATTCAAGAATTGAAAAAAATTCTAAAAGCAGCTCGATTTGTTCTGGGTGATTTCCGGCAAAAGAGTAGTGTTAAGAAAAATGTTGCAAAGTTTAGGCTGGGGAGACTTGGAAGAAAGGAGACGAGTAGGAAATATTACAATATGAAGATACGGTTAGAATTCAAGAGGACAAATTGCGGCAAATATTCGTTTATAGGAACGGGAGTTAGCAATTGTAATAACATACCAAGGCAGATGTTCAATGAATTTCCAATTTCTTTGCAATCATTTAAGAGAAGGCTAGGAAAATAACAGATAGGGAATCAGCCACCTGGGCGCCTGCCCGAAATGCAGATCGGTAGTGATTGATTGATTGATTGATTGATTGATTGATTGATTGATTGACTGAGTGATTGACAACTAAGTAAATTCACCACCAAGAAGGCATTTAAAAGATAATAATGTCCACATCGACAGTAACAAAGCTTTCTCACTTCTCAATAACAAAGGTAGCTGTGTAAATTCACTACCATTACTGCCTTTACAAGATAATATCTACGTCCACAGTAACAAAGCCTTAACAATTCTCATTAACAAAGGCAGCTGCGTAAATTCACTACCAATAATACGTTTAGAAGATAATAATGTCCACGTCCACAGTAACAAAGCTATAACAATTCTCATTAACAAAGGCAGCTGTGTAAATTCACTGCCAATAATGCATTTATCCACGTACACAGCAACAAAGCTTTAACAATTCTCATCAACAAAGGCAGCTGTGTAAATTCACTAACAATAATGCATTTACAAGATAGTAATGTGCTCATGCAGAATAACAACGGAAAAACTACTACAGACAAGACAAAACTGACTTCTGTTGTTGAAGCCCCTTGTATTAACGATATTCAGTTATCAACTTTTATTGTTTTTACCAGGGCTGTTTTGTATTATTGAATCAACTAGAAGTAAAATAAATTTTGGCTATTTCTTGTTAGTGTCAAAGGATAGAGGGCAATGAACTCAGCAGGTTACCGCGAAAAAAACCCACCATGTCTCATTTTTTCTCCGGGACGCGTGAATTAAAGCAGAAAGAAGATCTCTCTGTGGATAAGTGGCCGAGTATTAGCTTCCGGATCCCAAGATTCTGAGTTCAAAACCAGCAGAGATAGTCGGACATTTTAAGGGTGGAAAAAAAGGTCCTTTCGGCACTCCTGTGTTGTACACGCATGCACAGAAACGGCGTCCCAACAAACAAACAAACAAACAAACAAACAAACAAACAAACAAACAAACAAACAAACAAACAACACTGCCCCACTCTAGTACTGAAAACGAGGAGAGGGAGAGAAGGGAGTGGGTTGAATATTGTGTTGAGTATTGCTATACACCCACCACTGTGTCCGTTTCAATGACAAAAGTCTTGTAGCGGGTTGTCTAACTGCAGCAATGCGTTCAGCGAGGTGAGGGACGCCATGCTTCACCATTTCTGTGCATGCGTGTACACGGAAAGACCGGCCACGCCCTCATGCTGAGAGCTCACAGTTGACTCACTAGCCCCTTGCAGAAAGTACCGAAGGAGTTTACGATAGGGCTGGTACGTAACGATATTATTATTATTATTATTATTATTATTATTATTATTATTATTATTATTATTATTATTAAGCTGTCTACCATTTTTCTTTATATGTCAAAGGTTCTTCAATCTGAGGTCTCCCGTTTGCTCTTCCACCAAGATGTTGCGGGGTTAAGAAAGATGTGTCTCAAGATTCCCCCTTAAATCCGCGTCTTTCTTCCTTCTGCACTTCTCTAAGCCAACGGAGATTTTCTATCCCTACAGGCTCATTCTCTTTGGATGTCCGTAAAAGTTGCCTAGTTGAACTTCCTCCTAGGACAATGATCACCAACAGCACAGAAATACTGACTGAAAATTACAACAACCAAAGAGGATTAAAATACGAATTCGCTAGAAAGCATTTTGTGTTTGCCTACAATTTTTACTGAATATTTCTCTCTGAATACTTAATATATGACCTGGTGTAAGCAACCACTGGCATAAATTTCACGAGCTCAGTGGTTCATAAGTATGCTCTTAGTCACAATTCACGTAACACAACCAGGCACTGAGAAAAAAATTAATATCTTAAGGTGCACTTTACTGTACCTCTTATTTGGACAGGTTAAGCAGCGGGACGAACAGTGTCTTCTACTGACCAATAGCATTAGTACCGTTTCCCCCAGGTACCATTAATAGAAATACGTCCGGGGCAGAGCACTAATTTCACTTAATTTTCGTCCCCCTCTGGAGTATCAGTTTACATGGGATGTCATGACAAATGGGCGGTTTAAACGCAGCATCGTCTGGCTCGCAGGGAGAAACTTAGTTCATTGTTCCTACCATTCTGGCCCTTGGCAAGAGAACCACTTGGAGACCACATTTTCCGTCATATAAACTACATTGTTACTTTGTTGTTACCGAATATAAACAGTGTTCAAGTTAGAAGGACAAAGTAGATCCGATGGGTGACGTGACAGCTTACGAATGTCAACTCACTCCAGCAAGAGGGAACAGATTTCAGGAATGAGTTCTTCTTTCAAACATTGCGAGGGAGTAGTCGAACAAAGCTAGTACAAGTCCTGGACATATTAACATATAGTCGCCTCATCCCCTCCAAAAAAAGACGGATGTTTGCTGTAGAAGAGACATGGCGCCTATTGGACAAAACATGAGAAAAAATGTCGTAGCCTGTTAACACCACAGTATTTGAATTCAAACAAAACTGCAGATGTTCTACAGTTCTTACAAGATTTCCGTCAACAGCCGTCTGTGCAATTTCTGCACGATCAAACACACTCGCAGCTTTGCAGTATTCACGAGCAATTAAAAGCCGGTTATGACGTCAGCATCTCACCCAGTCTGGCTTTCCTTCAATATTAGCGATTATAAATGTCGATGTCACCGACCTGTATTCGATATTATCCACCTGCAAGTTACAAATGGTCGATTGCTGAGCACCAACTCAATATCGAAGATATCGATTAAATCCTTTCAAAATGGAAACTTCGCGCATTAATTTCCGACTTGCTTAAAAAATTTGCTTACTACTGTCTCCATGCCAAACCTCGTGAACTTAAGACAGGTTTCAACCTGCGTCAATTGTAGAAGCAAATCGAATCTACCAGTTGACTTGCTACCTTTTCCATGTCAACGCCTCAATTCTTCTCTCAATGTTCTGTGTAAGTTCCGTATGCTGTTTTCCTTAAATCCTGTTCAATTTTTGCCAGTCTATTTCGATCATATTTTCGTTTTTATACCTTTTCGAAATCCACCCTGATATTCACTTAATCGCTTGTCAAGTGAATGATGATTATTGTTATTATTACTATCAATACTACTTCATGCGTTCGCTGGCCTGTTGGTTATGCCAGTCCAATTCTGAAAACTAATTAGCGAGGCAATAAAGAGGAGCATTCTTCCACCGTCTACCAATAACCAACACAGTTCATGAAGTTGGCGTTAAGAATTAATAAAACTACAAATCATTACAGTGATTAGTTATTAGGCTAGAATTATTATTTTACTAGCGAATAACTCGTGGTGCAAGGGATTGCGGCCAACTATCTCTAGCCAATAACCAAAATCCATCTCTATGATTCAACATCAGCATGTATCACAGATATGCACCACCGCAACGCCCACGCAGAAACTCTCACCTTCCCTTCCTGCGACGTGGCATTCCATAAATTTACTACCGCAATATGAAGGTAATTTTCATTCACTGCGTATATTAACCTAGAGAAAGGACAAGTAATACATAACTAAAAATTTCAAAAAAAATTAATTGAAGTCCGAGTCATTCCTAGTATTTTTCTGTTAAATTAAAAATATTACAAAATATACAGTATATTAGTACGCAATTGCTATGCGAATAGATCTTCAAAGTTTGACAGGTATTTTGCAATTTCAGAGAGTTAGTCAACCACAAGAAAATCTACTGGTTGCTGTTGTTCGGATCATCAGTCCATAGATTGGTTTGGGCTCTCCACGCCACCCAATCTTGTGCTAACCTTTTCATTTCTACCTAACTACTGCATCCTACACTAATCTACTACATCTACTCTAATACGTTTGTCATATTCATACCTTGATCTACCCCTATCATTCTTACCGCCTACATTTCCCTCAAAATCTAACTGAATAAGTTCCAGGTGTCTTTAGATGTCTCCTATCGTTCTATCTCTTCTTCTCGTCAATTTTTGCCAAACAGGTTTCCTTTTACCAATCTGATTCAGTACCTCTTCATTCGAGATTCGATTTACCCATCTCACCTTCAATATTCTTCTGTAACATAATATTTCAAGAACTTCTATTAATTTTCTTTCTGAGTCAGTTATTGTCAATGTTTCACTTCCATACCTGCATACAAATGAAAGTTTTCAAAAATATCCTTCTAATTCCTACAGTAGCCAACGGCCGTAGCCGTGTTGAAGCACCGGATCCCGAGAGATCTCCGAAGTTAAGCAACATTGGGTGTGGTTAAGTTTTGGATGGGTTGCCACGCGCTGTTGGTGGGGGTAAGGGAATGGAGGAACGGAAAGGAACTGGCCACACTACCGCACGTAAACTCCGGCTCAGGCAAGGCCGCACTAGATAGACAGGCCACAAGGCTCGGACCGTGACGTCACGCCAGTGGCTGGCGTTCAGCATGGTAGTATACGGCCCGCTCTCACTGTTTCCATGATATTATTAATTTATTGAACCTTAACGATATAACTGAACACGCCTTTAATTGTGGTTTTATTTAGGCTTGTGCACTACATCAGTTTTATGCGGTGGAAAACTAGCGGAACAGTTTATGTACATTTATTTACGTAAAATTAAGCTGACATCTGTCATTTGTAACGGAACACGGTTTCATGCAAAAGATTAAAACCCATAATACGTATAAAAATAGTTTTAATGTTACTATGTAAATACATGATAGCAATTCACAACAATAGTCTGGAACCTTTCTTAGAAATTAGGCTTCAACTTAAAACTTATTTAACAATTCTAAGGTTTCAGTTTATCAATTTTCCTTTTCTTCGCCGATTTATGGCTATCCTTACTTGAGGATTTCTTCTTCTTAGCAACGAGTTATGTCTTTGCTGGCGGGACCTAGTGACTGAGGTATGAGCGATGATAGTAATGCCATTCCTTACGCAGCCAGTCCCTGCTATGAATGGTGTAAAACTGTTGCTCACAGGGTCGGTTGGTGCATCCATTTCAGTGGGCTTGGCAGACTGATATGTAATAGCAACTTCTGGCTCGGTGAGGAAAGCAACGGGAATCTACCTCACTCCTCATTTCCCTAGTACGCCTCTTCAGTGATGCCTAGGCCATCTATGACAGCTCATGGCGGAACTGTTGAAGATCCAACCAGCCTTCGGGCTGATGACTAAACATACATACATACATACATACATAAAGCAACGAGTTTGTCTGCGATAACTTTTCTATAGTTATTCAATAATATATTACAAAAGATGTATATACATTTGTCAACGTAATCTTTAAAACTACTTCTACAATCACTGCATGTTTCAAACATGACGTTTTCTTTTTCCAGAACTTTGTTGACAAGCAAAATCAGAATGTTTCTTTGAAAATAACCATGCAAAAACCTCGATTCAAATTTATCTCTTATAAGTACACTAAATAATTTAAACTGTGTGATCAAAATGTTACTGTTAAAATAGACCCATAAGGTCTTTTAACAGAATCCTCCCTAATTACGAAACGTTCGTCGAAGTGTTTTATGCACACAAGTGAGCTTGCTGAAGGGACAAATTCTGTTCGATGGATGCCTAAGATCCACTTTTGTTTCCGAACCAAATCAGTAGGAAATTTAAACACTGAAATACTGGGCTCTTCTGAACTATAGTTGCTTCTACAACCAGGTACACAACACGACGTGGGCATAATTCACAATGTTCACACACGTTTAAGTCATTCAACACCATTGATAGCCTTACTGCTGCGAGATTCATATCAGCCTACAAGTCACTGGCGAAAAATGAAGCGGATGGCTCTTCGTGTGACGTAGCGCCGGAAGTGGAGGGGGAGCCTTATGGCCTGTATATCTAGTTGGCCTTGGCTCAGGCACACCTCTGCGGAGGTTCGGACCTGCCTTCGGGCAGAATACACCCTTACCTTTTAATTCCTACAGTGTCCGACTCGTTGGCTGAATGGTCAACGTACTGGCCTTCGGTACAGAGGATCTCGGGCTCGATTCCCGGCCGGGTCGGGGATTTTAATCTTTATTGGTTAATTCCAATGGCTCGGGGACAGGGTGTTTGTGCTGTCCCCAACATCCCTGCAACTCACACGTAACACTATCCTCCACCACAATAACACGCAGTTACCTACACATGGCACATGCAACCCACCCTTATCGGAGGGTCTGCCTTACAAGGGCTGCACCCAGATAGAAATAGCCACACGAAATTATTTTTATTATTCGTGCAGTATATTCGCAAGTGAGCACATTTCTGTTCTTAAGAAATGTCTTTGCTGCCTGTGCTAGCCTGCATTTTATGTCGTCCTTACTTCCGTCATCGTTAGTTATTCTACCACCCAAGTAACAACATTCATCTACTTAACTTCCTTTAAGACTTCGTTTCCTAATATAATATTTCCTGCACCACCTGACTTCGTTCGACTGCACTCCATTACTTTTGTCTTCCATTAATTTCTTTACATCTTGTACTCCTCCTCCAAGCTGCGTTCATACCATTCGGCAATTTCTCCAGATCTTCTGCTACCTTTTCCATATTGTTGGCATGAGCGCTTACTACCTTCTCCATTTAAAAAAAAGGAAATTTCGATTTTCATTTTTCTTTTTTGACTTACAATTTTTCCAATGTCAACGCCTCAATTCCTCTCAGAATTTTTGCTTTCTCCTTGGATTGTGATTCCCTTTCCAAAGTCCTCATTCTTTTTCCTTTACAGCCTGTTCCACATAAATACTGGAATGGAGAGGAGACAAACTCTAACCTTGTCTCATGCCTTCCTGGATTGCTGCTGCTTTTTCATAGCCCTCGATTCTTAGCACTGTACGACTATTTTTGTACAGATTGCAGATAATCCTTCGTTCTCGGTATCTGATTCCGATCAACTTCAGAATCTCAAATAGCTTGGTCTAATCAACGTTACCGAAAGCCTTTTCTACATCTACGTATACTATGTAGGTGGGCTTGTCCTTCTGAATTCGAACCTCCAAGATCAGGCGTTACAGTCAGTACTGCTTCACGTGACGACCGTAGATTTATGAAACGTGGATGATATCTCTGAAAGTTTCAGATTCCAGCGAGGAGGTAGTCTGTCGAGCAGTTAATCACGTGGAAACTTCTGTCGTACTAAGGCGGAACCCAATTTGTCAAAATAAAAATCTGTTTTAATGCTAGTATGGTAGATTTTGCGACGAAGAATATGATTATCAATCTCAGTATTATACTGGTGACCGTAGGATACGCTGCTCCCAAAATAAAGATTTCGAAATGTTAATAAGCTGTCGGGCTTTTACGCGTCATAAAACAAGGTGAAATAATTTAAGTTTTGCAGAGAAATTTGCACCGCGTCTTCGGAAGAAAATATCACGAGCGACACTACTCTAATGAAGGTTTGATTTTAAGAATGCTTTATACCGTTGGTCAAGGAGCTGGCTAGAGCCGTGGCCGACTGGATCCCTCGCTGCGCTCCTAGCTAGAGCGACGCATCAAGTCGGCCGTGGTCAATAGTAAGTGGTACTCTCGTTCGTCACTAGATACCTCATTGGGCTGACCCAAAGCCTACTAGATACTAGATTGGCAGACCGTGGCCTTCGAGCGAGAGGGAACGACACCATCTTAGATCCAATTTGCTCGTGAAAGCGTCGTTCTAAAGATTTCGATACGTTCGGTATATAGAATGGAGGCTCGCAAAGTTATAAAAGCGCCTTGTGAGAAATAAATTTGTTTGACATGTCGGGTTCTGCCTGAGTACCACAGACATAACCCTCGCGAAACATATGAAAGCAGCCTATTTCGGTCACACCTTCAGAAGTGACACATTCGGCCTAAAGGTGGCCATACACGAGCGGGATTTCTTCAAGGTTCGGCCTGAACAGTCCAAGCCTTAAGGAATTTCCCAACTTGTGTGGCGACATCCTTGCGGCCATGGTGGGTAGGGAGGGGCCAAAAAATCCCGAACAAAAATCAATTATTTTTCTAACTTGAGGCCGGAGCTTTCCAGTCTCTTGCTGCGTGTATGTAGCCAAGAATCTCAATGTTGCAATGAATCTTTCATGGGGAAGAATGGCTTGCCGTATAACCGTATGTTCTTTAGCGATAAAAGGGGTGACCAATGAAATAAGATGTAAATATGTATCGTGGTCCATCCTCAAGGGGCTGCCTGGCCGAGGCGGTAAAGGCGTGGTCGGTTCGCCCGACAGGTCGTGAGTTCGAATCCCCGTCAAGAAGTCGTCAATTTTAAGAAACGAGATTTCCACTTCCGGAGGTGCATATGGCCCTGAGGTTCACTCAGCCTACACCAAAAATGAGTACCAGGTTAATTCCTGGGGGCAAAGGCGGCCGGGCGTAGAGCTAACCACTCTACCCCATCACGTGCCGTGGTTAACAGTGGTGGAACCCTTTACCTTCCACTCCTCCAAGGGCCTGTACGGAGGTAACTTTGTCTTTTTTGTCTTTGGTCCATCCTCAAGTACTTGTGGAAATATTTCAGGAAGACCTCCACTTCAGTAATTAGGTTATTGAGGGAAAACATGTTTCACTTCAAAAGCCACTCCAATGCAATCACACAGCCAACAACCGGTAGAATATCATCATTGAAGCCGTTATGAAAAATGGCCAAACCACAACAACCAGCTAGCACAGAACTGGTGTGTTGACTTGGAAATGAACCTGGAGAAAATCCCCAAGGCCTTTTCCTTTAGGAACATCCTCTCCGTGTGTGGGCGAGGATTCGGTACAGGAAACCCACAAGGATATGCCGGAGGCTTTTTCCTTGAGGATTACGTGTATGTAGGTGTATGGTCACCTTTATACATATGATCCTGGGCGCGGAACGTCAGACAGCGATTCCACATCCAAGATAGGCAACTCTACCGCTAGAAACACAATTTATTAAGGTTGCCAAGCTTTGGACAGAAGGCGCATCTAAAGAAGAAGAAGAATTCACAACAAAAACGTTCGTCGTCTTGAGGGGACTCATGAATAAAATGTAGCGAATTTTGACCAAAAAAATTGGAATTTTCAATATTAATCTTAAAAATCTGTCAATTCTTCCTCTCTGAAGTTCCGTTATCAGTTTTGCCTTAACACCATTTTCAAATGTCTAAATGCCGGATTTAAAGGGTCGTGGCACGGCGTATATAGAGCAAGCCCACGCCCCTTTCTCACGCACTGACAGACATTATTGACTTCTAAGATTTTTCGTACTATAATAATTCCGCTGAAATATACTTACCTTGTAGTAGGCCTACGTTGTGAAGAGGAGAAAGAAGTCTGAGGGAGTAATTTACAGTCCAGAACAGTTTTAAAGCAAGTATGTTTCTTAAAACGTTCAATTCCATTTTTCTAGCTAAAAATATTTTCAGCTCTTTCCCATGTATAAAATGCACCTTGGGACAAAGGTTCAATCTCAGATTCACCTGAAATTTTCAGATAATGTTTCATTATGCACAGGAACTGATAGTAGTTCTAATTTTATAATCAGTGGAATATTATCTTCATATCTGTGCTCTTAAAATACTATGGTCGTCTGAAGTCACTGGATGAGGGGTAAACATGGCTGTCGCGCATGCTCCTAACTCAAGTCTCAAGGCTGACAATAAATACCTGTTCCGTCCGCGATTACTCTTGCGAAATGAGGAGCTATTCTGAAGCTTCAAAGTGTTTTGTTTAGACATTTACTACATTTATAAGTACTCCATATGAACAAGTTAATAGTAAACATGCATCTGTTTCAGGGAGTTCCCACTATCTGTTACACGAGAAATGTTTGTAGCTTGGAGTGTAGTATCTGTTACTCGTTCCGTGTCCGACTCGTTGGCTGAATGGTCAGCGTACTGGCCTTCGGTTCAGAGGGCCCCGGGTTCGATTCCCGGCCGGGTCTGCGATTTCAACCTTAATTGGTTAATTCCAATGGCCCGGGGGCTGGGCGTTTATGCTGTCCCCAACATCCCAGCAACTCACACACCACACATAACATTATCCTCCACCACAATAACACGCAGTTACCTACATATGGCAGAGGCCGTCCGCCCTCATCGGAGGATCTGCCTTACAAGGGCTGCACTCAGCTAGAAATAGAAACACGAAATTAAAAATTATTAACTCGTGCCGTATCTACAAGCTGCTTCTCGTCAGACGCAGAAAGTAGCACGAAACTAGAGTTTTGCTCATTGTATGCATAATGAAAAATTGAAAAAGTTGCAATAGTTTTTACCTGATTGCAAAACCCAGATCTGTTATTAAGTACTGTAGATGAGTATTCTTGACAAGTCTGCCAAATTATAGCCCCAAAATAATGAAAACTGTATCGCAACAAGCCTTTTCTATGCAAGATATCAAAATAAATATTTTTTAATACCACTGCAACAAATTAACAAATCAACTCCAAATTTTGTGTGGTGCATGTCCGAGGACATGTTCGGCTCGCCAAGATGCAAGTCTTTTGATTTGACTCCCGTAGGCAACCTGCGCGTCGTGATGAGGATGAAATGATGATGAAGACGGTACATACACCCAGCCCCCGTGAAAGCGAAATTAATCAATGATGGTTAAAATTCCCTACCCTGCCGGGAATCGAACCCGGGACCTCTGTGACCAAAGGCTAGCACGCTAACTATTTAGTCATGGGGCCGGACATGCTTTTAAAAATGGTTGCGATAAGTGGTAAATTGTCGAAGTTCAAAATTTCAGTCATGACTTCCCTTAATAAGAGTATATTCGTCGTGAAAAGAAAAAAAAAAAAATCTCGAGCACGATTCAATTTAAAGCTCCGTATAAGATCTCATCAGAGTTCTGATGTCAAGCAGCTTGTAGAAGCTTCTCGGTGCACACCTTTAACTGAACAATATTACGTGCTAGCCGAGTGAACTTCTGCTCGACATCTTCAACAAACCTGGAGGACATAAAATGTCTCGTGTATTTCCCAAGAAGCTCGTGCAGCGTCTACACTATTATGCAGAGCGCTGTCTCCGGGGCATAACTCAGAGGCGCAATAAACTAATTCTAGACGTCAACTACAAGCGGGTTTATACCAGTTTAGTAGTAAACACAATAACGTGACATGAATTGTCCTGTTATAAAAAGTGATCACAGAAAATGTTATACGTGTTAATTGGTCCATTATACGGTAAAGTTTGTGCTAAATGCTTTCTTTCAGTTTACAAGATGGCAGTCGCAGAAACATCTTCCTAGCTTGCTCACGTTCCACAAGACAAAAGCTGATATGTGAATACCTACTTGTATGGTGCCTCACAGATACACCAAAGTCGCATGGCGATGACAGGATAGGAAAGAGCTAGGACTGGGAAGGAACCTACCGTGGGCTAGCGTGAAAATGGCAAACCAGCTACATCACCCAAACCTCAAAGCAAACTTGCTCGCTGGTAGCTAATTGAAGACTAGCTATAAGTATGAGTTTACCTGCTTTTTGAATTCCCGTAGATCTACCTTCCCACAGTGAGAGAAAAATCCTACTGGGTAAAAATACACTACTTTGGTTCTTCTTCTCCGTTACCAAATTTTCAGTTCCACTGTCGGCAGCCCTGAAAATAGTTTTCCGTGGTTTCCCATTTTCACACCAGGCAAATGCTGGGGCTGTACCTTAATTAAGGCCACGGCCGTTTCCTTCCCACTCCTAGCCCTTTCCTGTCCCATTGTCGCCATAAGACCTATATGTGTCGGCGCGACGTAAAACAAATATCAAAAAAAAAAAAAAAAAAAAAATTCAGTTTGTAGGGAGCTTGGAAGTGTCTCATTAATTTATATTTATTTTCGAGTTTAAATTTACTCTTGGACTTACATTTATTCGTTAGCATATCGAAAACTTCCTTCAACACTTTCTCGGGGTTTAATGTTTAAACTCCACTTTTAAGCTCACTGAAGTGTACAACTAGATCAGGGGTTTCCAAACAGCGGTCCACAAAAGCTTTTTGAAAAATATAAATATTTTAGGAAATCTAAAAAATTACGACAGATATTTCATAGCTCGTTCGAAAAACGTAAGTACTAATTTATTCTTTGATATTATTTCCTGTGTTATCTCTTCACTTGATCTGAAGACAGTATATTTGACTGAATTTTTAAATTAAAAATCTAAACAATACAGGGATAATGTAATCAATGTAATCACTGCCGAATTCGATTCGATGACACGAAAAATGCAAGACTTGGTGAGCAAACAACGGGAAGAAGGAATCGAGGTGAGAGAAGAAATTGAAGGACTAAGACAGTTTTCGAGGTGAAATAATGTTGAGGTCGACGGCATTCCAGAAGTGAAAAAAGAAGATAGGCCTGTATACGTCATCACAGCTTTGAGCAAAGCAATGGACATAACATTAGAGAAGCGTCGCGCTGATGTCGCGCGTAGGCTACAGACTCGCAATTACGAGATGCCGCGCCCTACACCGGTTAAGTTCGCCAACAGATGGAAGAAAGAATGAGGTTCTTCAAAGAAAGAAAACTTTGAAACACCTGGCATCCAAAGATCTTCATATAGAAGCCGAAAGTTCGCCAACAGATGGAAGAAAAAATGAGGTTCTTCAAAGAAAAAAAAACTTTGAAAGACCTGGCAACCAAAGCTCTTCATATAGAAGCTGTAAGTCGCAAGATTTATATCAATGAACATTTAACACAAAGGAATGTTAATAAAGAAGGCCAAAAAACTCCGGCCTAAGTTCGTCTGGACAAGAAAATGTAAAATCTTTGTTCATGAGTCAAACGATGTGGAAATCTTTACAGTTAGTTTACATCATTAGGCTCACAACCAAGTAATTAAACTAAGTTTGTCTTTGTAGAGAGAATACTTATTATAGCAATAGATAATTGTGACGGTCCATCTTTCGATGTTGAAGAATTAGCTTACGACTATCCAAAGAAAATCAACAGCAATAACAACTCTTAAAGGCAGATGTTAACGCTCTTTGTTTAAACTTGCGAAGTATAAGAAATAACGTAGAAGACCTCGAAGTACTAGTATCTGAGCTTGGCAATTCAGATGTGTTGGCAATGACAGAATCATGACTAAAATCCTCTGAGAATAAGTTTTATGAAGTGGATGATTTCAGAGCATACCATTCTCACCGGCCAAGTAAAATCGGTGGGTAGTATATCCTTATATGTAAATAGTCGATGGGTCTCGAAATATGTCAGTACAGTAGAGAATTCTGATCATAATATACGGCCTACTAGTCGTTCAGGTTAGAAATTCTCCATTTTCTTCTTCTGGTTAACCTCCATGGTTGGTTTGTCCCTCGGATTCAACGAAGGATCCACCTCTACCGCCTCAAGAGCAGTGTCCTAGAACGGGAGGCTAAGGGTCGGGGGATACAACTAGGCAGAAAGACCAGTACATAGCCCGGGGGGGGGGGGAGGACCTCACCTGCTATACTGAACAGGGGCCTTCTGGGGTGGGGGAAAGACTGGAAGGGATATACAAGGAAGAGGGAAGGAAGCGGCCGTGGCCTTAAGTTAGGTACCATCGCGGCATTTGCCTGGAGGTGAAGTGGGTTAGCACGGAAAATCACTTTGAGGATGGCTGACGTGGAATCGAACCCACCGCTACTCAGAGAAAATGAGCCCTGTCACTATTGTAACGGCCGCAGGGGTTTGAGGGTTTCGTAGACTTTTTTTCCATTATTAACTTTGTTATTCTCTACGACTGACCACGATGTATTCACGACAGCTAACCTCCCACTGAGCGCGCGCGTCTACACAGCGCCATCTTAACAGCATGCGTGTGACGTCACATATTTACCACAAATTTTTCCTTAGTTTGAAGCGCTATTTCATGAAAACTGATGACGATGAAAGTTGTTTAAAGAGGCCTAACATCTAGGTCATCGGCCCCTAATCGTACGAAATTTAATGACAATTTAAAAGTTCAAAATCATCCACTGACCAGAAGAAATAAAATGTGATGAATAATGAATGGATGGATATGAATTTAAAACCATCAGTGCATCCGACCCAGAAACTACCATAAACAATAGTATTACTGCTCAAGGGACCGCTTCTAAAAAACAATCCTAACATAAACTCACGGTGTTCCACACATTATGGTCCTACTCACAAGTATTGTACGTCGTACAGCTAACGCAGACCTATGGTGTTTCTCACATAATGGCGCCACTCACAGGCAACGCAAACCTATGGTGCACCTCACATAGTCACAGGGACTCGTACTATCCCGTGATATTCCTCACATAGTGGGTACTAATCACAGGCAACGCAGACCAACAGTGTCGCTCATATAGTGGTACTAATCACAGGCAACGCCCAGACCCGTGGTGTTTCTCACAACTGTACACTGACTTAGCAAATGTCATGCGATAGTCACCTAATAGCGCGTGGGGCCTCCTCTGGCCCTGCGTTTAACACCAGTGAGACGCCGTGGAAATGAGTCGACAAGTCCCCGGTAGTCCTCTGGACGCAGCTGACACCAAATCGTTTGCAGAGCGGCCGCCAATGCTGGTCTGTTCGTGGGTGCAGGATCCATGGCACGGAGCCTGCGTTCCAGGACATTCCACATATGCTCGATAGGGTTCATATCGGGGCTCCTGGGTGGCCATGGCAGTCGTTGGACCTCCGCTGCATGTTCCTGGAACCATTCCCGGGCTACGTGGGAGCGATGTGGCGGCGCATTATTAACTTGAAACACTGCAGAACCGTATAGGCGCTGGAAGGCCAAAAATGGGTGGAGATGATCTCCGAGCAGCTCAACATACCGCGTACCATTCAAAGTCTCTTCCAGAACAACTAGGAGGCCCATTCCATACCAGGAAAATGCACCCCAGACCATAACAGAGACACCAGCGCCCTGGACCACACCTTCGAGGCAGGCGGGATTCATCGCTTCATGTGGTCTGCGCCATACACGGTGCCTCCCATCGGAATGGTGCAGTTGAAATCGCGATTCGTCCGACCATATCACGTACGCCATTGTTTCAGTGTCCATCCCTGGTGACTGGCGACAAATTCGCGTCGTTGTGAGCGATGACGTTGGGTTAACAGTGGCACCCGTGTGCGGCGCCGGTTCCCATACCCCATAGAACCCATGTTCCTACGGATTGTCCACTGGGAGACGTGTCTAGCACGGCCTGTGTTGAATTGAGCCGTGATCTGTTGCACGGTTGCCCGTCTGTCACTTTTTTTTGCTAGGGGCTTTACGTCGCACCGACACAGATAGGCCTTATGGCGACGATGGGATAGGAAAGGCCTAGGAGTTGGAAGGAAGCGGCCGTGGCCTTAATTAAGGTACAGCCCCAGCATTTGCCTGGTGTGAAAATGGGAAACCACGGAAAACCATCTTCAGGGCTGCCGATAGTGGGATTCGAACCTACTATCTCCCGGATGCAAGCTCACAGCCGCGCGCCTCTACGCGCACGGCCAACTCGCCCGGTCGTCTGTCACTATTGACAATCCCTCTCAGATGTCGCCGATCACGGTCATCGAGGGTGGCTGGACGTTCAGTCGTTCGTCTGTTGTGGATGGTGACACCCGCATTCAACCATTCACGATACACCCTGGACACGGTTGATCGTGTGAAGCCGAATTCCCGCACCACTTCCGAAATCGCACTTCCCATCCGTCGGGCACCGACCACCATACCCCGTTCGAACGGTGTCAGCTCACGACGACGTTCCATGTTACACCTGTCACATGTACAGCCACTGCTCACAAGGTCTCCTATACAACTGCCGCTGGTACAGGGGGCATGTGGTGCGCAGACAACACACCTGCGCATCAGTGCTCCGCTATCCCATGACATTTGCTCAGTCAGTGTACTTATTAATCACAGGCAACGTAAGCCCGTTATGTTCAGCATACAGTGGTACTAATCACAGGTACTGGAAACCCACAGTGAACCACTCTCTGCTGCTACTAATCACAAGTAGTTTCATGGTTCTAATTCAATCATCCCTTGGTCGCCCCTTCTAGTCGCCTCTTACGACAGGCAGGGGATACCGTGGGTGTATTCTTCGTCTGCGTCCCCTACCCACAGGGGATCAAAAACTTTCACTCCTATTGGTGTAGAAGGCGGTTCAGTTTTTGTTGTTGGTAGTAATGGCTGGTATACAGATCTACACTTTCGAGGACATTTACAAGGAAGTACTCCTGGAAGTACACTGCCGGGATTTTAGGCTCTTGCAACTGAATATATATGTTTCCTCCGCAAGGAACGTCTTTAGATTTGGACCAGAAACGACAAGTATCACATTTTATAAAAACAGCGGAAAATATCCTTGATTTGTAATAAAAATGACTTCAATGTTTGGGAGCACGTACGTAGGTGAAAGTGTTTTCTCGTCGATAAAATTCATTAAAATCAATACAGAAGACGACTTGCAGATTCTTCCTTGCTGCAAAGATTAGCAACAAGAGAGCAGGAGATGGACATTTGTTCATTGGTAGATGCAACTGATCGACAACGGTACTCCCACTAAATTCTCCTTTTTCAAAGTTTTGTTTTGACTACGTTATTAATTTCAGTTCTTCTTTAGATCATTCTTTTCTTTAGTACTCTTCTTCAAAATTCTATTGTTCGGAGTATAAAATATTTTAATTTGGAGTCGACAAGTGTACGATTCTGTGCATCGAAAGGGGGAAACTGACTCAGGGCCTAAGAAACTACCGCGAATGAAATCATCAGTTCTCTAGACTGTGACAGCCTTCTATATGTCTGTCAGTCATGGTCATCCATCAATACAGTACTTCACGTCATAATCTGCACGGTTGCTACGTAACATCGCGTCACACATTTTGTTTCGCTAATTTCGTGACGGAAATGATCAGATGACCCCAGTGACATGGTATATTTATGTCAAAAACAAAATGTACTACAGTGTAGTGTCCAACAAATCTTTGGGATTACCATTATAGACGTTCTGAGAGCACTCTTCAACAATATGTTGGACTGTCTACTTCGGGAAGCAGCAACTACACTCCGCGGAAGACGTCTTTTCCCACTTCTGAGGAAGATCAACACATCTGTCCTGATTTGTTCAAATTCTGTCCAGCGTCGACCATGTTCGATAACGAAGATGAAGTTCCCATGCTGTACACTGGTATAAGGGAAACCTATGGAGGTGTGGTGAGGTACAATAACGCCATTCTTGCAACCTCCTAATTCTGATCAACTGCCCACCTGGTAGCCATGATAGTAGCCTAAGTGTATCGGTCAGATACCTGGTTAGACCAGTTCGAGTCCCGTTGGTGAAGAAAAAAATCGCCTTCAGAATGTTAGCTGGCAGGGTTTGCAAGGTGATGGTATACAATTTCTAAACCATTAGATTGCGTGCCAGAAGCCTGGATTCAAGTGAAGGCATGAGGCACTGCTGGTGATTCGTCCGTCGGGTGGGGGCGTTGAGTAGTCCCCTTGGTGTTATTCGATAGGAGAAGGCTGTTTCACTTTCTCCCTACCTCATCAATTCTTCTTCATCATCATCATCATCATCATCATCATCATCAACATCATCATCATCATCCCACATCCACACGCGCAGGTAGCCTAAGGGAGTCAAATAGAAAGAACTGCACGAGGCAAGCCGAATATTGCCTCGGACATTCATGACACAGAAAGCTACGCGCGAAATAAATAAATCTAACCAACTAGTGGCTATGCCGATAAAAAAGAAAAAACACGCCGGGCTGAGTGGCTCAGACGGTTAAGGCGCTGGCCTTTTGACCCCAACTTAGCAGGTTCGATCCTGGCTCAGTTCCGTGGTATTTGAAGGTGGTGCTCAAATACGTCAGCCTCGTGTCGTAGATTTACTGACACGTAAAAGAACCCGGCCGACCGCGTAATTCAAACCCACCTGTGTTCGTAAATTTACGCAGCTAGCTCCTCTATCCTGTAAAAGAGTAACCTTGTCCGTGACTTCTCAAGCACTGCATACTAAAAGCAGAAATAAGCTAAGGTCACATTGATCTTTCCCTTTTAATTTCCAACCCTGACTGTCGCTCACTAAAACAGGAAAACAGCAGAGCTTCGGGACACCGTTAGTCAACCGCAAGGGACCTCTCTGACTCACACGTAGTAGGAGTACCCTGTTCGATCTCTAGCTATCAACGGTGACGTCATACAGTCGAACCTGTTCTTCAAACTAGTTCTTCCACTACGCTGTAAAGGCGATGCGCCTTACAACACCCAGCAGCCAAATTCGAAGGATATTGTACTCCACTATCTCCATAAAGAAGTCTTTAATATCAATCGCAATGTGACGTGAATGATCAGAAGATATGCTCATCAGCGTCGGCATGTTAAGAAAGAATATGAAGACACTTCCAACCAGGCGAACACGATTTATAAGACGAAAATATATAAAGGTAAAACCGTCCGGAAATGATTTCACTCTCTCGGAGGTATTGGGAAAGGCTTCAGAGAAGAGGGTCATTTCCCAATCACAACAAGTAAACCAAACAATTTTAGCTAACCTCTCCAGACAGCTTGCATACAGTATATACATACCCCCCGGGTTTGATTTCCGGCCAGGTCAGGGATTTTTACCTAGATCCGAGGGCTGATTCGAGGTACACTCAGCCTACATAATTAAAATTGAGCAGCTATCTGGCAGTGAGATAGCGGCTTCGGTCTAGAAAGCCCAGAACAACGGCCGAAAGGATTCGTCGTGCCGACCTCACGGCACCTCGTAAGGCCTTCGGGCTGTTGCGCCATGGGGTTGGGTTTGGTTGGTTTTAATTAGAAATATTAAAAATATTTATTTGAAAATAAATATGAATTGTCGACGGGGAAGGGGGTACGTGATTAGAGTAGTCCTCACTTTCCAACCGAATGGCCGAGTTTCGATTACCTGTCTATCCTGTATCAGAATTAATATCTGTTTGATATTCCACTATTTTTACGGAAATACCACAATGTTGCCCTGCGTAAGTTTACTTACGTGCCGGCAAATCTACCAACACGAGGCTGGCGAATCTGAGCACCATCAAATAGCATCGGACTTAGTCAAAATCGAACCCGCCATATTGGGCTCAGAAGGCCAGCGCCCTTCCATCAGAGCTATTCGTTGCGGCCCAAGTTTTGGAATTTCCTGCATTAAGCCCCAGACCAAAAACCAAAATTAACTGGAGTGGCTCGAACGACAAGCGAAGAAAGATTATTTTTCCCCACAAGAATTGCGAGCAAGATGAAGATTGTTGTTGTTATCATGTTCGTTTTGGTCTACTGGGGACCACGGGGCTCGTTTTAACTCTCAGCTATGGTCTTCTGCTTTTCTTGGCTCAGTACGCTTTCATTTTTCTGGCTGTGTGCCTGCTTCCTTCCATCCGTCCATTTAGGTCTGGTACTCTTTTTTGCTTATTATTATTAAAATAATTCGGCAAAATAAATAGATTAAATTCATGAGCATTTCAATGAAAGACTGTGTCAATCCACATATTTTTACATAATATACCCACGATATTTCAGACAAGCGGACAGAATGGAAATCATTGAATAGAGGTGTCAGACAAGGATGTTAACTTTCCCCTCTGCTATTTATAATTTACATGACTAAAGTAATGAAAGAGTGGAGGCAAGAGAAACATGGCCATATACATATTAATAAAAACCTTTAAAACACGGGTGTGAGACCTTGCTCCCTGCAAGCGCAGTGCCTGTGCTAGAAATAACTGTGCACGCGGGCGCAAGTCACTTACCCTCTGTGAGCTTGTACTTCCCTGGTTGCTGACTCAGGGCTGTTCCACGCCTGTCGATAATAGACTCTACTGTTAAGGATAAAAGTATAGGCACCCGAATTAACACGTTAATAAGAAGTTTACCCTTTGTTCCACATACAAACAAGCTACACCAACATTTAGTTTATTTTATTCCACGTTTAATCATGTGGAGTAGATATTTTTATCGTACCCAGTTAAAATTATAACGCAGGTTGAACAAAAAAAAAAAAGTGCTGGTAGTAGTTACCTGTGATGGTCTACAAGTACATCGGCTGTGGCGTAAGCATTGAAACAGCAATTTATTAGTGTCTGTCTGTATGTGTGTGTGTCGTTCAGAAGAAGAAAACTGAATTGAAAACAAACATTAAATTAGGCTGTGCAAAAATAGATCAGGTTAAAGAATCTTGTTATCTAGGTAGTGTTATTACTTATTACCAATGATAATCAGTGCCTGGCAGAAGTCAAAAGAACTGCTATGGCAAAACAAGTGTTTCAAAGCAGGAAAATCTATTGTTAACTAAGCACATAGGAATTGAAACCAGGAAGAAATTTGTTAAAACCATTGTTTGGAATGTGCTAACTTACGGTTGTAAGACCTGGACTTTGGGAAAACAAGCACAATCAAGACTAGAAGCTGCGGAAATGCGGTTCTGGATAAGACTGACAGGGACGAGTTGGAGAGAAAGGAAAACTAATATCCAAATCTTGAATGACGTTAATGAGAAACGGACCTTAATCTATTCAACAGAGCAGAACAAAACTAAATTTCTTGGACACATCCAACGACATGGCACCTTTCTCCAGAATGTCTTCGAAGGCAAGATCCTAGGGAACAAGTCGAGAGGAAGACTGCGTCTCTCATACCTTAGGAAAATAATCACTCAGCTGGGTTTTGCTTCCTATGTCACGATGAAAAGGACTGCTGAAGACCGTGGGATGTGGCTGCAGCGACAAGGCTTAGCCTATAGATAATGGATATATGTGTGAACATTTGTATCAACATGGTGGCTTGAGGAGATGCTATTTTATTTTGTTGAAGTTTATACAAACATGATGTTTTGCTACAGAAGCGATATAGTAGCGGCACAGCATTCGCCATTGTTCTGCTTCATAATTATCCACAGGATAGTTGAGCATGTTAAGCCCGCATATTGCTTATGACAACTTTTAAAGTAATTAATTACTTCACCGGTACAAAGCATGGTGTTTCGGGCATTTTATGCAAACACCCTCTTGAGAAAACATTTATTTATGAATGTTCTAATATGAAAGAATATATACATAAATTGTACGGAGTACCGTATTATGAACGTGCAATGTACACTCCAAGCTTTCGCTATCTGATTTCCTAGACAAGCGCCCAGAACAGCTGTTTCTCGTGCACACAGAAATGTCAGTCAGCTCGTGACACTGGCATGCCTGAGGTTTTTTTCTATTTGCTTTACGTCGCACAGACACAGATATGTCGTATGGCGACGATGGGACAGGAAAGGCCTAGGAATGGGAAGGAAGCGGCCGTGGCCTTAATTAAGGTACAGCCCCAGCATTTGCCTGGTGTGAAAATGGGAAACCACGGAAAACATCCGAGCATAATATGAGTATAATGAAACAGAAAACCAAACTTATGACTTTTAAAGGAAAAACCTGTTTAAATGACGAATTACTGGGAAGAGTAAATGAATTTACTTGTCTGGGAAGCTGACTTACCACAGAAATATACAAAAACGAAACTTTTCCTTTTGCGGAAAGCTAATGATCATGAATATGTCTTTCGACCAAGGCCTACGGTAACGACTAATGTGACGTCACTGACGGTACACTTTCTATTTCAACACACACTATTTGTACAAATCCACAGCTGCAGCATCTTTGACGACCTACGGTAACGACTGATGTGACGTCACTTCCGCCACACATTTTGTCGCGTCACGTTACACAAATTTTCGGATGACGCCCAACCGTAAGCCATATTCATGTCAAAACTTTGGGGAGTTATAAAACAGGATATGAAGCCATCCTTAGTTCAAAGATATACCCGCATACGTATGTATAAAACCTTAGCAAAACCACTCCTATGCCACGAAGGTGACAAAAGTATGAACAATAAGGAAAACTGATGTTAGCAGAATTACTTAATGAGAAGAAATACGGGGCAAGAACTGCAGGATATATTCGATGGGATAATAAAAGAAATGAAACGGCACTGAAAGAACTCAAAATTGAAATTATGTTCGAAGAATGGGAGCAGGAAAATATCGCAGAGAAATTTTCAAGTACTACCCTAAAGGAACAAGATCCATCGGTTGTCCAATGAAAAGTTGGCAAGAGAATGCTTTATAGGATTGTAACAGGCCATTAAGTCCAATACATGAACGGATGATGACGATGATT
This sequence comes from Anabrus simplex, assembly GCF_040414725.1. NCBI lineage: Eukaryota > Metazoa > Arthropoda > Insecta > Orthoptera > Tettigoniidae > Anabrus > Anabrus simplex. The sequence continues at coordinate 47,469,925 of NC_090272.1, read as the reverse complement.
TTTTGATTCTTTATGCCCAACTAAGGAGCGCGTGTGATCTAATTTAGTACAACGTTTCTTCCCGTCTTCCCAAAATCTCTTCATCCTTTCACTGTGCTTCTTTCTGCGTTCTTTTGTCCATCCTGTAGCTTGACTTTTAGGTTGATCAGCAAATTTGTGTTTGTTTATGAGATTTGATGATAATGCTTATTATCATTTCTGTCAGTAGTCATTCCTTGATGGAAACTGTCCGTGTCTTGAAACAATTTACAATTGACAAAGCTAGCTACATCGCTGTAGGGCAATGGCCTCCAAATCATCTAGTAGGGATAGCTCAGCTGAAATCACTGGATGAGCTAGTCCCTGCGAATTTGTTTATTTTATTGTGGTAGGTTCCAAGAAATTGACACATATCAATAATCACTAATTATTCTTTAACCTTATTCCAATAATCTCAACCCTAAAGTTCTGACTACTTATTTAACGTTCCCAAATTACCACTCGTCCCTATTCCAATTAGGTACTTTAAAACTAAGAATGATTCTTTCCACTTCACTCTGTCCCTTGCTGTCCTTGAACACTGAACACCAGCCACTTCCCCTAATTCTTAAGACCATCTCTGTAGTGGACGTCCTCTGTTTCCTCTTCCTATCCTGCGAGCCTATATTGTTATGGTGGAAGCCCACGTATCTTGATTCATCCTGACCACGTGTCCAACGCAAGTCCATTTAAGAGACCTTCTCCATACCACTTCTTCGTAGTTCTTCATTCCGCACTTTGTCAGTGAAGTAAATTCCCAAAATTCTTCTCTCCATTTTCTGTTGATACACTTATCATCTTGATCTGTCTCTTTGTGAGTTTCTAAGTCTGGCTGCCATATAGAACTGGAATGACGCAGCTTTCCAAGCTTTCAAACCTTTTCTAAATGTTAATATATATTTTCCAGGAGAATGAATTTTAGCCCCCAGAATTTGCCCCAGGAAAGTCGTATTCTTCTTTGAAGTTTCTTGTCCATGTTTTACTTTCAGACTATCTGTTTGGCCCAGATAAATATATTCTCCACAATACTCTGGTGAAGTGCCATCCACTGTAACAAGTGGCTCAGTAGTGTTGGTCATAATTCCGGTCTTCGAAGGGTTCAATTGTAAGCAAACTTCCTTACTTCCTTCGGACAACTCAACAATCATCTGTTGAAGTTGTCTTGCAGATTTAGCAAATAACTGGATATCGTCTCCGAATCTGAGACTGGACAACTTTCTTGAAACAAGCTAGAGCAAACTATGACTTTCACCAGCGGCTGAGATAATGTGAAAGTAGCTGAAGTATGGATGCTAACCAGGATCCAACCTGTGGGCGTAGATGCCGTATACGATAAGGTGTCACTCACACAGGTGGTGCTGCATCTGCACTCTCTGGTAAACTACTGCGTGGCTATTCACTTGCCTCGTCACATGAAACATGTGGAGGGATGTAATCTCACTATTTCGTATTTGTGTGGTGGCTGGTAGTGTAGCGTGCTGTCTGAATATGAAAAGGAGTGTGTTGGGACAAACATAAACAGCCAGTCTCGACCCAGAAGAATTAAACAGACGCGATTATAATCCCCAATACGACCGGAAATCGAACCCGGGACCCTCCGAACCGAATGCCTCAACGTTGACCATTCAGCCAAGCAGTAAGGACATTTTTTTTTTCAGCATATATCTGTATCATTCAGCAAACTTCTACTCCCCTTTATACCACATTCATTGAACATTCAGCAGTTACCACACAACCATTAAAAGAGTAATATTTTGTTATCTTATCTATTCAGTTTGCTTTCAGATAAGGCATACCGTCTCTTGACAGATAAAGACAAATAAGAATGTAGTACTGTTCTACCGAGAACGAAGCATTTTTGGAGAGGAAAATCTAAATGAGCTCAAATGATAAAATAAGATGAAATATTAAACCAAGAAAGTGCACCGAATTTCTAGGAGAAAGTCTTGGTCTATGATCTTGATTTTTTATTTCGAAAAATGTATAATTCCAGCCTAGTACTCTATTTTTTATATTGACAGTGTCCTGTGTATAACAAAAGTTTAAAAATCGGTAAAGTATGTCAATATTTTATATTTTGCTTCATGAAGAATACTTTGCAGGTGAAAGTGAACGCGGCGTGCGTGTGTGTTATTTCACGTTTTATATTTTACAAATTATTTCTAACGTACATTTTACCAAGGACCCTTCCACACACAAATACATGACAATAGGACACATTCCAACGAACTGTGTCATGAAAAATGAATACTTCGCTCCTATTTTTAGTCCTCGGCAAACTAAGAACCGGATCCATGAATTACGAATCGTGTGACGAGTCTAGTTTGCTGGACGCCTGCGCAACCACTCTGCAGAATCCTAGCAAGCACCACTGTATAGTCCGCGCACCTTTTAGCGTTATTACTTTGTACGGCGGTGAGGAGTAAGGAGGGCGTTCTCCTAGTTCCGGTTATACTGCCAACTGAATGAAAATGAAATCTGAATTGAATCGATAATATGATCGATCGATATGAATTTTCTAAACATTTATTATCTTACGCCAACAACAGTGAAACACATTATTTAACATTATATAACATTTCTCGATGCGAATCGTGTTCCTAGCATGCATTCTATAGTTTGGCTTTGTTGTGTAAACAACAACAGTACTAGCACATAAAGTGTACGCCAGATGTCGCACAGCGATGTATAAGCGATTCAAAGTGTGTTTCAAAGGTTGCCAATACGAATCTCGAAGATAAACGAGGTCGACCGATTCAGCACTAGGGTGTGCATGTATCACTAAAAGGTGCGCGTACGGTACACTGATATATTGTGTTTGTTTGCTTTACCCGTATTCCATTAAGGCAACTGAAGAGTATCGGTTCAAATGGCACTAAAAAAGTTGTGGAAAAATGCAAGGAATCGTAATATAATACAGTACAAGGCACATGAAACATACTCATAATCCGTTATGGTACCACATTTAAGAATTACATCTTTCTAGTCGGGATTGCTCATGACATTCGATAGTATTCAACTACTGCAATGCGTGTGGACAAAACACCAAAAATGAAAATTTAAAAAATGCAGTGGAAATAGCCCCTTTTGAGCAGACACTCCTCAATTATCAGTTCTTCCATTCAGCAAGTTCGAAGACAACAGCTCGCTAAATTCAGAGTATACGCATATCCAATAAATTCCAATAAAAATAACGGAATGTAGAAATGGAGCATACAAGTTTAACTCTCATAGAAATGTAGTAAATGGGATTGAGTCTCTGATGAGATCAACAGGGATCTAATACTGGGTCCGCCAACTGGCTGGCGTGTTGTGTAAGAGGGCCCGTGTGACGTCGGAGAGCCCATGTGACGTATGAGCCAAAGAGGATAGAATAGAATAGAGATGAAACTCAATGATAAATTTCGGTTCCAAGCCACTTAGCGCTAGTAGTTTTAGTCTCTTTTCCGAGATAGCGCCACGGTGTGCATTCTGGTCCAATACCTTAGTATTACTATCAACAGATAGCGCGGAGAATTAACATCCGGCGCAGTGACGCACATCCGGTTATGCTTAAAGGCCCCCTCCCTTCCCCTGCCACCCCCTTCCCTACATCCTCCCGCCACCCCCCACCCCCTGCCATTCGTCGATTAGAATGCAGTTCTACTATTTCCATGCCCAATACATTGTAATTAATATATTTTTATTTTCAAGTACTTACTATGTTGTAAATAATGATCTGATACCCCTAGTTTGTATGGCATACTATGTTATTGAGAACATAACCTCACACCTCAAAGCAGCTTTAACTTCAAATGAATGATTGACACATTAACACAAAGTTGATATTATAACAAATAAGAAATCCCTTCGAAAGCAAGACAACAGAGGACACCATATGCAAGACAATGGGGTATCACATCAATATCCAAGTACCACATGAAAATAAAAATAACAGAATTAAATGCACTGAGACAGGAAATATATAGAACTACATTAACAGAACCATTCAGCTTTCAGCCCCTGATGTGTACTCAAACAGGAAATACAGGATTTCAGGAGGACTGGCGAAGATATATTTCAAATAAACAAGCACATGAGCACTTGGAATTCAAACAACACAAATACTGAAGCATCATGGGAACTATCGATTAAAATCGTTTTAAGTTCGAACAAGGTTAATCGATTGGGTAAAGTCGAAGTCGATGCAATTCAGCAATATTATCTCCACAATGCTTGACGTTATATGACTAATTAATTTGTTAGAAGTGCCCACTGATTGACGTTAGACTTGAAATACTTTAAATACTTCACTTCGAGACAAACTGCCTTTAATTATTAACATCGCTCATTTCATGCTTACTTGCGTGCCATCTACAGAAGGTGTGTATAACTATTTACACGGTATGAATGACCTTTAACGCCATCTAGAAAAAGAGACTGAAACTACCTGAAGCTAGCAACAGATTGGAACCAAAAGCCCTATTAGAGTTTCACCCCCCTGGTATGAGCTGTCGTAGAGTGAGACGAAGGGACAGCCTCGCTTTGTAGTAAACACGTGCAGTGCCATACGTACTGGTGGTGGTAGTGGTACAGTACATAAGTATGGATGAACCGGGCACATCACGGTAGGACAAGCTACCTACCCCTCCAATCTTTTTATCTGTATGGGAAGATCTATATTTATTTGTTGAAAATGATAGGAATGCTACAGCTAAATGTTTAGTTTGTAGAAAAGAGTTACAGTATTAAAAATATATAATTTACAACGCCACTACAGTTTGTGTCATGCTGCAGATTATGATCGGTATCAAGGAGAGGAAAGGGTACGTGCAATTACAGAACTAGAAGGTAAATTAAATATCCCTGACGAGCATTCGATCAGTGAGTCAGCAGTTCGACTGAGTTATAAAAATTCATATTTAATTGCAAAGAAACTTAAACCGTTCAGTGATGGTGAATTCGTAAAGGAATGTTTAATTTTGGCAGGTGAGGAGTTTTGTCCAAATATAATTGAAGAGTTCGAAGCTACCAGCTTGTCCGCGCACACAGTGTCGAGAAGAATTCAAGACCTATCTTATGATGTCAACCTATAATTATTAAAACTGACAAAATGCTTCCGGACATACTCCTTAGCAAGTAACGAGAGCACAGATATTTCCGACACGGCCCAACTAGCCGTTTATATACGAGGGGTTGACGAAAATCTTACAATTTGGGAGGAACTACTGGATTTAGTGCCTATGAAGAATACCACGAAACGCATCGACATTTTCAACTGCATTGTAAGTGTTGTCGAAAATGCTTCCTTGCCATGGAACAAACTAGTTTCAATAGCAACAGATGGTGCACCTTCTATGGTAGGACGCAATTCTGGAGTAGTTGGGCTCATAATACAAAAAATGAAGACTCTCAATATAGCGGACACACTTGTTCCAATTCACTGTGTATCATACATTAGAAAATCTATGTGCGAAAAGCATTGAACTGAACAATGTAATGATAGCAATGGTTAGAATTACTAACCTCATAAGATCAAGGGCCTTACGTCATCGGCAATTCAAGGAATTCCTAGCAGAAAGTGACAGGGAACTTGGTGATTTGCCTTATTGTGCTGTTCGCTGGCTTAGTCAAGGCAAAGTACTCGATGTGTTTTTTCAACAACGACAAGATATAGCTACATTTATGGAGCAACAAAATGTGCCAGTCCCCGAACTACAAGATCGCAGGTGGATTTGTGACCTCGCATTTCTTACAGATTTAACAGGTCATTTGAACATTCTGAATGTTCCTCTCCAGGGAAAGGGTTTAACAATTACAGAAATGTTTAATAGAGTTCAAATTAAAATTGCGTCTGTGGGAGCGTCAGTTCATGAACAGAACTATTCCACATTTTCCAAAACTGCTTACAGTGTTTGAATGTGCTGCGGCTGAGGATGTTTATAAGTATGTCAAAATCATAAAAAAAAACCTTTATTTGGAATTTGATTCTAGATTTAACAATTTGGAGTGTCTGGAAAATGATTTTCAACTTTTAACCACGCCATATTCAGTTGTTGCAGATAACGTTGATCCAGACTTACAATTAGAGTTAATAGATTTACAGTGTGATAGAGAACTAAGAGATAAATTTGTAAATAAGAAGGATCTGTGCGACTTTTACAAACATTTTTCACAAAAAAAGTGTTTCCCCGATTGCATGGGTTTGCAGCAAGAATGTTGAGTATTTTCGGTTCTACGTATGCCTGTGAACGACCCATTTCTATTTTAAAAACAACCCAACCAAAACAGAGAAGCCAGTTGTCAGATCACAACTTGAAGTGTGCTCTTAAACTTAGTGTTTCTCAAAAATTAACTCCAAATATTGGAAAACTAGTCAACGAAAAATGACTACAAAAATCAAGGAAACCCACGAGTGGCAACTGAGTATCGATATCATGAGGTGAAACGTATGTTTTGAGTTTACAGGTTACTCACTGTACTATTTTTGTTGTAAAACTGGACTGTTTGTTACTATTAGCACTCTTGTTACAGTGCATGATATTGTAAAGCACAGCAATTTTTTGTTCAATATCGGTTCCGAAGATGCACCGAAAGAAAACAAGTTTAGTTTGTTTTTGTAGAAATGAAGTTGCTTTATAACTCTTATGCTACTTCATAATAAAGTTACGTTACAATAAAATATGTAGAGAGAAATATGTACTACACATACCGCATTGTACCTGCAGCCCTTGGGCCTCCCCTTACGAATGACATTGTGTTTCCCCTCGCCCCTCTAGCCTTCACTTCTCAGTTACAGTACTAAGTACCTCGTTTCGCTGCCCGAGCAGAGTGTGTGACGTGTTTCCTGACATCACACGTACACGCAGTTGGCTGACCCTGACCTAGTAAGTTGTTACTGGCACTGAAATATCTTGAGTTGATAAACATTCCTCCTTATGGATGTATGGGTATTCTTCTTATTCACAAATTATCCACAGCATCTATTGCTTTAGTTATAGATTTGAACTTGGATAATTCAAACGTTTTTAATTCGAATTCATCTTTAATAATGATAATGGTATTGGCTTTACGTCCCATTAACTACTCATTCACGGTTTTCGGAGATGCCTAGATGCCAGAATTTAGTCCAGCAGGAGTTATTTTACGTGCCGGCAAATTTACCGACACGAGGCTGACGTATTTGAGCACTTTCAAACACCACCGGACTGAGCCAAGATCGAACATGCCAAGTTGGGGTCAGAAGAATAGCGTCTCAACTGTCTGAGCCACTCGGCCCGGCCGAATTCATCTTTAATGTTATGTGGAGAAATAATAGAAGAGGTACATCTGTTGAGATTATACAGAGAGACAGATTTAGGGTCAAATATCTGGATAGTAATTCCAGGGCAAAAATAGAATGAGAGTAAGAATTATAAAATTATAAAATACAGAATTCTAGGAATCAAGCGAAAAGTTTGAATTAAAGACGAGTTCCGTTTTTAGAACAAAATACTCCCATCCTCTAGTTCCGGATCAAACTGGGGATAGAGTATTCATATATATCATTTAAAAAAATACATGCATGGTTTTACAAAATAAGTAAACAAAGAATGGATCACACCGAGTAGAACAGCATTTAAAAAAATTTAAACATTATGTGGCAAGATAAAATAAACACTAATTCAGTCAATAAAGTGTAGGATACATGTTATCCTAGACTATGTAAGACTGTTAACAACAAGGGGAAAAAAGAACCACTTTTTCCTTTGCGAAAATCAAATAATCATAAATACAATCTGTGGCAATAAAGTTCGGTGAATAAAGTCAGAACGGTCGATCCAGCAACACTGGCGACACACAACGCTGCACCTGCGTAGCAGCAGGTTTTGACCAACTGTTCCCAACGTTGTTCAGTTGAGCATCGTGTATGTGTCGTGTAAGACCTGTTTGACACAGTGCGTGTTTAATGCGTTGGTTCTGAACTGCGAACAGGAACATGAACGACCAAATGATCAATGTACAGTTTTGTTTTAAAACTTGGGAAGACACCGATAGAAGCGCATGCGATGCTGGTACGTGTTTATGAAGATTAAGCACTGTCCTTTAAGTGTCTTCGAATGGTTCGCCCGTTTTCGAGGAGGCCAGGAAAGTGTTTCTGACAACCTTCGTAGCGGAAGACCGGCGACCGCCGTCAGTGACGAAAACCTTGAGAAGCTGAGGACATTAATCACGAACGATCTGCGATTAACTGTGCGCATGATAGCGGATGAACTGCGGATTAACCGTGAATCCGTGCGACAAATCGTTACCCAAAAGTTAGGGAAGAGGAAAACGTGTTCTCGCTTTGTGCCACATCACTTGACTGACGATCAGAAGCAGGCACGTTTGGAGGCTTCAACAGGATTTTGTCGAAACGGCGGATGCGACACCAAATTTCTTGAACTGTATTGTCACTGAGGATGAAAGCTGGTGTCTCAGGTACGACCCTCAAACGAAACGGCAAAGCATGGAATGGCGTTCTCCGGGATCACCTCGTCGGAAAAAGGTCAAGCCGAAAAGTCACGCATCAAAACGATGCTCATCACCTTTTTCGATAGTCGAGGCATTATCTACAAGGAATTTCTACCTGAGGGAACGACGTCGAATGCTGCACGGTACATTGAAATTTTGACCCGTTTCATGAAACGTCTACGCAGGGTACGACCCCAATACGCACAACAAGGTTAATGGTTTTTTGTCCATGACAACGCTCGCCCACACACGGCCAATATCGTCAAACAGTTCATGGCAAAAAAGGGGGCGGTGCAACTTGAACATCTCCCACACTCGCCAGATCTCAATCCTCCAGACTTTTGAAAGGAAAGAGATTTGGCGATATTTCTGACATCCAACGAAACGTGACGAGGCTTTTGAACACCATCCCAAAGGAAGCCTTCTTAAAAGTTTCCAGGACATGTATCGCCGATCTCAGCAGTGCATAGTTATGGGAGGGGACTATTTCGAAGGACAGTAAGGTCACTGTCGTGCATTGTTCATCTGTTGATAGTACAGGACTATTCACTGAACTTTATTGTCACAGGTTGTATCTCTTCCCGCCATGGCCATCCATCAACGGCTGCTAATTGCAGAACGCAACCGTCCGTAAGACATAGCCTGCACGGTTGCTAGGTAACATTGTCTGACCATCGTTCCATACCGTACATCACTGCCTGCACGGCTGGTATGGTTACACTTCCATCACATATTCTATCGCGTTGCGGTACACAAATTTACGGATGAGTCCCAGTAAAAAAAAAAAAAAAAAAAAAAAAAAAAGCAATTTGGCGAATGGGTGTAACAGTTAATAGGCTTATCTACAATGTTTAATGCAGTAACAGACAGCTAATTGTAATAAGGAAAAATCATACATGTATTTTTTTAAATTGGATTAGAATAAATGATTACTCTCTCCTCAGTTTCAGGTGATCCGGAACTATGGGATGGGAGTATTTAATTCTAAAAAAGGAGCGAATCTTTTATTCGAACTTTTCGTTTGGTCCCTAGAATTCTATATTTAAACAATGTTAAAAACTCATCGATAATTCCTATTTTGTTTTGGTTAATTCGAAGTTTTTACATACGCGTTTAAAATAAGAAAATGTACTGCACTGTGTATCTCTAGTTTGCAGCTGCATTAGTGTTCTGTTCTGGGAATAGCGAAGGCGACGTTGAAATGTGGCCAGTGTCCTCTCCTGTGCTCCTCCGATTCTCCAGAGGCCAAGGAAAGGCCTATCCCAAGTGCCCAGAAGCCATGGAACATTCCAAGTTAGGCGATTTTTAAGTCACAATGTATCACCCGCGAAACTTTTAGTGATACTTTCTTTGTACGGGGGTGAGGAGTAAGGAGGAGGCTAGCCCGGTTCCAGTAATACTGCCAACTGAATGGAAATAAAATCTGAATTGAATCGATAGTATGATCGATCGATATGAATTTTCTGAAACTTTATTATCTTCAGCCAACAACTCTGTCAAACACACACATTATATAACATTTCTCGATGCTAATCTTGTTCCTAGCATGAATATTCTCCGAACTATCACTTCCACAATCACAACGACAGTACTAGGACGTAAAGTGTACGCCAGATGCCTAACGACGATGCATAATCGCATAGTTTATGTTCAAAGATTGCCAATACGAATCTCTTAAGTTTGCCGAGGTCTACCGATTCACCACTAGGGAGTCAGGTACCAGTAAACGTTTCGCGAGTAATAAGTGATTCCATTTTTAAATCGTTAAATTAATTAGAATAATACACTATGGCAGACTCTAAAATGCGGGAAAACAAGTTAAAATCTGTAACTTGTTGAAAACATTGTAAATACAGTACTGTAGTATGTAGCTGAATACCGTAAAATTTGTATACTCTGCATCTTCAGGAGTTACCTTGCATTAAAAGTGAAAAGAGATTTATCTCCATCTGCTGGAGAGAAAGCTAACTGAAGTTAGTTAGTTTTGGCACAGTCCACTAGATGGAACTTCAAAACATGCCTTGAACAATTTTCGGCGATATTCCCGACACTTTGGTTACTCGTTTTCATGTGTTCATTCCTGTGACCATACAATATTCAAAAAGTAGTCGGAAAAATCCATCAATAAGTTTAAAATAGCTTCCAGACCAGACATGCCACCATCTTCCTCGGCTGGTTTCCGGATCTTGCTTCTGGTGTCTATTGTAGACTGGTAAACTTCAAGCAGCCATGTTTTAACATCCTTAGTAAGTTAGAGGCCCAACAATTTTTATTAACAACGGTCATTTTAAGTTTTAATTGACTTAGAAGACCTTTGTGGAGTCACGATGAGATTCACGTGGGAAAATCTCCTTTCACACTCAATGGAAGAAATAGCTACTGAACTAAGGGTGCGCCGTATCTTAGTACGTCCGTGGGCATTTCTTTTTGAACTTATGCCTTATTCTGTTGAAAGATGTCCAATGTTCATGTTCCTTTCCTTGATTTTCATGTTCTCTCTTACATCACCCTCACACCTTACAGTGCTTTCGAGCACCCTCACATATATACCTTTGAATGCAGACAAGAAATACAGTCTTGTTTTCTAGTTGTTTAACATTCCAATAAAATAGGGGGAAACGCCAAGAAAATGATGATTATCAACATTAATAATCGGACCGAAGACGCTCTTTTGAGAATATGTTGTATGAATGATTAAACTTTTCATGACCATTCGGACTTCCAAGTCTCATCCTTACACAACCGTTTAAATAACAGGCTATACTGAAAGCACTTGGACTGCACCTGATCGAAGGGAATTGTGTCCTCCTCCTGAAGTCAAACAATGTCCTTGTAGTTTCAATACGATTGTGGTAAAAGTGGGATTTCCAGTCAAAAGAAGATCTTTTCTTTTCTTCACAGCTACGGAACCCTAACTGCACGACCAACTCGCTCGGTATATTCAGTTTGTAAGATGTGCAATAGTCATTGTGTTGCAATGACAAGGGAATAAAGACCTACTTTGTAATCTAGCATTACAATGGCATGAGCTAAATTGGAATTACTTTACGACCAGTAGTTGAATTATGTCTGCCAGTATTTTTTGTTGTGATGGCGGCCAACTAAGCACGTAACCAGGCAATATAATGCCTATAATTACTCTCCGTAATGACGACATTCCTAGTTATTTTAGTATTACGTACCATAGCTGTTGTGATTATGATATGCATGTTAAGTGAAAGATAATTGAATGTTGTCAGCAGGGCAGTTTAATGCTCAGCAAGACTCTTCAGTCTCATATCTTTTAAATTCGTATGTATTTGTATATTCAATAAAACACTAGGCTATGCCTTATTTATTTGCACACACTACAGAATTTTACATCCCAATTACAATGGCGTCATAACTATACAGAACGATATTTGTACAACTAATTCTCAATTAAGATCTGGATAACTATTATATTTAATAAAAATGAAGGGGAATATTTCAACTAGAGGGTAAAAATCAAAATCGTATAATTCTAATAAAAACTAGGCTAAGCAAATTGAAATAATGGTACAAAAATGTACAAGTTTACAATCTTACAAAATACAACACATTGTCTCTGATAGTATTAAGGAATTCCCCTAAACATTTAGCCAAAGGAGTACTGAAATCCAAGGCACTATTTCTACGAACAGCAATGTAGAAGATATTGCATAGTAGGTTACGCGGTGAAGTGATGCTGAAACATGACATTTTTAATGAACTGACGCGCGGTATATGTAAATTTAACAGAGGAAGGAATCCTGAATCATTATGTTTCAACTACCTTATGTCCGGCTCCAAGGTTAATGGTTAGCGTGCTGGCCTTTGGTCACAGGAGTCCCGGGTTAGATTTCCGGCAGGGTCGTGAATTTTAACCATAATTGGTTAATTCCCCTGGCTCGGGGACTGGGTGAATGTGGACGTCTTCATCATTTCATCCACATCACGACGCGCAGGTCGCCTACGGGAGTCAAATCAAAAGACCTGCACCTGGCGAGCCGAAGTCCTCGGACACACCCCGGCACTAAAAGCCATGCGCCATTTCAACTACCTTACACCAACATCAAAACTAACAGATGTCAAAGAAAAAAATATTATCATGGTCAAGAAAGGAATGGGATAAAAAAGAGAGATTCCTAAACACTCGAAGGACAGAGTAACAGCTTGCAAGAGTACAGTCATGGTAAGGAAAAAGAAAACAAGACAGGCAATAGTTTTATATGATTATTGATAACGGAACCTCCAGTTTTATGCGGACGATGTCTATACCCAAACTAACACTAAAAAACTTCGTTTATATTCGCGACATTTAACTTATATTATACTACGAGGGAGCCTCCGTGGCTCAGACGGCAGCGCGTCGGCCTCTCACCTCTGGATACCGTGGTTCAAATCCCGGTCACTCCATGTGAGATTTGTGCTGGACAAAGCGGAGGCGGGACAGGTTTTTCTCCGGGTACTCCGGTTTTCCCTGTCATCTTTCATTCCAGCAACACTCTCCATTCTCATTTCACAGCATCTATCAGTCATTAATATATCACTTTGGGAGTGGCGATCCCATCGTACTAATAGCCTATATCTGCTTCATTCATCACATCCCTGACCCGGTCAATGACTGGAAAACAGGTTGTAGGTTTTCATTTTCATATACTACGAGGAGTCTTCCACAACGCCTACACGTAACCTCGGCACTGTGAGATAAGAGTGCTTCACTCTATACTCGGCCACTTTTCCCGTCAGGAATTAAACTGGTACTCATTTTTTGATGTAGCCTGAGTGAATTTCAGGGCCATGTGCCCTTCCAGAAGTGGAAATCTCGCTTCCAAATGCATCGATATACTTACGGGCAATCGAACCCACGTCCTTCCGTGCGAATCGTGCAAATAATAATAATAATAATAATAATAATAATAATAATATCTATACCGGGCGAGTTGGTCCTGTGGTTAGGGGTGCGCGGCTGTGAGCTTGCATCCGGAAGATAGTGGGTTCGAACCCCACTGTCGGCAGCCCTGAAAATGGTTTTCCGTGGTTTCCCATTTTCACACCTGTACTTTAATTAAGGCCACGGCCGCTTCCTTCCGACTCCTAGGCCTTTCCTGTCCCTTCGTCGCCGTAAGACCTATCTGTGTCGGCGCGACGTAAAATAGCAATATATATCAACGACGAGTTCTTGTTATAGAGTTATTCCATCCGAATTCATTTGTACGCCAACATGACTGTAATCTTTAGGGATGCAGAAAATACCGAGCCATATATAACTCGTAATTAAGGTTCACGGGCTAAGACACGTCCACACATACAGTTCAAAAGATTTAAGGGTAGAAACACGATGAAAAGATGGTCTGGGGTGATCACGAATAATCTTTAATTTGTCTCTCGTATTTCCAGCGTTCTGATTTCGAGAAAGTTGATAAGTAACTTACGAACTATCTCATATGATAGGCTACTGCTAAACCTCTTAAATCGTCAGTAAGGATTCACAGAGAATACCGTCAGCGGATTCTAGCTTCACGTCTAATAAGGGCCACGAAAAAAAAAAAAAAACTGTTGGTTCAGTTTAAACTTCGGTTTATCTGTTAGTAGTGTATTATAAAACTTAATTTTAAGTTTAACTAGAGATTAATTTTACTGCCACTCATCTACCGTTTAAACCGATGTTTAAGAATACATAACCTTACAACATGGCAGAACGAATGGATCTCGAAGATATTTTTGAGGTGTTTGAAGAAATACTAAGCGATGACGAAGAAGCGGTTCAAATTATTTTTTTTTTTGCTAGGGGCTTTACGTCGCACCGACACAGATAGGTCTTATGGCGACGATGGGATAGGAAAGGCCTAGGAGTTGGAAGGAAGCGGCCGTGGCCTTAATTAAGGTACAGCCCCAGCATTTGCCTGGTGTGAAAATGGGAAACCACGGAAAACCATCTTCAGGGCTGCCGATAGTGGGATTCGAACCTAATATCTCCCGGATGCAAGCTCACAGCCGCGCGCCTCTACACGCACGGCCAACTCGCCCGGTGGTTCAAATTATTGAACGACCACGGGCACTACGAGTTTTCCGAGCAAGGGGACGTCACTTTCATATATGGAATGAATAATAGTTGTTAAATACGTTTAGGCTTACAAAACAGACTGTCATAACCCTATTTCAGCAAATTGGTGCTAGAATAAAACATGCAACGAAAAGGTAAGAATGTAAAAAAAAGACTTTTTGAACTGTTTGAATGTCAAAAGTGAAATTTTAGAAAATAAAGAACTTGCTTCTATTTCAGAAATCATGCAGTAGAACCCCTCAGTCAACTACTAATAGCATTGCGGTTTTATGCCTCCCGTCGTATGTTTATTAAAATGGGATATTTCGGAGGAATTCATATAAGGTCACTGTTTCACGGATTATATAAATAATTCTGTACTAATTGCACAAGCAATTTTGTTTCCTTACAAGGAAAATTACGACAATACTTATTGCTTTTATCCGCCATTTTACTTGCAAGAAGTAAACAAAATCTTATCGATAGTCATGTTTTCTTACAAGTCACAGTAAAACATTATCGAGTCATCTTTTCTTGCAAGTCACTGCTATCAAGATCGTATATTTCCGTCTTCACCTCAGTTTAACTTAGACCGGCCATTATAAGACTCAACATCGGTTTAAACTCAAGTTACAGTTTAACTCAATCCTCAGTTTAAACCCTCATTATAATACCGGCCCTAAGACGGATTAGACAGGAAAGATGTAGGGCGGGAGTTAAAGAAACAATAGCGGCTCTTAGATCACACTGCTCACATAAAAACTGCTATTCGTAACCCCAGGAAATAACTGGGATGTCGACAAAATAAACTAATAAAATATCTTCAAAATACCTTTTAATATGGCTTCCATTATAAGAAGTCTCTTCTATACAATTATCTCCAACAAGAAGACATCTTCACGAAAAGGCCAGAATGTGAAGACCATTGTATAATGCTTACCACAAAAATGAAGTAGAAAGCTACGATATTGTGCCTAATTAGACGTACAACTTGATCGTATATAATTTCGCGTTATCTTAGCTTTAACCATCATTCTATTTCCTCAACAGCGCTTGTTGAAAGATTCTCGAATGGAGGAAACAAGTAATGATATTTAGCTTTATAAAAACTCATAAGTTCGAAAGCGTTCTAATGTCCTGGAGGGACAACTACAATTTACTTGTCTAGTACATGGCAATCGATCTCCGATGAGTCCATTCACAACCGTTTGAGTTCGCTCGCGTACTCATCATCGATCTGGGCGGACGGAGTGTAAAACGCGTGCGCCTTGTAATCCTTCTAGAAGCCACTGAACCAAACAGAACACATGAACAAACAGCAGAAGCAATGCCAAAATATTCTTTTGTCTTACACGTACAGAATTCAACAGTCTACGTCTGACTATTTAGCTCATGGCTCCAATGACCAAAAGCTGTCTATCGCCAGATAATTATCGTTTCCATCATCACTTTCGTATTATCATACCCAACTTCATGAGAAATATCTTTATACCTTCTTTAATGCAATATCGTACTTCGGTCGTCTTCAGTAATACATTTACGTAAGTGTGTTATTCGGATGAAGCCGATAGCCGACATGTTTAGAGAAAGAGTTTAAAAGCAAAAATAAAACAGTATATCTCCGAGTTGAAAAAGTTGTTCTTTGTATAGATTACGAACACCAATGTATTTGAATAGGCGAGATTAAAAAGGAAAAGATTCCACTTTTGGGTCAAATTAAACTGAGATAGCCGTTATGTAGCTTAGGCTACGGCCACACGAGCAGTAAATGCTGTTGGAAGTCATCAGCAAATGCAGGAGAAAAAATACGCACCATGCGTTGCAATGTGATGGGCCACACTTGCCAGTAAATGCAGTTCAAGGTCTTGCTGTTGTGTGGACAGTGAACATGTCATTCTGGAAGTGGAGAAGTACCGTTGTTTGTACAATACGCGCAGTAGCGGCGCTAAGATACTCGACCCCTCCCCCTCCAAATAATTTGAAATGGGCTCCTCACTTCCTGATGAGTAAAGTTACATGTTTATTTCGTAGTACAAGATTGTATATCGTTAGAATGAACAGCAACAACGACGATATTTCGCCACTTATAACTGACTATAGATCATGAAAAGAGTTCAGTGACATTCGGTATTATTAAAAAAAATTGTTTGGGTGAAGCTTCAGGTTCTCATGAATAAGGACAAATTTACCCTTCGTTGACCTTTCGCTGATAGTAGGATGAATCTACCACTTTCTTTTTCGTCAACGCCGCCTCAGTCGTACAATTGCAAGTTTCATAACTGAACTAGATCTTCGGGAACAACAGATAAGGATCCTGATGATGATGATGATGATGATGATTGTTGTTTAAAGGGGCCTAACATCTAGGTCATCGGCCCCTAATGGTGCGAAATGAGACGAAATGTAATGACAATTTAAAAATCCAGAATCCTCCACTGACCAGATTCCAAAACGTGAGGACAAGAATAAATGGAATGGATATGAAGATAAAACAATCAGTGGATCCTACCCGCAAAGCCCCCACATTCCCACAAACTAGTGTTAAATAATAGTATTACTGACCAAGGGACTGCGTCTAAAGCACAATGCTGAATCGATGATGCTTGTAGTCGAAACAGGTCCAAAATCCAGGCCATCGGCCCCTCATAATGGTACTTATCGCTAGGAAAATAGAACCATGCTATTTGTCATGTTGCAGTACTAATCAAAAGTAGCGTATACTCGCGGTATTCCACACATTATGGTACTACTCACAGGTAATGAAATTCGCACATGTTACACAGACCTATGGTGTTTCGCACACTGCGGCGCTATTTACAGGTAACGCAAATCTATGGCGTTCCTCACATAAGTGTACTAACCACAGGGACCCGCAGTATCCCGTGGTGTTGCTCACATAGTGGGTACTAAGCATAGGCAAGGCTGAACCATGGGGTCGCTCATCCCATGGTGTTGCTCATATAGGGGTACGAATCACAGGTACTGTAGAAGCCGGCAATGCACTATATTGCTACTAATCACAAACCTATTTGGTACCTACTGTAACATAGTGATACTACGCGCAAGTGAAAGCGACCCATGGTGTTCCCCGCGTGGTGGTACTAATCACAAGTAGTCTCATGGTTCTAATTTGATCATCCCTTGGTCGCCCCTTTTAGTCGCCTCTTACGACAGGCAAGGGATACCGTGGGTGTATTCTTCGTCTGCGTCCCCCACCCACAGGGGGGATGAAGATTCTTGCTCTGCTGCAACTGTGTTACAACTGCATTTGCTGTCGCCGTGTGGCATCCAGCGACAGCAATTGTCGTGGTACAGTTTTTGCTGCTTGCTGCAACAGTATTTACTGTCACGTGTGGCCCTAGCCTTATACGCAGTTGCATAAAAAAACGGAAAGAAGGAAACGAATGAACGAATTTCTATGGCACTATTGGAGGGTGAAGATCAGAGTGAGTTTTAAAAGGGGAAAATCCAGGAATGCGTTTCCTTCTTAAACTCGGCTTGTAACCAATTTGCTTTTGTAACGCTAGGAGAATATAATACAATTATAGAGACAAAAAGAGATAGCCCCTTTATTTTGTGTTCACACAGTATAAATGAAGATATGAAGGACTACAAAAAAAAAAAAAAAAAAAAAAAAAAAGGTGGCCTAGACATTTTAAGAGTTTTCAAGAGTTTATTAAAATTGGCTCGACAGAATCAATCAAAATAAGTAAGTAAAAACATCTGACTTTCAAAATAGAGGAACCAGGGTATATTGCAGCTAAGGAGATCATTCACGGCCTGCTTACTGAAACCTTTAGACTGTTTAGAGGAGGAAATCAGAACCTTCCTTTACAAAATACATATAGTGGAAAAGTTCCGAATAAGAAAATAACTAGATGATGTCGCGAAAGTTATGCTCTATATGCCTGATTAGCACAAACAGTTTTATGAGAACACGTTAACTTGTCCACCAACAAGTGTTCCGGGCAATGATGACAGTGATACAAAAAGACATACCAGACATAGGCCCTACTTTGTATGAAATACACAGTATAGCCTACTAAAAATACTGTTTCACATTATGAACAACATACAAAATCGAAACCGATTTTCAACTTATTAGGTCATGTTACGTACATTTAGTACGTGTTGGAGAGATGCTAAGTACAGAACAAAAATGGCCAACCAGACACCAGTGGGATCCGAACCCACAACCTCCCGATTTCGCGACGGTTGCTCTACCAATTGAGCTATGGTGGCCTAGGCCATCTTTGTTCTGTTGGAAAGGATCTGAGCTACAGGTCTGGTACTACTACCATCACACTGTAGAGTGCGTTTAAGTTGCCCGTTGATGGCTGTAAAAAGTAATGGTAATATTGATTTTTTTTAAAAGTACATTTCTAGATTATTAAATTTGTGTAGACTCTTCGCATTTCCAAACCCAGTAAGACAAAGAAGGAAAAGATTCCACTGACTTTAAATTGAGCCAGGAGCTTTTTTTAGCTTAACGAAAACTACTGCGAGTGGAATATTTTCCTTTTTAATCTCACCTGCTCATTTCATTTGTTATACTTATGAACTTTTATTAATAACCATTACTTATTTACGTTTGTAGTTATTAGCTAAATAATCGAAATAAATACAACCAGAGCTTCTGATTTTCTCCACATAAATTCTGAAACTCTCGTTATATAACTACAAAAGAAATGCAACTATAAATACATGCTTATTTTGACATTAATGTCTTATGGGGGACCCTCCGTGGCTCAGAGGGCAGCGCGTCGGCCTCTCACTGCTGGATACCGTGGTTCAAATCGCGGCCCCTCCTGTGAGATTTGTGCTGGACAAAGCGGAGGTGGACAGGTCTTTCTCCGGGTACTCTAAACTCAGCAGGCGAACCATTCCGGCTGTGAAGTAAAGGTATGGATGGATGGTCGCCAGACATGTTACCTAGCAACCATGCAGGCTATAGTCTTATGGTCATCTGAAATTAGCAGCCGTTGATGGACGGCCATGACCGAGAGATATATTTTCTCAAGGGAAAAAGTGGTTTCCTTTCAGATTTTGAGATGAATATATCTTATGGCTGGGAGTCATCCGACAATTTGTGTAACGTAACGCAACAAAATGTGTGACGGAACTGACGTCACATTAGTCGTTACGGTAGGTCACCCAAGATGCTGCGGCTATGGATTTGTATAAATAGTGTGTGTAAAATAGAAAGTGTACCGTCAGTCACGTCACATTAGCCGTAATTTGTACCTTGTCGAAAGACATGCAAGTATTAATGATCATTAGCTTTTTCGCAAAGGGAAAAGTTTATTTTTCTCACGTTCACGCTCAGACGGACAACTGAGCGATGGTCATTTGATGTGGGAGAGGATGATAATTCAACTGAGTATATTATTTATATATATTTCCAGTCATACTCCCCTATTGAAGATGATATAAGTTTATCAACTCCATTAACGTCTTAAAAAATCTTTAGCTTCTAAGCTACGCATTACAAGTATCAACATATTTAGGTTCTAATATAAATGAATGTTTCAAAGTTTTTAAACTCCTCAGTGCTCTTCTAAACTCAGCAGGCGAACAACTGAAAACATCCACAGAAATTCACAAATTCCTCAGAACCAAAAATTGCAATACCCTGTCGTTTTACGTCTTGGACAAAAAGCAAGCCTCTGGCTGATGTTGCAGCTAGGAAGACGAAGTGAACACAACTCATCGATCTCAATCATGAGATAAATGATCCCACTAAGGAATAATGTTAACCTTGGGGCAACAGAACTTGAAAGCGAATGCAACAACTTCAATGTATTGGATCCTATGAGTTCACTCTTCTTAAATTCAGTTAATCAGAACAAGGTAAGAGCAAAATGTCTAGTCGTGTCGAAGAATGTCTTAAAGAATAAATGACCGCCGATCAAGCAGTTCATGACCCCGTGGAAAAGTTTCAACCACAAACCTGCGTCCTTCTTTGTGGAGGATAAAGAGAAACTTGTTCATCATTGGGATAGGTGCCTGAAAGGTGGGGGGAGACGTTATCTGAAGACTATCTTGAGATATCATCAGTCCGATGTTGTAATATAGTGTAAATTTCTAGTCAGCAGTCTATGTTTCAATTAATAATGCCGTGCGGCCCCCGTAGAGGCCTGGTGGAGGTCTTTCGAGTTGCATCTGAAACTATTTTACACACAGATCTCGAAGCCATGGATGCATATTTAAAAAAAAATGGTGCCTCCACCTAAATCCCCAGAAAACAGTGGTATCTGCATTCCACCTGCACAACAGATTGCAAACCAGGTGTTAGGTTCAGAAACCATGTACTCCCGTATTATATTACACCAAATACTTGGAAATAACGCTAGATAGAAGTCTGACCTTCAAAATACATCTCTCGAATGTGACTGCTAAAATCAAAACTAGAAATAATATTCTACGAAAACTTGCTGGTACATCATTGGGAGCTAATACTCACATTCTATGATCCACATCCCTAGCCCTATCATATTCTGTTGCTGAATACTGCTGTCCAACCTGGATCAATAGTGCTCACACTAAGAAAATAGATGTACAGCTCGACCAAGCTATGTGAATAATCACGGGATATATTCGGAGTACGAACACATTATGGCTACCTGTTCTCAGCAATATCCCACCTCCATCCCTAAGCAGATCAGAAGCACTTCTAAAGGTATGAAAAAAAAAAAAAAAACATTCAGCAGAATCCAGAGTTACTCATTCACCAAGACATTGCACAAACAGAATATCATCACCGCTTGAAATCAAGGAAACCACCGTGGCGCATAGCAATTAACCTTGAAAGACCCTCCTTCAAAGTTACCATTTCATGGAAAATCCAGTGGAAGCAGTCTTCAGTAATCAATATACATCTAGTTGAAGACCCTTCAAAGAGAATACAACCGGGCGAGTTGGCCGTGCGCGTAGAGGCGCGCGGCTGTGAGCTTGCATCCGGGAGATAGTAGGTTCGAATCCCACTATCGGCAGCCCTGAAGATGGTTTTCCGTGGTTTCCCATTTTCACACCAGGCAAATGCTGGGGCTGTACCTTAATTAAGGCCACGGCCGCTTCCTTCCAACTCCTAGGCCTTTCCCATCCCATCGTCGCCGTAAGACCTATCTGTGTCGGTGCGACGTAAAGCCCCTAGCAAAAAAAAAAAAAGAGAATACAAGGATTCGAACTTCACAGGCGTCAGTGGAGGATGATCAACCAGATCCAAACAGGACAAGGCAGATGTGGATATCTGCTACACAAACGGGGATGGGCTACCTCTGCAAATTGTGACTGTGGTGCCTCCTTGCAGACTGTCCACGACAATGTCGCTGACTGTCCTCTTCGTGCTATACCAAATGAATGGAGAGTTGCTATAGTAGCCCCTGTGTATAAAGGAAAGGGTGATGGACATAAAGCTGAAAATTACAGGCCAGTCAGTTTGACATGCATTGCATGTAAGCTTTGGGAAAGCATTCTTTCTGATTATATTAGACATGTTTGCGAAATTAATAACTGGTTTGACAGAAGGCAGTTTGGGTTTAGGAAAAGTTATTCCACTGAAGCTCAGCTTGTAGGATTTCAGCAAGATAGACAGATATCCTGGATTCAGGAGGCCAAATGGACTGTTTTGCGATTGACCTATCTAAGGCATTTGATAGGGTAGATTATGGAAGAGTCCTGGCAAAAATGAGTGCTACTGGACTAGAAAAAAGAGTGACTGAATGGGTGGCTATATTTCTAGAATATAGAACTCAGAGAATTAGAGTAGGCGAAGCTTTATCTGACCTGTAATAATTAAGAGGGGAATTCCTCAAGGCAGTATTATTGGACCTTTATGTTTTCTTACATATATCAATGATACCGTATGTGTACAGAAGTGGAATCAGAGATAAGGCTGTCTGCAGATGATGTTATTTCGTACAGAGTAATAAATAAGTTACATGATTGTGAGCGGCTGCAGGGTGATCTCGATAGTGTTGAGAGATGGACGGCAATGGTATGATGATAAACGGGGTTAAAAGTCAGGTTGTGAATTTCACAAGTAGGAAAAGTCCTCTCAGTTTTAATTACTGTGTTGATGGGGTGAAAGCTCCTTTTGAGGATCATTGTAAGTACCTAGGTGTTAATATAAGAAAAGACCTTCATTGGGGTAATCACATAAATATGATTGTTAATAAAGGGTACAGATCTCTGCACATGGTTATGAAGGTATTTAGAGGTTGTAGTAAGGATGCGAAAGAGAGGGCATATAAGTCTCTGGTATGACCCCAACTAGAGTATGGTTCCAGTGTACGGGACCCTCACCAGGATTACTTGATTCAAGAACTGGAAACAATCCAAAGAAAAGCAGCTCGATTTGTTCTGGGTGATTTCCGACAAAAGAGTAGCGTTACAAAAATGTTGCAAAGTTTGGGCTGGGAAGACTTGGGAGAAAGGAGACGAGCTGCTCGATTAAGTGGTATGTTCCGAGCTGTCAGTGGAGATATGGCGTGGGAGGACATCGGTAGACGAATAACTTTGAGTGGTGTCTTTAAAAGTACGAAAGATCACAATATGAAGATAAAGTTGGAATTCAAGAGGACAAATTGGGACAAATATTCGTTTATAGGAAGGGGAGTTAGAGATTGGAATAACTTACCAAGGGTAATGTTCAATAATTTTCCAATTTCTTTGCGATCATTTAAGAAAAGGCCAGGAAAACAACACATAGGGAATCTGCCACCTGGGCGACTGCCCTAAATGCAGATCAGTAGTGACTGACTGAACTAGACCTAGAAAGATTGTACGAGCTTGTGACTGAGCACATTTGTCCTCAAACTTTGCATATATGTAAATAACGTTGATTCATCATACGATAAATAAATAAAGCGACTTGCGGCCCTGCCTAAGATGAATAATAATGCTGAAGATGGGACAGATCCCTCGGACCAAACGCCAGCATGCTAACCATTTAGCCATGTTTCAACTGAACAACCCTTACACAACACAGCTTGTTTGCTTTAATCTCCTCGAACCACTACTCCCATGTTCAAAAGAGTGGCTCGGTTACTGAGTAATCCTGGGTTTTTATAACAGAAGAAAGTGTATAATTTTCATAACAATGTGAATGGCCTGTGTTCATGCGAACCCTGCCACGTCCTTCAGCAGTGTGTGTGTGTGTGTAACCAACACATGTCTCTTGGTACGAGAGCCCGCCGAACAACTGTTGTTCGACCATACCCACAACCAGCTGTCATACCTCTGTTTCAGCAATGGGCTACAGTTTCGAGAATTAAATTCGTCGTACGAGGGTCAATATAACAATGCACTTCTGTCTAAACAGACAGGAATAGGAGATTGCTGCGATAAAGAGATTTGTAAAAAAGAAAGTAGCTAAACCGGGCTGAGTGGCTCAGACGGAAAGGCGCTGGCCTTCTGACCCCAACTTGGCAGGTTCGATCCTGGCTCAGTCCGGTGGTATTTGAAGGTTCTCAAATCCATCAGCCTCGCGTCGGTAGATTTACTGGCACGTGAAAGATCTCCTGCAGGACTAAAATCCGGCACGTCGGCGTCTCCGAAAACCGTAAAAGTAGTGAGAGGGACGTAATGCAAATAACATTACTATTAAGAAAATAACTGCATGAATGAAATATACTGACAAAAAGATGATCACTTCAGAATGTACGACCAAAAGAATACTGCTAGAATTCGGCAAAATTAGCAAAAAGGTAACAATGAAAGAAAGAAACAACTTTTACGGTTTTCGGAAACGCTGAGGTGCCCTAATTTAGTCCCGCAGGAGTTCTTTTACGTGCCAGTAAATCTACCGATTCGAGGTTGACACATTTGAGCACCTTCAAATATCACCGGACTGAGCCAGTATGGAACCTGCCAAATTGGGGTTAGAAGGCCAGCACCTCAAGCATCTGAGCCACTCAGCCCGGTAAAAAGAGAGAAAGAAAGAAAGAAAGAAAGAAAGAAAGCAAGAAAGAAAGAAAGACTTACAAATAGAGAAGCAACAGTATGGTGTAGTGGTTCAAGGATATATACAAAAAGAGAGATCAAAGAGAGGGATCATGAGAATCGTTGTGTGTTGTGTGGAGAAGCAATGGAATAGCACATAGGTTCAGTCATAAATCGTGACTGTAAATTTAAAGCCAGAATATAAAGAGCGAAATAATTCCATCCAATTGTTAAATCTTAAACAGAGTACATCACATCGAGAAAGACAGCAAAACTTATTTTGTATTGTCAAAATATGTGACAAAGGAACTTAAAAGCACATAAAATAAGAACCAAAGTAAACAATCAAGAGTAGGATTTACGGTCTTAGAATATAACACATGGGAGTTAAGAAAAACGAATAATATGCAAAATGGGTATAAAACCAGTAATAATAATAATAGTTATTGTGTTTTCGTCCCACAAACTACTTTCGACGATTTTCGGTGACGCCAAAGTGCCGGATTTTTGTCCCGCAGGAGTTTCTTTTACGTGCTATTAATCCTACCGACACGAGACTGGCGTATTTGAGCACCTTCAAATACCACCGGACTGAGCATGGATCGAACCTACCAAGTTGGGGTCAGAAGGCGCGCGCTCAACCGTCTGAGCCACTCAGCCCGGCACAGTATTTAGATCTAAGTATAATGTTTAAAGTAATGTAGCAATAGACAAACAGTAGTAATAAGGACATTTTAAAGGCACGTATGAAAACGGTTTGGGGTATAATAAATTAATACCATCTCCGTAGTTGCTTGTGATCTGAAAATAGCGAAAAGAGGTTAGTGTTCTATTAAGTACGCAAAGTGCAAATCGAGAAAAATCATCTCTAATAAACACAACTGGCATTTTAAAATGAACATGCCTATGGTCCGGATTCCACATAAAACTGAAAGTTCCGTGGAAAATATCACACCAACAGTGACTTCATCTGGAACATCAAGTACAATCACAGTCCTACTCTAGAACTCAACCGGGCGAGTTGGCCGTGAGATTAGGGGTGCGCAACTGTGACCCTGCATCCGGAGACAGTGGGTTCGAACCCCACTGTCGGCAGTCCTGAAGATGGTTTTCCGTGGTTTTTACACCAGGCAAATGCTGGGGCTGTACCTTGATTAAGACCACGGCCGCTACCTTCCCACTCCAAGTATTTCCTATCCCTTCGTCGCCTTAAGACATATCTGTGTCGGTGCGACGGAAAACCAATTGTAAAAATTAAATTTAAAAAATACTCCAGAACTTGTCACAAGAAAGTAGCCAAAGGACAATAGCAACTTAGGTATAATAATAATAATAATAATAATAATAATAATAATAATAATAATAATATTTTAGCCAGTGATTTAACGTCAAACTAACATATCGAAGGTTTCCGGCGACACAAGGATGGAAAAAGGTTAGGATTGGGAAGGTAGCGACCGTGGCCTTAATTAAGGTACAACCTCAGTATTTTCCTGCTGTGGAATTGGGAAACCACGCTTCCAGATACGCAGAGCAAACTCGCTTGGTTAATAATAACAAATATAAGAGGTCAAAAGCTAGGGACAGAATTCTGGCCCCTCGTCTTTTACCTCTTAAATTTTCGTCTATACTAAATGATATTCGATTAGGTAAATTTCACTATTTACATTCTGCAATCTGTACAGGAGACAATAGTCTACAATGTTGTCTAATCGAAAGGAACGTTAGTTTCTTGACGTCCCAATTTCGTGTGGCTACAGTTATCATAACTAAGAGAAATGTAACAAATTGCCAGCTGATGGGGTTATATTCCATTTCGCACAACGCACCTGTGGGTGGTCATTTTGAACTTGGAGAGCTGCACGACAACTGGGTGATCCACCAGCCCCTTGCGATCCAGTTTTATGCACCCCTTTTCACAATTACTACAATTTTGAAAGACATCGGTCCCTCTCCCTAAACCGGGGTAATATAACGAGATATGTGTTTACGGGCTAGAAGACAGCAGGAATCGTGAGCGCCACTATTAATTCCCATTATGGGTACCTCTAATGAACCCGTAAAACGAGTACAGATATGCAGAACACGTACTTTAGAACAGGAGGTGGACGCACAGACTGGGAGCACGGTACTGTATAGGCTGGTAAATTAAGAAATAGTGCGAAATATTTTACTTGCAGGGAATAATATGGATACATACTTTACTACCTTACAACTATTTTTCTTCTGCTCCGTCACAGCGCTTCCGTATGTGTTTTGTTTGTCTAACACTTTCGTGTGTGATGTCTTTGCTCACTGAAGTTGTTTGAATTAATTAGGTGTCGTTTTCTTCATGTTCCTCATTCGTTTTGTGCCCTAACTCATTCTTTAAATGATATATTTATAGGTCCATAGATCATGCTATTATCCTTTCAACAAACAAGTAAAATATTTATTGGTCCAGGGATCATGCTATTTTGCCGTTTGAACTGCCCGCGATAGACATATGGACAAAGATAATGATAATTCACAGACATAGCACTCCCATTCGTCGGTGCAAGCCCCGGACCTCAAGAAAGAAATAAAAGACGGCACGAGCAGCGGAATACAAGATAAAGGAGTCCTGTCTACGGCCCGTAAGTACGTATACATATTTCTCTAGATATTTCTTTAGTAACGACGCTATTTCTTAATTTATCGCAGACTTTTCACTTTATTGGTGTAAAAGCAATTATTATGTTCCATTTGGGACAAATATTACAGTGACATTTCGTGGATACCTTTGGTCTACATAACCCAGTAGCATACATGGCAAGCCAGCGGGAAAATATATGGTGGACAGTACTTGAGGTAGGAGGTTCGCATCCCACAGAAGAATTTTTTTAACAGCCAGTTGCCTGGGATGTGGTAAGGTTGCATACTTGATAGCTTCCAAGGACTGATTTACTTGATCCTGTAAAAGACCGTATGTACCGTTGCATTGGGTATGTTTATTCACTGCCTGGAGATGCATTCCAGCGACGAGTATGTGGTTAGGTTACGCCTACTTATCTACGGAGAAGCTAGACAGGATGCATACCAGGTACAACGTTTGTACCAAGAACGCTATCCGGACAGGCGTCAACCGACGGGCATGACATTTCGGAGTGTGGAAAGACGCCTGCGGGATACGGCATCCCTGGGAAGGATACGGCCTGTTCGAGATCATCCCGTGGCGTCTGCTGAAAATGAAGAGGTCATGTTTGACGCTATCTGGCGTAACCCTAGCACACACTTATGACGTCATAGGGCATTGAGTAAGAGGAGAGAACTCAATCTTCCTGATCGACCGATCGGGGCGAACGGTGGGATGGGTCGCCCATTGATGCGCGCGCCTAGCTCTATACTAAGTTTCAGTGGGTTCTACCTGGATTAAAGCCATTACTACTATTACCGACTTTGCAGGTTCAATTCTGGCTCAGTCCGGTGGTATCTGAAGATGCTCAAATACGTCATCCTCGTGTCGGTAATTTACTGGCGCGTAAAAGAACTCCTGCTGGACTGAATTCCGGCACCCCGACGTCTCTGAAAAGCGCAAAAGTATTTAGTGGAACGTAAAAACAATTATTAATTATTATTATTTTATTTTGCATACTTTCGTGGTAATGATTTTCAAGCAATTGTACAGATTTTAGGAAATCAAAGCACAATAAATCTTAATTTACACTACAGTTTTACGTAGAATTTAAACCTATAAATTTCCGAAAAATTCCAGTCGTGGCAATGACCACCGTCTTCTGCATGGCCTTGCAGATGTTGGTGTTGACATCCAACTTCTTCAGTCCTTCCACCAGTTTTAGGTATAGCAGCTGTACTCGAAAGGATGACTGGTACAATTATCTCTTCATAGTGCCATAATCTTTGAATATGTCCTGCCAGTGGTGTATACTTCTTGATTTTCTCAGTATACTTTTCATGGAGGTTCCCCGTGTTCGGGACAGCTATGTCGATCAGAGCGGCACGTTTTATTTCCCTTCTCTAACACCACTATATCCGGTCTGTTGTGGATAGTCGTCTTATCCGTGATAACTGTTCGGTCTTTCATCAACCAGTCCGTATTTAATGGCAAGTTCTTGGCAACCGAGTCGTGGCGTTCCTTACACTCCCTACCTGAGAAATGCGAGCATCCGGAAGTAACATGATGGATGCTTTGATTTAAGAAGTGAATCGGCAATTTTCGGAACCCTCATCTCCCAAACAGGTGACAGGAACATTTCGGCCAAACATACACTTAACAAACCACGGGTAAGCACGGTATTTTCATTATAGTATCAATTATTTTATGAAATGTTTTGTTCCGGTTAGCTTGCCCAATGTCCGCCTCTGTAGCGTAATGGTTAGTGTGATTAACTGCCGTCCCCGGGGGCCCGGGTTCGATTCCCGGTACTGCCAGAAATTTAAGAATGGCATGAGGGCTGGTATGTAGTCGAAATGGTACATGCAGCTCACCTCCAATGGGGGTGTGCCTGAAAAGAGCTGCACCACCACGGAATGAGGACACGAGTTTACTTTAGCTTGCCCTAAGATAATTTCCACGTTTCGCTACTGAAAACAACTAAAGCGCGATTAGATTCCGTTACTGTGGAAACTACAGGGAGAAGTGGTTGCCGGTTCTTTCTCTCTTACCCTTCCACTCCGCCATGCTGCTGTTGCTATAGCAACCCCTCCACCAGTAGCTAGTCTGCCCGCTTTGCGTCAGTGGCAAACTGTCTCACGTAGGGTTTATCTGTTGGTTTGTTTATTTGTAGCCGGTTCCGTGGTGTGGGGGTAGCGTGCCAACCTCTCGCCCGGAGGCCCCGAGTTCGATTCCCGGCCAAGTCCGGGATGTTTCTCTCGACATGAGGGCTGGTTCGAGGTCCACTCAGCCTACGTGATTAGAATTGAGGAGTTATCTGACGGTGAGATTGGCGGCCCCGGTCTCGAAAGCCCAGAATACCGGCCGAGAGGATGCGCTGCGCTGACCTAACGCCCCTCGTAATCTGCAGGCCTTCGGGCTGAGCAGCGGTCGCTGGACAGGCCAAGGCCCTTTCAAGGGTGTTAAGTGCCGTGGGGTTTGTTTATTTGTTCATTTTCGCGAGTTTGTTGTTGAATCTACATCGCGAAAGAATGAATGAAGTTCAAGCAGCATCTATGTTTTTTCTCTAAGTATGCTACCTTGCTTCATGAAGTGCAACAGAAAGTGTCAGAGCGCGGCGGGCAGTTATTCATATTCCGAAGCAGTTCAAATGCCGCTGTACAGCCGCGACAAACCGGCCTTAAGATTAGAAGATTACACGTGAAAGTTGAAAAAAAAAAAAAAAAAAAGGCGCCTATTACACAGCAACCGAAACGCTCGACTGATTCCACACGAACAGTTAAAACGTGATATTGTGTAGGTCACTTTGAAGACAATACTGTTCAGATCGAGTATATTGCGGGACTTAGTTAACTCTAGTTCAAGAAATTAGTAAAGCATAATGAAAGAGAATAACACAACAGATTTATCCACAAATGAGGAACTAATGAACATACCCCACACACCGAAAATAGATAGTGCGGACGCTGCTCAAAAGCCGGTGCAGATAGGCTCGCGTTCCTACAGCTAGCAGGTGCAATGTCTCCGGAGGCGCTGCGTCCGCTTGAAGCTACAGTCGAACCTCGATATCTCGAACCTCCATTACTCGAATTTTCAGTATCTCGAAGAAAAAATTCCCGGCCGTTTGTCCTATTCGTCACGTGTATTTCTCTATTACTAGAAATCCGGTTACACGAATTTCTCGATTTGTCGAAACAAACATTTCCTCCCTTGAAGCAAAATATACTCTGTAACTCAAATTTTGTGCAATATTAACTGTGCAATACTGCATTTATGGTTTGTGAGGAACAGTTAACAAGCAAAGAAAAGTTTATAGTGTTACTGGAAGCTAATATGACGGGAACCGAAAAAATAAAACTCCTAATGATCGAAAAATCGCCGAAGCCTCGCTGTGTGAATTAATTACCGGTCACTTACGAAACTAACCCCCGAAGTCGCGGATGACAAGCTCCATTTACGAATCTCGGCTGCCTGGTATTGACGAGAAGTTTCAACGTGAAGGTCCGAAAGGTTAACTGTAACAAACAGAAGAGACTAACGGATTTTTTTCCAAAGGTGTTAACCGAGGTATAGTTCTTGTTTTACTACTGCATGTACTGTATCCTGTCTTCTAAAAAGTTGCTATAATAATAAGGGTTATAATTGAAGTGAAGCCGTAAAATAGAGTTTGTATATTTTAAAATACCGTTAAAAATAATGTATTCAGTATTAGACCGTAGATACACATGATTCAATTATGTGCTATACATGTCAAAAACGGTATTCTCTATATCTCGAAATTTCGATAACTCCCGAAGTGATTCGAGATATCGAGGTTCCACTGCATTTAAACGTCAACAGAGGTCGCCGTAAGGCCCATTCTACACGAGCTGTTCAGACGCCTGTGTGTGGCCATCTGCAACCGCCCGTAAAATTTGCAAACTATACGCAACCGTCCAAACGCGGCTGTTAAACAGCGATCAAAACGTTCGGCTATTCTACAAGAACGATTAAAACGCTAATATTGAGAAGGTCACTTTCAAAATGAACACTTCGTATTTAGATTGTACTGCGGGATTTATTATGACTGAAGAAATTCGTAAACAAACATTTCTTGAAGAGAGACATTGCTGGACTCACCCCGCTTTAACTAACCGCCTTTCAACAGGAGAGTTTGAATATTATGTTCGGTAAACATACGATCTATCCAGATATGTTCTATTTTTTTGTTAGTTGTTTTACGTTGCACCGACAAAGATAGGTCTTATGGCGACGATGGGATAGGAAAGGCCTAGGAGTTGGAAGGAAGCGGCCGTGGCTTTAATTAAGGTACAGCCCCAGCATTTTCCTGGTGTGAAAATGGGAAACCACGGAAAATCATCTTCAGAGCTGCCGACAGTGGGAGTCGAACCCACTATCTCCCAGATGCAAGCTCACAGCTGTGCGCCTCTAACCGCACGGACAACTCGCCCGGTGATACGTTCTTTTAGTTCTGTAGAAAGTCTGTTTCTTCATTCAATGAACCACTTTATTTTGTAGGTGGTAATATTTCAAAGCGTGATCCCGTCATAAAGAAAAGTATTAATTACTCCAGCAGACGATACAGTCACTTTCAAATTGGACTCTGTGTAGTCGAGAGTATTGTGGGATTTAGTTTGGTTAAAGAAATTCGTAACAAAAAATATATTTAATAAAATAAATATTTCGTGAAAAGAGACGTTGATGGACTCACCCCGTTATTTAATGGCCTTTCAACAGGACAATTTCATTCCATCTTCGGTAAACATAGAATAATGTGTCCGACTCGTTGGCTGAACGGTCAGCGCACTGGCCTTCGGTTCAGAGGGTCCCGGGTTCCATTCCCGGCCGGGTCGGAGATTTTAACCTTAATTGGTTCGGGGGCTGGGTGTATGTGTTGTCTTCATCATCATTTCATCCTGCGGGAGTCAAATAGAAAGACCTGCACCTGGCGAGCCGAACCCGTCCTGGGATATCCCGGCACTAAAAGCCATACGACATTTCATTTTCATAGAACAATGTATCGAGACTCGTTCTTTCATTTCTACAAAACGTCCAGCTCCATTGCTAAATGGTACCACTTCTACCGCCTCAATGGCAGTGTCCTGGAGCGTGAGACTTTTGGTCGGGGATACAACTGGGATGGAGGATGAGTACCTCTCCCCGGCGGCTACACCTATGCTGAGCAGGGGCCTTGTGGGTGGAGGGGATGGGAAAACCGGAAGGGATGATAGAAAAGGAAGCGGCCGTGCCCTTAAGTTAGGTACCATCTCCGTATTTGTCTGAGGAGAAGTGGGAAACCACGGAAAACCACTCCGAGGATGGCTGAGGTGGGTATCGAACGCCCTCTACTCAGCTGACCTCCCAAGGCTGAGTGGTCCTCATTCCAGTACACGTACCACTTCTCAATTTCGTGGCAGAGCCGGGAATCGAACCCAGGCCTCCGGGGATGGCAGCTAATGAAACTAACCACTAAACCAGAGGCAGATCTTCCTCTTTACAATGAAATATTGAACACTGTTGTCGCACGATTTTAAAACTTCAATATATTTGCAAGGCTCACTGGGCCAAGTACGACTCCCAAGTTATAGGAATTCTACTTTTCTTTAAAAAGCCATTAATTTGTAGTAAAGTGAGAAAAAAGTCAGAGCATGCATGGACCAAATTCTAAGGTACAGCATTTTTGAATAGCTGCCACGTTTTAAAGCTGGTCAGGTTGGTAAAGTGAATACAGACTCGCTGACCTAACCGGTCCGCGAGAGGTTGCAGTACGTCGGAGAGAATTCCATCTCATCACATGCTCCATGAAAGTTGACTTCCCGCAATACATGCCAAGGTCAAGTAAACAACCTTGTCTTGGACACCGCGTTTCTGCTTGACAAAACCTACAGACAATTAAAACGGACTACTGCGTACGAAACATGTTCGCTGCGAGGAAGACATCCAGTTCATTAATTCAAGTAGGAAAAACATTATAATGGGCACACGACCACAAAAAAGAGAGAGAGCAGAAAATGTCAGTAACCTCTAACACGGATAAACAAAACATTACAATTCAATAGTGGTTAAAATAGTACTATACTGAATAGTATAATAGTTTCCTGACGGCCTGGATGGCTCAGACGGTTGAGGCGCTGGTCTTCTGACCCCAATTTGGCAGGTTCGATCCTGGCTTCGTCCAGTGGTATTTGAAGGTGCTCAAATCCATCAGACTCGTGTCGGTAGATTTACTGGTTTGTAAAAGAACTGCTGCTGGACAAAATTCCGGCACCTCGGTGTCTCCGAAAACCGTCAAAAAGTAGTTGGTGGGACGTAAAAACCAATATAATAATAATAATTTCCTCCGATTTTCGCCACCTCACTACTAAACTTGTAAGGAGGACCTCTGTGGCGTAGTCAGTTACTCGTTATACTTAGAACCTGGCTGGGGTCGACGGTATTCAAGGGAGTTTAACCCATTAAATGCCAAATATCGATATTTTCAAACATCCCGACTGTTCTGTATTAGGAGTGTCAAAAATTCGATGCTTATTTAGACAGTGCTTCCTTGATCATCACTTACATAAAGTGGCATTTTCTGTACTACCCTCCGAAAATGCCTTTGCTGCCGAGATGTAGTGTTTTCAGTGCACTATGTCTTCTGATATGGGCTAGAACAAATTTGTTACTTTCATTTGCCCGTCTGATCCTTGGCTTTGTCGATATGAAAGTGACCGAGGTATCAGTGATGCTGGCTTATGCAGCCAGTCCCTGCTAGGAACGTTGTGAGAATGTTGCTCAAAGGGTCTGTTGGTGCGGGCATTTCAGTGGGCTTAGCAGACTGATACGTAACTACATCTGGCTCGGAGAGGAAAGCAACGGAAGCTATACTCCCTGGCACGTGTAAGCCTATACACTAAGGGCCGTTTTCTCCAAATGAGTTTAAACTAGGTTTATTTTAATCTGGTTTAAGTATGAATTAAAACTAACATTCATTTTCCCCACACTGGCTTAAACTTTGTACCAAGTTTAAACTTGGATCAAAGTTAAACCTTCTATATTGTAGGTTTAAACTGCTGTTTATATTCAGCCTTCTTGAAATTTTATTAACGTATCTGTGATTTTCCTAGTAGATAGTTAGTTTTGAGTACCAGTACTGCAGTACTTAAATAGAAAACGTACTAAAATTAGAACGTAGTATTAGCATTAGAATGTATTGAAGTCTGTGATTAAATAGGAAATAATTCTGATGTGCAACTAAGGTTAAGAAGCAGCATTCCAACAAAAGTTTACAAATCTGGAGAATCGGATGTAAGGCAGTTTTTTGATGGATTTATAATCCATAAGCGAACAGCAAGGATTGTCTTGTATCAAAGGAGGATTCATTTAACACGTCAACTGCATGAAATAATGCTATTTCGCTAGAAGCAATGATTCTGGTTGCCTTAAGATATTATGCAGCAGGCATTTTTCTCATTAACAACGTGGACCACAGACCTTAAATTGCAGTCTACTTCTAACATTAAATTAAATACTGTTGATGGCATGAGTACTGTAATGTGAAGCATAAAAATATTCATACACAAGTGGTGTAATACGTCCGCTTTCCGTGTGGTGTCTGTGGCTGTGGTCGTTAAAGTGTTAGGTCAATATCGTCCGAAATCTTAGACGGTTCGATTCCAGGTGGTCGAAAATACTTTTACCATTAGAATGTTGGCCGGCACGGTACGAGAGGTGGTGGATAGATTCCGTGCCAAAAGCCTGGATTCAATCCCGTACCTCTCTGCCGTGTTTATATGGAGTGGGGGCATTGACGCTGTTGATGGTGATTCGTCCGTCGGATGGCGACGCTAAGTCCTGAGTAGAGCCCTTGGCGCTATTCGGATAGCAGTATGCTATGTCGACACCGGGCTTTACCCTCCCTATTCATAACAACAACAATAATAATAATAATAATAATAATAATAATAATAATAATAACGCTGTTTCAACGTCCCACTTACTACTTTTGACCGTTTTCGGAGACGCCGAGGTGCTGGGATTTTGTCCCGCATGAGTTCATTTACGTGCTGGTAAATCTACCGACACGAGGCTGACGTATTTGAGCACCTTCAAATACCACCGGACTCAGGCACGATCGAACCTACCAAGATGGGTTTAGAAGGCCAGCGCCTCAACCGTCTGAGCCCCCTTCATATTAGCATATATACTGTATTTCAATAAATATTTATGGGATCAGAAAAATAATAAAGTGTTTCATGCTTGCTAGTAAACTAGTAATAAATTATAGTTAAGAATGTTTCATTCTAACTATTGCCAGCATACCAGCAATATAAATATTAATGCTACAATAAGAATATTATGCACACAGTACTACATACCGCGAACCAGGTTATGTTATAAACGAGTATGGAATCAAATAATACATCCTCACTGGTCTGTCTGCTGGATCCGAGGTTTGGGAGATTGATCCCGGCCGAGGGCGATGGATTTTAATAGGAGATAAATATCGAGCATGCTTGGAATTTGTTTACTTAAAATTCACATAAATGTTGATTTTCTGAGGAAAGGAATATTGCTGAAATGCCAGGATTTTAATATTTCAACGTTCCCGTGTGTCCCGTAAGACAATACAGACATAAAAAAAAAACACGTATTTAGCCCACGGTAGTTGTTTATGGTAAAGCATGTTAGAGAATAATAAATAAAAGTGCTCTCCAAGAAACTGTAGACAACAATGGGTAAAATTATACGACACGACACTTCGCATCGCTACGAAAGTAAGAACCATGGTATGTCTCATGCACCGGTACCAATCATAAGTAACGTAGACTTACGGTGTTCAAAACATTGCGGCAGGCCTACTACGCACTGGTAATGTAATACGCACAGGTAACGCAGACCTACGATGTTTCTCACATTACAGCACCACTCATAGGCAACGCAAACCCATAGTGTTCCTCACATAGTGGGTGCTAATCACAGGCAACGAAGACCCACGGTGTCGCTCATATAGTGGTACTAATCACAGGCAACGCCCAGACCCATGGTGTTTCTCACAACTGTACTTATTAATCACAGGCAACGCAGACCCACGGTGTCACTCATATAGTGGTACTAATCACGGGTACTGTAAAACCCATACCGATTCACCACAAACATATTGTGTACCTAACATAGTGGTACTACTCGCAAGTAAAGGCGATCTATGGCGCTCCTCGCGTGATGGTACTAATTACAAGTAGTCTCATAGTTCTAATTCAATCATCCCACGGCCACCGCTTTTAGTCGCCCATTACGATAGGCAGGGGATACCGTGGGTATTCTTCGTCTGCGACCCCCACCTACAACGGGTGGAGAAGTACTGGCCTCCTTTCTACCTTCTCTGAGTTCCCATTACGCCGTACTTCGGCGCCCTGGTATAAGTCGTTCGCCTTGGAGATGAATGATCTCGGCAATACAATGGCTACGAAGAGGCTAAATACCGCATGTATCAAGAAATAGCCACCGGTGAATAGTAGTGGTAAAAAGCCAAAACTCTACTACGCTCAGAAAATGCGTAAATATTATGGACACATTTTGAAATATGATGATTGTCACCTGTGAAGTCAATTACACGGCGATTTGCACCAAATGAAAGAAAAAACTCGACTGTCATACTATCTACAACATTCTAGGCCTCGTGCTGCAATACTAGGGAAATTGAACAACAAGCAGGGGAGACAAGAATAATTTGGCAGTTCGGGAAATGGCAGTATTTCACAAAGAAATTTCAAAGCCAAATTAGGCGCTTTCACTTAGTTTTCGTACTGATCAGAAAATGTCAGAACTTTCAAACACGTACGATTTTTTTTTTTTTTCTCCAGCAGAATCAGAGCTTTCTCACAACCTTTTACCAATTCTTACGAAATTTGCGATCATAGCTTCCTTCAAGGAAGTCGTTCTAAAACAATGTCGAAAAGTGATTAAACGTATTGTGTTGGAATTGATTTTGGAGACGAAAAGTCATTCTTTGAAGTAAGTAGAAAGAGATAAATGACTGTATGTTTTTAAATTACTGAGGGAGAGTTTATTTTCTTTGGCTATTTCCTTAACAAGTTTTATGGCATGACAATTTCGTGCGCAGTACAGTATAGCCTGAGGGAATATAGGCAGATTCTGCCACTTTCATATTAAAACAGTTTTTCGCAATGCCTTAGTGAAAGCAAAGTTTTAGATGCAGTGCATCCCGTGTTGTAGACCTGCTAAGTGAATGGGAACAGTAGGCCAATTCCAAATATTCGGGAGACGACGTGACGCCTGCTGCAAGCAAAGTTTTAAAGGAGAGATGGTCAATTTACAAGGCATCAAAGTTTTATAAGTGTGTTCTTTCTAAAAACTAATTTAAAAATCCTCAGTTCTAGCTGTCAGGCAAGCACCTCAATGTTGAAAACATCCTAGGGATATGAGCTACGAATTTTAGGTAAATAAAATATGAAGTATGAGAATATTCTTTTATTTATTCGTAAAAATGACAATCCTTTCCTTAATCATCGTTATCTGATCGATTAGATTAGCAGTTTGCCTTTTTCTACCACTACGAGCACTAATGTGAGTCAATGCATTGTTTCACTTACGCACCACTACGAGCGCTAATGTGAGCCAATGCACAGTTTCACTTAAGCCCTTATAAGTACACTGACTGAGCAAATGTCATGGACTAGCGGAGCACTGATGCGCAGGTGTGCTGTCTGCGCACCACACGCCCCCTGTGCCAGCGGCAGTTGTATAGGAGACCTTGTGAGCAGTGGCTGTGCATGTGACAGATGTAACATGGAACGTCGTCGTGAGCTGACACCGTTCGAACGGGGTATGGTGGTCGGTGCCCGACAGATGGGAAGTGCGATTTCGGAAGTGGTGCGGAAATTCGGCTTCACACGATCAACCGTGTCCAGGGTGCATCGTGAATGGTTGAATGCGAGTGTCACCGTCCACAACAGACGAACGACCGGCCGTCAAGCCACCCTCGATGACCGTGACCGGCGACATCTGAGACGGATTGTCAATAGTGACAGACGGGCAACCGTGCAACAAATCACGGCTCAATTCAACACAGGCCGTGCTAGACACGTCTCCCAGTGGACAATCCGTAGGAACATGGGTTCTATGGGGTATGGGAGTCAGCGCCGCACACGGGTGCCACTGTTAACCCAACGTCATCGAGCACAACGACGCGAATTTCTTGCCAGTCCCCAGGGATGGACACTGGAACAATGGCGTAAAGCGATATGGTCGGACAAATCACGATTTCAACTGCACCATGCCGATGGGAGGCACAAAGGAAGTGTGGCGCAGACCACATGAAGCGATGGATCCCGCCTGCCTCAAAGGTGTGGTCCAGGGTGCTGGTGTCTCTGTTATGGTCTGGGGTGCATTTACCTGGTATGGAATGGGCCCCCTAGTTGTTCTGGAAGAGACTTTGAATGGTACGCGGTATGTTGAGCTGCTCGGAGACCATCTCCACCCATTTTTGGTCTTCCAGCGCCCAAACTGTTCTGCGGTGTTTCAAGATGATAACGCACCGACACATTGCTCCCACGTCACCCGGGAACGGTTCTAGGAACATGCACCGGAGGTCGAACGACTGCCATGGCCACCCAGGAGCCCCGATATGAACCCTATCGAGCATATGTGGAATGTCCGGGAACGCAGGCTCCGTGCCATAGAACCTGCACCCACGAACAGACTAGCATCGGCGGCCGCTCTGCAAACGATTTCGTGTCAGCTGCGTCCAGAGGACTACCAGGGACTTGTCGACTCACTTCTACGGCGTCTCGCTGCAGTTCGCAGGGCCAGAGGAGGCCCCACACGCTATTAGGTGACTATTCCATGACATTTGCTAAGTCAGTGTACATTCGGTGTGGACACTGAAGACTTTCGTTTGGAGCGTGGCATTGTATGGAAGTGAAACATGGACGATAACTCGCCCAGAAAGAAAGAGAACAGAAGCTATTGAAATATGGTGTTACAGAAGAATGCTGAAAGTGAGATGGATAGATCGAATCACGAACGAAGGTATAATAAATCGGATTGGTGAGAGGAGATCGTTGTGGCTAAATTTGACGAGAAGAATGATAGGACACATATTAAGACACCCAGGACTTGTGCAGTTGGTTCTTGAGGGAAGTGTAGGGGGTAAGAACGGTAGGGATAGACCAAAGTATAAAAATGACAAGCAGATGTAGGATGCAGCAGTTATGTAGAGTTTAAAAGGTTAGCACAGGATGGGGTGGCATGGAGAGCTGCATCAAATCAGTCTATGGCTGATGAATCAAACAACATGGTGGAAATATTTACAGGAAAATTATTTTCGTGATTGTGTTTAGAATTGAGCCAATCTTCCATTTTTATGCATAAAATACGCACACACTGCATAATATAAAACTATTTGCCATGGGTATGTTCGATGAGTATTCCGCCGAAAAGTTGACATGTTTCTGGTGTTTTCCATGCTCAGCTGATTTCTCTGGTGAGTTCCAGTGCATAATCAATCTTCCCATTACCATTTTTTATTTTTCAGTTTTTGCTTTACGTCGCACCGACACAGATAGGTCTCATGGCGACGATGGGATAGGAAAGGCCTAGGCGTGGGAAGGAAGGGGCCGTGGCTTTAATTAAGGTACAGCCCCAGTAGTTGCCTGGTGTGAAACTGCAAAACCACGGAAAACCATCTTCAGGGCTGCCGACAGTGGGGTTCGAACCCACTATCTCCCGGATGCAAGCTCTCAGCTGCGCGCCCCTACCCACACAGCCAACTCACCCGGTCATTACCATTTATTTTTCAAACCAACATCAATATAATCAATTTAATATTATAAATTCTAATGTTTGAGGTGGTGGTGATTTATGTTTTAAAAGGAAGTACAACTAGGCAACAATCCTCTGTATAACACTAATCAGAGAGAGAAACTGGAAGGGATCTGACACTTCGAAAAATGAAGATATCGGCCAAAGGAAAAAAAGGGCCACGAACGGCGTGAAAATCAAAGACTCTCTAGGATTCGCACCCTAATACCGTCAGAGTCGGAAAGAACAAGAGTTGATCACGGGAGGTCGGATAGGATAGATGAAAGTGAGGAGCCTGGCACAAGTAAGCGGAAGCAATGCCAGGACTCAATTAATGGCCTCGTGGTCGCCAACCCACGCTCCCAAATTCAGAGCCCCTGGGACCCCTTTTAGTCGCACTTTTTGGAGGTCAAAATGGGATAGTATACCAACGAAAATTAGGATAAATAACGATGTTGGTTAGAGGCAATTACAACATGCTACAAAATATAATTAATCCAGTGACTGATATTTTGTCTAGACATGCCAACTTTCAAAAGTAATAAATCAGATTTTTTCTGCAGCATATCCGGACACATCATTGATGACGTAACTTTGAAGAATATTTAACATATCATACTACTCAATTGTGTAATTTCTCTTAAGTAATTAATTAATTAATTTATAAATTCTGAAATACTGCATGAATCTAAGCTTCAGAACACATTACTCTTTATTGTACTGGTAACTGCCTTAGGCCTCTTGATAAATTTCTGAACTAGGTTTATGCTCAAAACACTGGCCTTGTTGAATGGGTATTAAGGTTCAATTTCTTCCAGATTTCTTTTTCGGGAAGCTTTGATCTGAAATGTCCTTGTAAACATGCTAAAAAATACTCTCACAGTCGGCATTGCTATGTGGAAATGATAAAATAAAAAGCATTACGTTAGAGATTCTCTCATATTTAAGAACACCACCACTGAACAGCAATTCTCTCCAGCTACTTAAGGAACGAGGAAGAACCTGCGATTTTCAAAAAGTACAGGAATACAAAATGTGTTGTTAAAATCCGGAGGCAAGTCTTAGCGATCAGGAGATGGAAGGACAAACAATAGGGCGTCTCCCGCTTAAATCGGGGGAGTTGGCACATGCGTTTTTCTATTTGTCACATTGTTCTCGTAGTGTTCAGCTTGAAGATTGCTGCATATTTTATAATTAATACTTATGTTAGCTAACTGCGGTCTCTCAAAGGTTGAGATTCGCTGTTACAGAGAAGCCAAGAATAACAATAATGTTGTTTGCTTTACGTCCCACTAACTACTCTTTTACGGTGTTCGGAGACGCCGAAGTGCCGGAATTTAGTCCCGCAGGAGTTCTTTTACGTGCCAGTAAATCTACCGACACGAGGCTGGCGTATTTGAGCACCTTCAAATACCACCGGACTGAGCCAGGATCGAACCTGCCATGTTGGGGTCAGAAAGCCAGCGCCTCAACAGTCTGAGCCACTCAGCCCGGCAGAAAACCAAGAAGAACGCCCGAGAGGATTCGTCGTGCTGACCACACGACACCTCGCAATCTGCAGGCCTTCGGGCTGAGCAGCGGTCGCTTGGTAGGCCAAGGCTCTTCAAGGGCTGTAGTGTCATGGCGTTGGGGTTTTTACTTGTTTAACGTCGCACTAACACATCGAAGGTTTCCGGCCACGGAAGGATGGGAAAGGGCTAGGACTGGGAAGGTAGCGGCCGCGGCCTTAATTAAGGTTGCCTGGTGAGAAAATGTGAACCCCCCCCCCCCCCCCGCAAAAAAAAATCATCTTCAGGGCTGCCGACGCTGAGGGTGG
Source organism: Anabrus simplex (assembly GCF_040414725.1). Classification (NCBI taxonomy): domain Eukaryota; kingdom Metazoa; phylum Arthropoda; class Insecta; order Orthoptera; family Tettigoniidae; genus Anabrus; species Anabrus simplex. Next base: position 47,428,237 of record NC_090272.1, on the reverse strand, counting down.
GATTCGAACCCAATATCTCCCAAATGCAAGCTGACAGCTACGTGTCCCAAACCACGAGGTCACCGGTCCGGTCAACAGTGGAACTCATTACGACAAGACAGTACAGGAGATAGACAATAATAATGTTATCGGTTTTATGTAGCAAGTTTGGTCAAACGAGAGTCAACAGTTGAGGTCTATCATAAACCATGTTGTTCTAAGATGATAAAAATGATGTACATTCTCAGACGGTAGACAGCTGGCTTCCTGAGACCAAGCTAGCAGGTTCCATACTGGCTCAGTTTGATGGTATCCTGAAGGTGCTGAAATACTGAATGTCAGCCTCGTGTAGGTAGATCTACCGGCACGTAAAAGATATCTTGCAGGACAAAATATCGGATTTTCCAAAAACAGTGTACTTACTCGCACGTACAAGCATAAATATTACTAGTAAAACGATCACCGCTACCTCGTATCTTCCGTTACAGATTATTCGCCATAAATCATTCAAAAGCATCCGGACGCAAAATTAACGAACTGTGACTTCATCAATTCACCACTCCAGCGACTGAATAATTTTCTGGAATATCACTTGTGGGAATACTATCACAAGGAATGTGAATGTTAATAGAATAATGGAACAATCTTCGCAGACCACCTTGACAGTGATCACAACGCTTGCAACAAATCCAAGATTGGACATGGAGGCAGCAATTCATAAGAAATATATAAATAAAAAGTCTTGTCTGGCAGTTTTCCGAAACATCGCAGCTGAACTGCTTGGTGGGATTCTACGAGATTATGCACAATCACTTGCAGAGAAAACTGTCACACGACTAACCACAGTTTTAGTTTAAAATATTTACCTAATAATTTAGCCTATTAAATTACTGCAAATTCGCAAAGCAGATTAGAAATGACTAACTCCAAATTTGCAGGTACTAAAATTTGGTATGGATATTCCTTAGATGCTAGCCTCCGTGACTCAGGCATGTCACCGCTGGGTTCCGTGGTTCAAATCCCGGTCACTCCATGTGAGATTTGTGGTGCAGGCGGACGACAGGCGGGTGCTCCGGTTTTCCTTGTCAGCCTTCATTCCAGCGACTCTCTCCAATATCATTTCGTTTCATCTGTCAGTCATTAATCATTGCCCCAGAGGAGTGCGACAGGTTTCGGCAGCCGGCACAATTCCTATTCTCGCCGGTATGTGAGGGCTTCATTAATTCCATTCCTCGCCCGGTCGAATGACTGGAAACAGGCTGAGGAATGTCATGTCATTTTCTTATACCTGAGATGCTAAATTCACACCTACATCTACCAACATGTTTGCATATTTTAACTGTAAGCTAGGTATGTACAGAACTTGTGGTGCAAGTTTTATCTGTTAGGTTGGGACGTTCTAACGGAAGCGTGGGCAACAACAATCTGACACCACCTCTTAAGAGAACATACACTTACCGAAGCGAGTGACAATTCTAGGCCACCCAAGAGTTCTGCTATGAAGTGTACATAAACATTAGGAATTTCCAGAAATTATGTTGCTCTCGCTGCATTACGGTGGACATTTCCTACTAGCCAAAGTGGTTTGCATCCAATACCATTATTGCCTGAACATCCGGGCTCGACGAGTTATAAGTCTATTACTATTTACCAGGGGAGGCCATGGCGCGTGGGTGACCGATTCGATCCACCGTCGGTACACGTGTAGAGCATGATCAGAAGTATAACAGGTGCAAGTAGTAAAGCGCAATTCTCAGCCGTTTCCGAGAAATTCTTCTTATTCTTGCGTTCCGGCCTTCTAAGGACCACGTTACAATTTCAATTGTTCCTCCTTAGTTGTTCTTTCCTTTTCTTCCAGTATTCTTTCATTGTTTCACTGTGTTTCTTTTTCCTGTCTTCAGTCCACTTTGTGCCTGTTTTCTTTTCCTTCCTCCCTTGGAATCCTTCCATTTGTAAGACTTTCTTCCTAAAAATCTTTCTTTCCAATAATTCTTCTTACCGAGCTCGATAGCTGCAGTCGCTTAAGTGCGGGCAGTATCCAGTATTCGGGAGATAGTAGGTTCGAATCCCACTGTCGGCAGCCCTGAAAATGGTTTTCGTGGTTTCCCATTTTCACACCAGGCAAATGCTGGGGCTGTACCTTAATTAAGGCCACGGCCGCTTCCTTCCCACTCCTAGCCCTTCCCTGTCCCATCGTCGCCATAAGACCTATCTGTGTCGGTGCGACGTAAAGCAACTAGCAAAAAAAAAAAAAAAAAAAAAAAAAAAAAAAAAAAAAAAAATTCTTCTTCTCGTATGTTGTTCCTTTCCAGGTCTTTCTTGACTTCTTGAATCCAGGTGGTAGTTGATTTCTTTTCCCAAAGAAATTAATTAATGAAAAATTGCAGTGCGCTTATGTTGAATCTATGTTCTAAGAAGCTTCGAAAGTTAGATTTTAGATCGTAAACTTAACGTACCATTTGCCGTAAAACTGTTCACCTTGATCGTATTGATCATGTTCCGTACTTTAATGTAAGATTTTGTAGTGCTCTACAATCTGAATATCAACATAAAGCACTTGTGTCGGTTACGTCTCAAAACTCACGGGCTAAAATTAGTTACAAATAGTATCAAAACTCACGACTACAAACTGGTATCTAAAGTAAACATTCTAATGAGTCTCAAAATTCACGACTCCGGACAGCAGGTGCTTGGGATGACCGCAGGAGGGATGAGGTGCGCGGTGACTCACGCTTCCCTTACGACAGGCAGGGCATACTGTGGATGTTATTCTGTCACCCCAACCCACAGGGGAAATATAATGGCTGGTGAATGAAAGAGACCGACGAGTATTATTATTATTATTATTATTATTATTATTATTAAAATATTTTGCTGTTGTCTTAAAACTGACATTTTTCCTTTCACATAAATTTAGAATAATGACATGTGGCCTCCGCAGAGGTCTGGTGTAGGTCTTTAGAGTTGACGCCGTACAGGTGACCTGCACGTCTGTGAGGATGAGGTCCGACCTAAGATGAAGTCTAATGCTGAAGACGGCACGAACATCCTGTCCCCCAGCCATAGGAATTAACGAATGAAAGTTAAAATATCCGACCCGACCGGAAATCGAACCTGAGATTCCCTGGACCCCTTTAACCAAAGGCCAGCATGGTAACCATTTATGCATGCAGCCGGACGACATACAATTAAAGGTGGGTCTATTGACCGCTGCTAGTTAAAATAAACTGTCAGTTGGTAGTACTGGGGCTTAGTTCCATTATGCGGCCAGAAGGCGGCATTTACTTGAATAAGGAATTTTATTTAGAAATATTAAAGATCAAGACAGTTAATTCACCCATTTAGTTTCAAAACTTGGAGATTCATTTGAAAAAAATACATATTTCTATTTTTCGTAAAAGTTCATCTATTCGTTTATTTCAATAGATTGTCTACCCGACACACTTAAACCGAAAAAAATACTTATGACGCATCCGATTATTCTGTGCGATATAACTGAATTCTATTTGATACTCATTTGATTATTTAAATAATCGGATGGAAGTTATTCGATTATTTAAAGTATCACATTATCCCATCACTAATAGGGCGGACATTTATCCATTCAAGGAAAAAGTGGCCCTGCTCGTGAGTTTTGAGACTGGCCCAGGTAGAGAAACCTGTTCTTACTAATCCTCTTCCTGGAATTCGTGAGTTTTGAGACGACACGCTAGTGTCGTTATAATGACAAGTCGTGTATGCGCCACCACATACGCACAAGCAGCTTCATTGTGTTCTATAATCATTTTATACCTAACCCACCCCCCATCGGCCGATCCTGGCTATGCTACTGTCAGGCACAACCCGAAACTTGTACAAAATCGGAAGAGTGTTTAAATCATAGAATTTTCTGCAGTGTAATACCAACGAATTTAACAGTAAATTGTAACTCAAATATTAACGGGTTTTATGAAGAATATTCATCTAGGAATTATCACCCTGCTGACAGATTCAAGAATTAATTTCCCTCTTTTTGTAAAGAAACACTCACCTCGTCAATTCCGGCACAGCACAGACACGGTCTTTCTCACGAGTAAATTCAAGACAAGATTCACACGCATACAGAAAATGTGCTAGAATGTTATTAACCACTAAAAGAAACAATAACAATGGTCGCCACGCTCGCAAAGTACGCGGAGATGTCCAGCAGAATTACAAACAAAACGGCAATTCCGAAATATCTTCCGGCCAGAAAATGAGGAAGGACCTGCATGCTGCTACACGAGACAAGTGAATGTGCAGCAAGCAGATCTTTGAGAGCCTCAGTACTGAAAACTGATGATGATGATTGTTATTTAAAGGGGCCTAACAGCTAGGTCATCGGCCCCAGTACTGAGAACTACCGAAGTGCTGTGACGATGAAAAACCTTTCTTGGATTTGCAGTCGATTGACGAGAAGCTGGGCTATGCAGTATGAAAGCTACGCGAGAACATCTTTCTAGCGGTACTCTGTTTAAAATAACAAAATAGACTTATGAAAAGTAAGGAAACGATGTGGTAATAATAATGTTATTGTTTTTACATTCCATTAACTACTTTTGAATGTTTCCGGAGACGCCGAGGTGCCGGAATATTGTTCCGCAGGAATTCTTTCACGTGCTCCTGGATTGGGAATTTAAAGTGGAGGGGCACAAACATTTATAGACAACAAAAAGTACCCGGGTTTGACGGATATCGCGTGGCGGGGGGGGTGTCCACCAATATTGAAAAACAAAAGTTACAAAATGGTAAATTTTCTGATGCTCTCCGAGCGAATTTCAAGAGAGATGTAAAGATTCTCTATCTACCAACTTAAATGCGGTAGGAATAGTTTTTAGAGATTTTGATCCAATACCATATAATGAAACTCTCACCAAAGGAACAACGCATGTATTACAATTAAATAGAAGTACAGCGTGATTATACAATTAAAATAATTTAGTATTTGACTACACAGTATCAAAGTAAAGACACTACATAGAACTGAACACACACATTACGTGAGAATGCCACTAAACACACACAATGCATGAGACTGCCAGACTGACGAATGCGCGCGACAAGCGGCTGAATCATGCCTCAGTATCCATGACCTTGGCAAAAATATACCCCTGATACCCTTCCTCACAACACGTGCTACACGCTCGTGTGCTAGTCTCCACTACTTGCTGTGGCGCTGTACGAATCGGTTAGTCGCAACGAACATCTTGTACGTATTTTCGCCAAGTTTTTTCTTAAAGGAAAGAATTACCTGATAAACAACTGGCTTTATACAATTGTTTTGAAAAATAATTGCTATAATTCCTAGCTTCAGGCGGTAAAAATATAATCAAAATGTAATGCTTTCTCCACAAACTGGACGCCCCACCCCAATTGCTGCCACTGAGGCTGAAGTATTTGAGCACCTTCAAATACCACCGGACTGGGTCAGGATCGAACCTGCCAATTCGGGGTCAAAATGCCAGCGCTACAACCATCTGAGCAAACGGATGTAGTACGACGTTCTTGCGATGTAAGATGTAATGTGTTCAACTGTCTATTTTTCGGGTTAAATTGCGCACTTTCCTCTTCTTAATGAATACAATTGTATTCTTTAGTAACTATCATTACGGAAAAGTTTTGCAGTTGAACAAAAACACACACACACACATTACTACGGTTACCATAACTCAGCATTTATACGAACACGTTAGATTTTTCGAGAATAACTTGAATATTGCCGTCCGCATACATTTTTGAAAAAATACTCCGATTTTTCTGCAATTGTCACACTGAAGAATTGCTTACTCATTTTCGTTTTGTACGTATGAAGAGCGATATTCAGCATTTTTCTATTGAATTTACAATTTCCAAAGTTCAATTTCAACGGATTTGACTTTTTAAATGGTGCGACTTTGCAAAAGAGAAGAATGGTATGGAGAGATTGAGAAGACGACCTCATTCCTTTTAGCAATACCAGTTTTGAAAGGCTCTAATATAAAGTGCCTGCTTTAGTGAAATTTAATTACAGACATTTAACATGCAAACATATTTAAATAAGGAATTGTTAAAGAAAATTAGGTCCAACAATAAAAATACAAGAGCTGCCAAGTGATACACAGGATGAACTTAGTTTATGGAGTTTGTTGGTGTAAGAAATGCATTAGCATTTCCAGATTTCAGAATGTGGTAACTCTGCACATTACCAACCAAAATTTTTTTTAAAAAAGCAACACAGAATAACAGAATCCTCTGGATCACAATAATTTACTAAAAAATTGAAACCTAATAATTTCCAACAATTTACCTTTCTAAATGATGCAGGATGGTTTGCTGTGCCTCCATTCGAACCACACATTGCGTGCCCAATTCCAATTCTAAAATGAAAAGAAAAAAAATGTATCAGATCGCAGACCTCATATAACAAGAATTGGTCGCTGATCACAAACATTACCATATTAAAAACTACGCTAGTTAAATCTATAGGTTGCAAAGAATTCTACAGGTAAATAACATCTTGGGACAGGGCAAAACACAACATTCCAAGTCGCTATAAAATGAAGTTACCAGATGTTTCTCCAAATGTTCACGTACTAACTTCGAAGATCCCCTTTGATTTTAACTAGAAAATTTCTTTTTAAATGTATGAGGCATTAATAACGCCACAATACAGTGGAGTTTTTTCTTATTTCAACCACAGCAATAATTCCCTATATCAAACAGAATATATCCTCAGTTACGAGCACGCCTATGACGAACCAAGATTTCTTTTTGCCTGTAAAACATTTTAAGAAAGAACATTCATCAGAGAAATACCGCACATCTGTTTTTTCCACCATGTTATTTGTTTGTTATTTGCTTTACGTCGCACCGACACAGATAGGTCTTATGGCGACGATGGGGCAGGAAGAGGCTAGAAGTGGGAAGGAAGCGGCCGTAGCCTTAATTAAGGTACAACCTAAGCATTTGCCTGGTGTGAAAATGGGTGACCACAGAAAACCATCTTCAGGGCTGCCGACAGTGGGGTTCGAACCCACGATCTCCCGAATACTCCATGTTATTAAGGACGTCATTTAATACTAATAAAAAAGGCCTAAGAAAAGAGTGCCTCGATAGCCGCAGTCGCTTGATTGCGGCCAGTGTCCAGTATTCGGGACGTAGTGGGTTCGAACCCCACTGTCGGCAGCCCTGAATATGGTTTCTCCGTGGTTTCCCATTTTCATACCAGGCAAATGGAAGACCTATCTGTGTCGGTGCGACGTAAAGCAACTTGCAAAAAAAGAAAGAAAAAAAGAGGGTGCCTCCGTGGCTTAGGCAGTAGCGCGCCGGCCTCTCACTGCTGGGTTCCGTGGTTCAAATCCTGGTCATTTCATGTGAGATTTGTGCTGGACAAAGCAGAGGCGCGACAGGCCTGACCCGGTCACTGACTGAAAAACATGTTTTAGGGTTTCATTCAATAGGCCGAACTCCAAATTTCAGCTTAAAATCTGGTAACCTTACTCTGGTCCGCCTCTGTTGTGCGTGTGATTAGCTGCCACCCCCGGAGGCCCGGGTTCCATTCCCGGCTCTGCTACGAAATTTGAAAGGCGGTACTCAGCCTCGGAAGGTTAACTGAGTAGAGGTGGATTCGATTCCCACCTCAGCCACCCTGGAAGTGGTTTTCCGTGGTTTCCTTCCCTCTTCCTTGTCTATCCCTTTCTATATTCCCATCCCCCAACAAGCAGCATAGCATAGCCTGGGCGAGGTACTGGTCATTCTCCCCAGTTGTATCTCCCGACCCAATGTCTCACACTCCAGGACACCGAGTCGGTAGAGGCGGAATCCTTCGCTAAGTCCGAGGGAAAAACCAACCCTGGATGGTAAACAGTTTAAGAAATAAAGAACCTTACTCCGAAGTAAATATTGGCATGTACCCTTTTAAAACATATTAACTTAAAGGGGGGCTGGGCATAACTTAAACTGTACTATACTAAACAAAACTGTAGTCATCAGTGTTTCAAAAATTGAAGTCTTAATCAGAGTGTCAACTAATTTTGTAAGATAAATTTCGAATTAATATTTTAAAAAATAAATTATAATCAAATTCAATAATATGTGTGAGGATCATATCGTAGAGCTCTCAGTGCGTCAGGTGAGATACATATACGACTATTTCATTTTGACAGCTGAATTTCAAAAAGAAGTTCCCTCAATTTTCTGTGATTATGACCAAGATTACTGCAAAGTTATAAACCACAGCAACAGTATGAAATCGAATGAGGTTAACGGGTGCATTTTCACACAGAGAGAATGAGCAGGAACAACAGTATATGAAAAGAAAATGTTTTTATTATTATTTATGGGAGAAGAGCGCACAGTGTTTAAAAATACTGATCTGTTCAATATTTCAGTTGCAGAAGCGGAAACCGTCAACGTGACAGCTAGCTACCAGGCCTAGGCTACTCAAAAACAGTGTTCTCCAAATATTCTGCTTTCAATGACAGATATGAGAACGTTATTAACATAGCGCTGACATAATACCGTGAACACTTTGTCAAATGGAATAATAACCCATCACTTTGTGCGTCACTGTAAATTACAATCACCCCACAAGGAAAAAAAAAAAAAAAAACACTGACCATCAAAGACTACTTGTGACTGTTATGTATCATATTTCTGAAGTAAACATCGACCTTTTATAGTATAGGTATGTACACATATATACCATACGATATATAGGTTTTTTCTTTTTTTTTTTTTACATAATGTATACATATAATCGCCTACCTCTTCTATTGAAGGGACGGACCCGAACAGCAACTTTGATTTTATCGGTCGCCATTTTGTTTCACAAGGTATAAGTTCAATAAATTAAGTTAAAATATGTACACCAATAATATAGACACTATTTTCCGCTTCGTTTCACATATTCACCCCATGTCAATAACAATAAGGAACGTAATATTCACGCGCACACATCCACCATATTACAAGACACTGCTCGCCATCTTGGACTAAGCAAGTGGAGAGCTTTTTCTCATTACGTCATGCAACCAGCAAAGTTACTATTTTCTCTGACAGGTGTCACTACCATACAAAAACAGGGTGAAGCAAGGGCAAGGAGACCAACTACAATACATTAAAAAATTAAGGTTGAAGAAGGGCCAGGGAGTTTACAAATCAAATATTCCATCCACATTCCCCGAGAAGTAGTTCAGAAAACTTGCGATAAGTACAATTTAGAAATAACCCTTGAGATTGTGCAGTAAATAATATCGTTCAAATTGGTTTAAAAAAAATTATAATACAAAATCCAGATCCATCTAAAGTCATGGAATAAATAGAAGCGATATTCGTATTTCATATTATAAATATTCTGAGAATGACTCGATAATACGAAATATGTTTGTCACACATCACATTGTGTTTTTAGGAATGTAAACATGGCTTCGGATATGTTTGGTTGGGACTTGGTGTACAAACTTGCAGAAAAGGATATAACAAAGAAGGAAGATGTGCTTGTCGTTCTTATTCATTGGTTTCTTCTGAAGAATGGATTTAAGTGTGTTGGAATCGGTGATAATGTAAGTCATTTCCAAATATATACGTTTAAGACGGAAAGTTGACTCTTCGGACTTGCACTTCGTTGCGTCATAGTCTTGAACATACCTTTTATTGTCATAATGCGAGTAACCTTCGAGTCCGCTTTAAATGTTTCCATCTTTACTTTCCGCGAACTTGTATTGTTCTGTATTGTTTGTCAATTTTCCTGTCATCAGAATGGGTACGACATAACCTCAATTATCGACATAAATGTCGCTCTTTGTGATACGTCATAGATATTTGACACAGAAGCGGTGCATGCTTAGTTTCTATACGGGTTATGCCTCATTCTTTACCATTACGATCCATTGGGCTGAAATTCTCATCAAATTCTATTAGCCAACTCAATAATGTTACTGGTTTTTCGTCCATCTAACTATTTTTACGTTTTTTCGGAGATGCCGATGTACGGGAATATTGTCCTGCAGGTTCTCTTAACTGCCAGTAAATCTACCAATACTAGGCTGGCATATTTGAGCTTCTTAAAAATAACGCCGGACTTGGTCGTGATCGAACTTGCCACCAACTCGAGCTCAGAAGGCCAGTTCTCTGCTGTCTTAGCAACTCAACCCTGCACATTTTATTATATCAATTTTTTCTCCTTTTGTTAGCCTTTTTTTTAAGCTAAGCTCCATAAATCATGGCTAGAAGGAATATATAATTAGCCACCTGATATGAAATGTTTCAAAGCCATCTTTAGCATGTGAAATAATTCCTTTACTGGAAAATATGCTAGACCTTAGGAATATTTTACCATTTTACTTCTCTTTTAGCCACGTACTGTGCACTAACCTCTCTTTATTGTTAAGAAAGAAAATGTAAGCCAATATAAATACATCTATAGTACGCGAACCTTTTGTTGAGCCCAGAGCTCCATAGTGCTGAATGGGAATTAGGGCTCAAGAAAAGGTTTGTGTACTATACACAGCACTGAATACAAATTTTCAGAGCTTCACTGAGCGTTCCACCACAAGTTGACGGGGTTTGCTGGTGTGTTTGGTTCTCTGAAAACTCCTGCAGAGTTCATATGATCATCAGGAAATTCTTCTGATTCTTTTAACAAGCAGCACATTTCACAAAACAGAGGGATATTAAGAATCTTGTCTTGCAGCAATGTAATTCGTCTAAATACATTTCTAATTGCCTTTAAATTCCCTGAAGTGTTTCTCACTCCCTTGACATTTTTTAGGTCATTGATGATAAGATTCAATGAAGGCCTATAGCTCTCATTGTGAGGAGAAGCACCATTCGATAATTTAGTCCATTAATCAACATACATCATTCTGACTTCTTAAATATTAAAAATGTTCAGTCACTCCACCCCCACCCCCGAAATAAGAACGGCTGGAGCTGCACCACCTTGCAAGTAATTCTGCCAGTGTCCATTTGCTTGAAAATACGTAAATCTGTTCCTTTGTTTCATTAATTTCCAGATGTGTGAAATTGAAATTCTGGAAAGAGACTGCCATGACATTTTACTCAAAACTTATGAGTTTGCCATTTCTGATAGGCCCTACTCCTTTTTACATTTACAAGCTGCTCTCATTTCATCATTCCACCAAGAGGTTTGCTTTTTCTCCTTCTTTACACACAGTGGGTTCAAACTCCACTGTTGTCAGCCCTGAAGATGGTTTTCCATGGTTTCCCATTTTCACATCAGGAAAATGCTGGGGCTGTACCTTAATTAAGGCCATGGCCACTTCTTTCCAACTTCTAGACCTTTCCTATCTCATTGTCGCCACAACTTTCTGCCGGTGCAACGTAAAGCTAATTGTAAACACAAAGTTGTTTCTAGTACAGAATCCCTGTATGCCATCCATTCTCTTTCTTTATCCAGAACCTGATAAGCATTTATTGTTTGCAAATTTTCACTAATCATATCCATCTACGCCTGTATGATTACCTCGTCCTGGAGATTTTCTACCCCTCATTTGTCTGGAGATATCCTTCACTTTTTCTACCCTGATAATTAGTTCACTACAGATCATATAGGCTTACTGGTCTTTATCTTCAAAAAATCCCCAAAAACTCCCACATATTTCTAACAAATTTTCTGAATTCCAAGTCGGTTATGATATAGTGTATTATGGATTTGGTGCCCCTACCCTCTCTTATACTTGAAGAAAGTATTCATAACTGCTGATCCCTTCGGTAGTCCTGAAGATGGTTTTCTGTACCTGGATGTACCTTACATTAAGGCCTGGGCTCCTACCTCCTCATTGTTAGTTTTTCCCATCCTTACATTGCCAAAAACCTTAGGCCTATATATTTTAGTGTAGTGTTAAAAAAATAGTTGCCTTTGCTTTAGGCATAGTAAAACCTACTGTAGAGGAAACCTAGCATTTTTCTTTCTTGTAACTTCCCTTTATTTACACAGTATCTCAAGTGGGATTTACCATCACTCTTAAGGCAAACTGCATTCATCATTTGTAAGAGAGAATTCAATTCTTTCTTTCATCAAAAAGAGCATTTTAGTACCTGATGTTAGAGAAGAAAATAAGAAATATGTTATCAATACCTGCTCCCTCGAGACGAACTTCACACGCACGGAACGATTGTCATTTGTTTACTTCTCGCGGCCTTCTCGGGAAGGATGTTGTCATGCGGTGCACAACGCTGCCAACCTCTCTACTTAGGAGCTAATGGGTGGTGCTTGAGGAACTAATAGGTGGTGGTGGTGATTATTGTTACACCATTGGTCTGGACTGATTCTTGCCGTGCGGATGGTTAGGATAGGACCTGGACAAGACCTGTGATATAGGGACAAGCAAAGGGGATCTGGGGACATAAGCACCCAGGTTAGAGCTGTGAAGCGGTCTTAGGCCTCTACTTTCCTGTGGAAACACCATTGGTCTGGACTGGTTCTTGCCGTGCAGACGGTGTGGATAGGACCTGGAGAAGACCAATGATACAGGGACAAGCAAAGGGGGTCTGGGGGCGTTGTTCAGTACATATGCACCAGTCTGCGTGAAATCAGTGTGCTGTTAGGGAAATTTAGTTTAAGTACCCATCGACTTCTCTTTCTTTGCACAATATTATCACTTCTTTTGCTACTTTTCCCACATTCTGGTAGGATATTGGGTGTGAATGGTATCTCATATGTGGACTTGGCCCATTTTTATGGTTGGATGATGCCAACCCTATCTGGAGGAATGTATCAGCTGTTGTGTAGTTGTAGTATGGTATGCTGTGTGTAGGACTATATGAAGAGGAGTTTATTCAAACATTCCCTGAGTCAAAGGAATTAACTAAATGTGGCTAAAATCCCCGTCCAGGCTGGAAATCAAGCCCAGGACCTTCCAAACTGAATACTTTGTTACTGAGCTTTCAACCAAGACTATTATGTAGCACTAAATTTTTAGGTTTTGTTTTTCAGTCTCTTTTTACCTGCTACATACTGAATTATCTTGTAGATTCACCGCACTGTCTGAATTTCTAGAAAAATTACGGCAGGGCCGAGCTGCTGTCTGTTTCCGAGTACTGGGAGCTGACACTGTTTAAACCTAGGTGCAGACATTTGTCGAAAAGTGGCCATAGGTGGTCTGGTGTGGGCACTTACTTCCTTGTCCCAAAATACCATTGGTAACAACTTCAAGCTCATAGCGTTAGTTCTGTCATGTCTTGATTTGATTTCACTTACTCTACAGTACTACTCTCCAGAGACAAGCCAGGCCGAGTGGCCCATATGTTGGAGCTCTGGCCTTGTGAGCCCTATTTGGTGGGTTCAATCCCCACTCAGTCTGGTGGTATATTAAGGTGCTCAGATACACCAACGCACCAGAGAACTCCTGTGGGACAAATCCCCAGTATGAGATGTACCAGTGAAACCAGTAACTTTTTTTTTTTGCTAGTGGCTTTACGTCGCACCGACACAGATAAGTCTTATGGCAACGATAGGATAGGAAAGGCCTAGGAGTTGGAAGGAAGCAGCCATGGCTTTAATTAAGGTGTGCCTGGTGTACAAATGAGAAACCACGGAAAACCATCTTCAGGGCTGCCGACAGTGGGATTCGAACCCACTATGTCCCGGATGCAAACTCTCAGCCGCGCGCCCTTAACCGCACGGCCAACTCGCCTGAAGTATGCTAGGGAATTTCCAGTCTGCTTTCACAGTAGACCTCCGCCTGTGGATGGTGGCGGTAGAGTAATATCCACAGTATCCCCTGTCTGTCATAAGGGGCACCAGGGTCTCTTTACTTGGAGTATGAGTTGGCGACCACAGAGCACTTAGCTGAGTCCCGGCATTGCTTCCACTTACTTGTGCCAGGCTCTTCACTTTCATCTGTACTATCCAACCTCCCTTGGTCAACTCTTGTTCTTTTCGATCCCAACAGTATTAGGTAGGTGGCAAATTCTAGGGAGTCTTTAATTTTCGCAACCTTCGTTGCCCTTCTCTTTCTTTGACCAGTACCTTCATTTTTGGAAGTGTTGGATCCCTTCTATTTTTTCCTCTCTCTGATTAGTGTTATAAGAGAATGGTTGCCCAGTTATAGGCCTACTTCCTCTTAAAACAGTAATCACCACCACTCTCACTCCATTTTTTCCCTCTGATTAGTGTTAAGAGGCGTGCGGCTGTGAGCTTGCATTCGGGAGATAGTAGGTTCGAATCCCACTATCAGCAGCCCTGAAGATGGTTTTCCGTGGTTTCCCATTTTCACACCAGGCAAATGCTGGGGCTGTACCTTAATTAAGGCCACGGCCGCTTCCTTCCAACTCCTAGGCCTTTCCTATCCCATCGTCGCCATAAGACCTATCTGTGTCGGTGCGACGTAAACCCCTAGCAAAAAAAAAAAAAAAAAATAGTGTTAATAAAGGATGGTTGGCCAATTGTACTTCCTCTTAAAACAGTAATCACCACCACCACCTCTCAGTAGACCAGTAGGTCAGTCTGCTAAGGTTACTGAAAGGTATATATACACCAGGCCTATTCAATTGGCAGCCCGTGAAACCCTGGACATAATAGTTCATTTTATATAAGCTATAGACGTACACTATAAACAAGTTAGTTATTGTGTTGTTGTTGTATAATTAGAAGTATACTAAATAATAGGAAGCTTGGAAGGAGGATCAAAATATCTACAGTTACGAAGCACACAATGACTGATCAGCTTGGATGGAGTGAAAGTGAGTAACAAAAGGAGAGACAAGGACAAAATGCAAAAGGGATAAGGATTAACTCCACTTATTCTCACTCTCCAGTCACAGGTTTGTTTTGTGTTTTTTTTTTTTTTTTTTTTTTTTACATGAGTTGTTTCTCTGGTCCTAATGAGGTCATATCTGCCTCCAAACTTTGAGAGAGAGAATATTCACATTCTTTGAAGCAATCTTTCTTGAGAGAATCTCAACATGGAAGATGTAGAATAAGAAGAAAGTTTGCTAAACACTAGAAAAGGCTGAGCGGAATAGAATTAAAGGCCTATACAGAAAGTAGTCCAAGATTCACGATATGAGGGGAAGAAAAGACTGGGAGGATGTTACAGGTACTATGATCCAAGCTAGTGTAGGGGCTCCATCTGGTCACTTAAGGAGCATGCTAAGGAATAAGAAGCGAGGTAATTTCCAGTCTTCTTTCTCAGTAGACCACAAGATGCTATCGAACATCAGTCTCTTAGCGTACTGAAAAGTATACACCAAGCACATTCAATTGGCAGCCGTAAGCTCCTCCCCTTTTTTTAACAGTTTACTTCACACAATCCCTGATAGGTCTTATGGCAACGATGGGATAGGAAAGGACTAGGAGTGAGAAGGAAGAGACTGTGGCCTCAATGCAAGCTGATAGTTGCATGACTCAAAACACGTAGTCATTTACTCTGTGACAAAATACTAATTTTATATATAGATACATGATATAAATAAGTTAATTACTATTTCTTTTGTTTTTTTACAACTTACATCACTTTGCACTGACACAGATAGGTCTTATGGCGACGATGGGATAGGAAAGGCCTAGGAATGGGAAGGAAGCGGCCATGGACTTAATTAAAGTGCAGCCACAGCATTTGCCTGGTGTGAAAATGGGATAGTGGGGTTCGAACCCACTATCTCATGGATGCAAGCACACAGCTGTGCAACTCTAACCGCATGGCCAACTCGCCTGGTTAATTATTTTTATTATATGCTGTTGTTTATCTGTTAATATTTTGTGTTTGTATACTTTTAAACTACTGTAGACGACAGTAAGTATCCTCTTCTATGGAGTGAAAGTTTGCATCAAGAAGGCCTCTCCTATCCCATCGTCGCCATAAGACCTAACTTTGTCGGTGCGACGTTAAGCCAATAGCAAAAGAGAGAGAGAAAAAATAAGTAACTAATGAGGTTAGTACGAAATCCATTCAAACTTGACAGATAATATTTTTCTGAAAAATGCAGAGAGTTCTACCTCAGATCAATGAAGGTATTCTGCACTTGGAAATAATTGACCAGAAATCATCATCTGCATTGAGTGACCACTTTGAAGAAGTAATCAATCTCACAGTCACAATGTAGCATCACACCTGAGGAGGTTAACGTTGAAAAAAGGAACATCTACAGCACATACCTTCAATCAAATTTTGCAGGGGAAAGAACATTTAGAAGAGGTGGAATTATTTGGTTTAATGGTTGGGACACATGGCACAATAAGCAGTTGTTGTTTTTGTTAATTTCTGAAACAAATTCAGCGTTCAAAAGTCCAGAATCCGTCGTTTGTTAGTGGACACTTTATGGGGATTTTTGTCTATTTTAAACTCATATCAACTGGGCGAGTTGACCGTGCGGATAGGGGCGTGCAGCTGTGAACTTGCATCCGGGAGATAGTGGGTTCGAACCCAACTGTCGCCAACCCTGAAGATGGTTTTCCATGGGTTCCCATTTTCACACCAGGCAAATGCTGGGGCTGTACCTTAATTAAGGCCACGGCCGCTTCCTTCCCACTCCTAGGCCCTTCCTATCCCATCGTCACCATAAAACCTATCTGTGTCGGTGTGATGTAAAACAAACAGCAAGAAAAAACAACCTCTTATCTAGTTCATATGCTCAGTAGTTCCCCATCATATCCTCTTTAATGTCCTATTACCAAATTTACTGTTCTTTAGTTTTTTGTATGTCCAACTGTTTTAATGCTGTAGATTTTTTAGTGTTATTTATCAGATGATTTGTTCAAATTTAATTTTGTTACATTTCTTGATGTAGTCAGAAAATGTCCTTGTGGCAATCCAAAATGTCTGGAAAGTTGTTGAGTTTCTTAATAAATATACTGGATCAATTTTGGATTGACATTGATTCAAATTCGCTAATGTGAAGAAATTATAGTCATGGCCACCAAATTAGGCGGGTCAGAGAAATCACTCTCTTGCCACAGTTATGTAATAACTGGTGAGGAAATGTCTAGAACACATCATTTCGGAGCGTGAGGCGTTTTGTTCTCTTCCCAGCTCCTGATGTAATCTTCTACAATGCTGCAAAACAAATTATACCACAAGCTTCAGGACAGACTGCTGATTTCAGCGGTATAACTACTTCCCACATAAACCAATTAAAATAATTATTAAGAATATAAACCACCGGGCGAGTTGGCTGTGCGCGTAGAGGCGCGCGGCTGTGAGCTTGCATCCGGGAGATAGTAGGTTCGAATCCCACTATCGGCAGCCCTGAAAATGGTTTTCCGTGGTTTCCCATTTTCACACCAGGCAAATGCTGGGGCTGTACCTTAATTAAGGCCACGGCCGCTTCCTTCCAACTCCTAGGCCTTTCCTATCCCATCGTCGCCATAAGACCTATCTGTGTCGGTGCGACGTAAAGCCCATAGCAAAAAAAAAAAGAATATAAACCTGAACAAGAAAATGTAAATCCGTAAAATCATGTATTGAAATTTTCAGTAAGCGGCCACGTTTTTGTTTCTTCAGCCAGTAAAATGATGCCTGCGGGGGGAAAACATAGAAAATATGAAACGTTTCCATGGGTCTTGGTTTTCGTGGAAAATGGCCGGAAAGCGTCCATGTGTCGCTAACTGAGGTCGTTTGGATCACACGCGTGAGCAGGACACGGTAAGTACTTTCAAATTATGCATTAATCTATATCATTTTAAATTTTTTTATTGTTTACAATATAACTTTAAGTACTGGAGCAGACTGACTTTGACTGCAAGATCAGCATTGCCAATCCGTTCTCAGAGGTAAGCTTCGCCGTTCCCATGTATGACAGCAACGCAGGTTTCTTCACCTGCCTAATTCAGTGGCCGCAGGTTTAATATTGGTCTTTAATAACTACATTTGAGTCAGCATACATTTGTGAATTGGCCTTTTCCAACATGAGGATTGTCTGAGGATTGCTTTGACGTTTTTTGAACATAAGGCGCCTGGTTAGTAGGAGACATTCAACTGCCCTTTCTGTATTAATTGGTTTGAAGATGCATATTTTATAATTATGCAGTTTGCATCATTTCTTCAGGTAACATACATACAAACATACATACATCATCATTATAGACCATTATGCCTTTCAGTCTGCAAGCCTTTGTGAATTTACTAAACGTCACCACAATCCTCTATTTGCAACTAGTGTTGTGGCCTCAGCTAATTCTATACATATTATCTTTAAATCGTTAGAAACTAAGCCTAACCATTGTCGTCTTGGTCTCCCTCTACCTCTCCTACGCTCCATAACAGTACATTATTTTCCGAGGTAACCTATCTTCCTCCATTCGCCCACCACCGAAGCCAGTTTATGCGTACAGCTTCACCCATCGAGTTCATTGTTAACTTATCCTTGATATCCTCATTCCGAATACCCTCCTTTCATTGTTCTCACCTGTTTGTACCAGGAGTCATTCTGGCTACTTTCATATCTGTTACTTCTAACTTATGAATAAGATATCCTGAGTCCACCCATCTTTTGCTCCCGTCAAGCAAAGTTGGTCTCAAAACAGACCAATGTAAAGATAGTTTTGGTCGGGAGCTGACTTCCTTCTTACAGAATACTGTTGATTGCAACTGCAAGCTCACTGCATTAGCTTTATGGCACCTTGATTCAATCTCACTATATTACCATCCTGGGAGAACACACAACCTAAATACTTGAAATTATCGACCTGTTCTAGCTTTGTATCACCAATCTGACATTCAATTCTGTTGAATTTCTTACCATACTCATTGCACCTATTTTCAAGTTCCAAGATATTGGACTGCAGGCTACTATGTTCTCTGGTCGTGTTACCACAATGGAAAGTGGTATTGAATGCATAAAATGTCGGTATTGAGCAGTTTTTTCCGCTCTTATCCGCTGTGCTCAACAGTGCATTGTTATAATTTGTGTTAATTATTGTTTTCTATTATAATATGGCATGACATTTCTAGTCAAAGTGTGATTTTGTATTTAATTTGTCTTAGGTAAGGATAGCATATAGTATTGCACAACTTATTAAACATTAAAACTAGTGCTGTCACTTCCCCCTCAAAAATAAGTGAGTTGGTGGGCCCAGAATGCTCATGTGTAATAGAAAGTTCAATGAACACACCAATTTCTTTAAGAACCTTTGAAGAAAACAAAAACATAATTTAAAAAGTTAGACCCATTCCTTCTCTTAAACATTCAGTCAAGGAATCGAAAAGAACAGTACGATATTTTCATGACTTGTGGTACAGAGATCTTCAATGCTTATGTGATGTAAGCGCTGACCGTTCTGCTCTTTTTCTTTCTCTAAACATCCCCTTGTAGTGTTACTAGAATTTCAGTGTGGTGAAAACTTAACTTGTGTAGTAGTACTAGTATGGAGATGAAGTACTACGCCTTAAAAAAAAAAAAAAATTAATGCTGTTTGTTCAGGGCATCGAACTATAGAGATCTTTTGCTCTTACTTGCACCATGTGATATGAATCTGCATGTAAGTGGAATGGAGGAAGTGTAAAGTGTTGAATGTGAGAAAAGGAACGTTAAGGATGACACATACACCCAGTCCCCAGGCCAGGGATATTAATCATTTACAATTAAAAACCCCTGACCCAGCTTGGAATTGAACCCAGGTTGCGGACCTCTTAGTCTAAATTTTTTTCAGTTTGATAACAATTCAAAACAGGACGAAATCACTGTTGAAAATTCAGGCAGACAATCTGTCTTTGTAGAAACATCATTACCACAAATGACTAGGAGGGGAGTGCAAAAGCTTGAGAAACCAGTGTTTCACTGGAGATAGCTGAAATGAGTCGAACCATGATTGAATTAGGAGGTGGTGGTGGTGATTATTGTTTTAAGAGGAAGTACAACTGGGCAACCATCCTCTATATAACACTAATCAGAGGGAAAAATGGAAGGGATCCGACACTTCGAAAAATGAAGATATCGGCCAAAGGAAGACAAGGGCCACGAAGGGCGTGAAAATGAAAGACTCCCTAGCCCTCGCAAACCTAATAGCGTCAGGGTCGGAAAAGAACAAGAGTTGACCAAGGGAGGTCGGATAGGATAGATGAAAGTGAGGAGCCTGGCACAAGTAAGTGGAAGCAATGCCAGGACTCAGCTGAGGGCCCTGTGGTCGCCAACCCACGCTCCAAAGTTCAGAGCCCCTGGGGCCCCTTTTAGTCGCCTCTTACGACAGGCAGGGATACCGTGGGTGTTATTCTACCGCCCCCACCCACAGGGGGAGAATTAGGAGGATACCTTTAATTTTTTCCTTTGTAAAGTGAAAACCATCAATACGGAATGATTCTAATATCTTGTAACAGTATTTAAAAGTGTTGCAATTATACCGCCAGGTGTCTCACGGTAATGCATAATTGATTCATATTTTTTATGTCAGAGGTTGCCAATATGAATCTCGAAGATAACCGAGGTCTACCGGTTTAGCACTAGGGAGCCGAAGTATCACAAAGTTTCGTGGAGAGTAAGTAGAGTTGGTGAGAGGAGAACAATTTGGCAAATTTTAACTAGAAGAAGAGAGAGAACCGAGCGATTGGCTGTGTGGTTTGGGGCACTTAGCTCTCAGCTTGCATTCGGATGATAGTGTGTTCAAATCCCACTAAAGATGGTTTTCCGTGGTTTCCCATTTTCACACCAGGCAAATGTACCTTAATTAAGGCCATTGCCTCTTCCTGCCCCTCTCTTCTTCCTTTCCTGTCCCATTGTCGCCATAAGACCTACGTGTGTGTGTGTGTGAGACATAAAGCAAATTCTAAAAAAGAAGAAAAAGAGATAATGATAGAACATATTTTAAGACACTTAGGATTTGTTCAGTTATTTTTGAAGAAAATGTAGGTGGTGAGAATGGTAGGGGTAGACAAAGGATTCCTGGGGCATTTTACTGTCCCAAAGTAGGTTTCTGACATGAATTGTTAAGGTTCAATGCTTTCTGGATCTTGTTGGGCCTTGTTGAGTATTTTCTGCTCACCTGTGGGATTTGTTTTTGTGTATTTTTTTATACTTTTGAGGTGCTTGAAGTGGGATTCTAATTCCAATTTAGTTCTCTCCCAGATACATGTTTGAATTTTTTCCTCTTCTGTTCATAGTAATTTCTATAGTTTTTGTGTTGCTTACTTTTGGTTCAAATTGTTTAAACTTGTTTCAAATAGCCAGTTTCTCGTATGCTTCCACTTCTCTCAGTATTCTCACTGCATAAATAAGACCATAGTGCTTCAATCTTTTCTTAAGCCAAGTTATTGTTCTTCCAATAGAGCTTCATCTATCCTAAGTCTCTTTTTTGTTATCTTTTGTAACTGTTTCAGGGTGTATTTTTCTTTACTGGAATTAAGATGTTCAGAAATTCTGAGGCTACCATGTTAATTTGGCTATGTCACTAGCCCACTGTGCTCTGAACTTTGTAGCGCACCGCAGAAGCCCAGCCAAACCTCAGAAAGTTTCCTGCAAATTTCAGTCTAGCCTGCTATTGATGCCGAGCCTTACAAATTAGTCTAACTCAGTATAGCTTTAGTAATGTCGCTATCCCAGCCCACAAGCTCGGCCAGTGCTTGAATCCTGATTTCTGAAAGAGAAATTAGCGGTCCCATGGTACAGTTTCCTCTTAAAACTGGAAGTCCTATGGCTTTGATTACCACATCAACTGGTGTGTTTTCGTCCATTTTTACTGGTAATGACAGTTTATATGACATTGTTTGGAAATACTGATCTAGAAAGCCAGAAATAACTGCCGAGGGGATTCGTCATGGTGACCACACGGCACCTCGCAATATGTAGGCTATCAGACTGAGCAGCAGTCGCTTGGTAGGCCAAGGCCCTTCAGGGCTGTAGTGCCATGGGGGAGGTTTGGAAGTAGTGTTTTATTAGTTATTCTCAGCATTTCTCTTATAAGTGATGATTATTTTTTTGTTTGTTATAGTGGAAGCCATTTCTTCCCAGTTTCGACTCGGTTAATTTATAACTGTTAGGTCCTTCAATCTGTCGAAACTACTTTATGATTAAATAAAATTGATAAAGTAACTGAAAAAGAAAACATATATAAGGTTATTTTTCTTCTTCTTTCCTGGCGATATATGTACCCATAAAACGGGCACTCCCGAGCTCACTCGGTTGGCTTGTCTGACTTGGAGAGAGTATGTTCGACGTTCTTGCACTAGATCTAATGGCACTTCACTTTTCTGTAAGGCAGCTTCAGCAGTTTATTTCCATGTTTCCTTAGGGTGCCCTCTTGTTTTCTTTGGCTCTTTGATGGCAAGAGCTTTCTGTACTAAATGGTGTTCATTTCTTCTTCTGTTGTGACCTATCAGTGGATTATACCTGATATATATAATATATATAAAAGGAAAGCCACGGAAAGATAGATTGAGAAATGAAGATGTGAGGAAGGAGGTCAGAATGGAAAACCAAAATGAGAGATGGTTTGGACATGTAAAGGGGATGAAGGAGGAAAAGATACCAAAACAGATGATGGAAATGAAGTTCGAGGGAAAGAGAGCGAAAAGGAGACCTAGAACAAGGTGGATCGATTTAATAAAGAGGAGTGCAATTATAATAATAATAAGAAGAAGAAGCCTGGCCTAGGACAAAATGATGCAAGAGGAATGGAGGAAGGTGGAAGTGCTCGGCAGCAACCTAAATTCCTGCTGGCAGTAGCTCTAAAATGCCCGATGCCACGCTCTGGTGACAAGCCGGTCGGTAACTCTGTCGCAACCCACTGGATCATGTCGACTCATCTTTACTTTT
Organism: Anabrus simplex; assembly: GCF_040414725.1. Taxonomy (NCBI): domain Eukaryota; kingdom Metazoa; phylum Arthropoda; class Insecta; order Orthoptera; family Tettigoniidae; genus Anabrus; species Anabrus simplex. The sequence goes on along the minus strand of NC_090272.1, from coordinate 47,405,554 downwards.
TTTACAACATGTAATTTTTACTTACTTTTTGAAATAAAATTGTAATCATTACACTCTAGTAATCATTATTTTCTAGCAATTGATGTACACCGCACAAACCAGAAGCGAGGAAATCAGTAAGTGATGATGAAGATGTAGCATCTGTTCTCCATGTTAGGAGCAGCTACAAAAAGTGTCTGTTGTCCATATTAGGAGCAACCTAAATTCCTGCTGGCAGTAGCTCTAAAATGCCCGATGCCACGCTCTGGCGACAAGCTGGTCGGTAACTCTGTCGCAACCCACCGGATCATGTCGATGTCAATTTTGTTGAATAATGCTACGGCGTCCCCCATAAGTGACGCGTGTCGGCCTTACCTGACCCCTGCAACAAATGCTGCGACATTGAGAGTTGGGAAGTAATCAAATTACTTGTAACAATTACATCTTTTTACTTGTAATCTTTACTTTTTTTACAACATGTAATTTTTACTTACTTTTTGAAATAAAATTGTAATCATTACATTCTAGTAATCATTATTTTCTAGCAATTGATGTACACCGCACAAACCAAAGTGAGGAAATCAGTAAGTGATGATGATGTTTTTCATTTCTACTACAGCAGAACCAGTAACTTCACCAGTTTTGGATGAGATACTTTCTTGCCTCTCCATTACTTCAAAGACATCATACTTATAAGAACAGTGCTCTTAAAATTAAATACAGGTATTCCTTCAAGTGCCCCTGTAGGGCATTTTCTTCAGCAAGTGCGAAGATGTACTTTTCCCCAAAGACGTTGAACCTTAATGATTAGAATCTTAAGAAACAATTAATTTATTTGCAAAGTAATTGGCAAATTATTTGAAATGGTGAGTCATTAAGTAGCTCAGAAAATTATAGGAAATTAATTTTGAAAGTTGCAAACTGTCATGCTAAGTCTCACTTAGTGATGATGACTTAAAAATACAAAAGTGAACTAGCATCATTTCCTTGCAAACTTGGTACTATTCCAACCTCATGCAAAAAAGTATCTGTGATTTCCTTAAGACTTATTTTTAAAATAACTGTTACGTTGTTCAGTCTGTCAAAACTGATTTTGAATAAATAAATTTATAAACCATCTGAAAAATAAAATATATCGTAACAGAATAATACATTTGAGTGTGATTCGACAGAATCTGAACAAAACATGTCATTCTATTTTAATCTCTTCAGTCCCGAATTATCTTCTGGGGTCAAAAGAAATTATTTTTGGTGCCTAGCAGACCCCTTGGGATTCTTTTAAGCCATATTAGAACAAAAATCGTTTTTGTTGCCATTGCTTCAAAAATATTTTCTTGTCCAATATATTGGACACTGGGTCTGGGAGGTTGTAAGATCATGAAATCTTAAGTGACTAAAATGCAAGTTCAAAAATACTTTATTATTGCAGAATATGACTACACATCGTTAACATCAATGATATGTATAAATACATCGCAAAATAATTAAGACTAGCTTTCTTCTTCAAAAGAAATACTCCCGAGAAACAAAATAACTTGGATTGACTTCACATTTTTACATTTCTTCCTAGAAATTAAACCTGTTTGCTGTCTGTATACCTGTAAAAACGAGGTACTGGTATTTCTCTTTGGGAAAATCGAATGATCATAAATATGTCTTTCAATAAAATGTGTATTGCGATGTAACCTAGCAACCGTGCAAGCTGTGATGTGACGTATTGATGGATGGCCATGACAGAGATCTACAGACTGTGCAGCTTCCTTTATACAGGTCCATGACTTATTTCCTACAGCTCAGTGTAGGCAAATCAGTGCTTTAATTTTACTGTCATTGGTACTTTTGAAATTTGTTTCACCAGACTACAGGGCATAAATATTTGTATATTTTGCAAAATTTTCAAAATCATCATCTGTGATATACTTGATGAAGAAATCAATAGCATAAACTTGAAAACCTTGAACGTCACTGAAATCATGTTGGAAACGAATAAAAGAGAGAAAGAACAACGCCTGTATTGATTTTCAGTGGTTTTTTTTTTTTTTTTTAGTTTTTCAGCGAGATAATCCTACAGGTGGCCATTGCTTGTTATAGTTGTCTTACCAGTCCCTAACTGTATAAGTAAACCTACAGCTTCTTCCCCACCTTCTGCCATTGGTTGATCTGTCACAACAGGTTCACATCAAATATCATCTGCCAGTCCTGTGAATCCCATTTAGGTTTCATGTCTTCCTTGACTGAAAGATTTGTACATCCCATCCTGACGCCTTGGCCAACAGCAGCTGGAATATCTTCAAAATTATCCCTTTCATCTGACATATCAGTATCAAACAGATCTCCGTCTTCGAGCATGTCCAGTATTCCCTTGGCATGTGTTTCATTCAGAACACTGATGTTTTCCTGCATCCTAAAAGTAAAACAAAATATTACATAATTTCCAAAAATAACCTCACATTTTTATTGTTGAAGGGCAAAACCTAATTATTATACATTTTGGAAGAATTATTGTATAATTTAAGCCTGTAATACTTTGTAAAAGATTGACAAGTTGCAAACTCTCATCAGCATCCAGGTCATGAACTTCAGAAGAAGTACTACCATTGTGACCTGATGTCCAAAATTTTGGACATTGAATTACATCGCTTAGGAAGCTCATGTAAGCTTGTTTTTTTAGTTATCATATTATGAAGCTGAAGCTTATGTTACTCTCTTCCACATGCATAATTTTCTGAAGTCATATGGAGCACATTGCTCAAGTAATTAATACAGAAATATGACTTACCTGATGACCCTGGCATTGAGTCTGCCATTTTGCATGTTTTGATGTTTTCTTCATAACTCTATCAACAGAAGGCAGAGATATTCGATGCCTTGCACTAGCCAAACGTCCAAAATAATGATCATGAAGTTTGAATGGTAAATGAGACAGTTTACTGTGTTTAAAATAGGATAAAAGTTAGTGTCCAATATATTGGACACCAGGTCTGAAAGGGTTAAATAAGTTGTTTTCCCCTCGTCTTCTTCTTCTTCTTCTTCTGATGTTGGAAACAACTTTCAGATAAATATAATTGGGGAGGGGGGAAGAATTCGTTTACTAATGGCTATAATGTGTTCTTGTTTTGCAGAAAGTTTTGCTTGAATCTGAGGTGGGTAGTGAAACATTACCAGAAGGTTGGAATGCAGAAGATACATATGCCCTGAGATACGCTCACAACAAGAGACTCTTTATATTGCGTGGTGTGAGAACTGAAGGTGATATCATCTTTAATTTGCTGGTGAGTAATTTTAGAAATCTTGCTCAGTTTTACTTACTGCATATTTGTATTAGCGTCTCTCTCAACTGATTACAACACATTTACTGTGAAATACTCATAGTGGCTGTGTACAGTGAGACCATAAAATAATATAACATAATTCTTAGGCACCGATAGCTGCATTCACTTAAATGCGCCCAGTATACAGTATTCGGGAGATAGTGGGTTCAAATCCCACTGTCGGCAGCCCTGAAGATGGTTTTCTGTGGTTTCCCAATTTCACTCCAGGCAAATGCTGGGGATGTACCATAATTAACACTAGGTTTACCGCAGCGGTCAAAATGACTGTTTTCAGTTTTGTTTTCTCTATCATTCTCGTTGTACGCTTAGGACATACAAACCCTTTGGTGGATTTTATTTATTTTAAGTGTACTATTTGGCACATAGCTCCAAACACCCGTTACTCCTTTCCAGTTAGTGCTGCGAGTTAATATACCTACTTTTACCGGACGGTCACTTTGACCGGTAATGCATTAGGTACCCCATTAGACTTCTGTGGCATTCATTTAGAGCGGGATATCTTTATAACTAGCTGTTATAGTATATTTTATTACCGTAGCATTGTACTGAAATGTATTGTTGTGCTACAATGGTGCAGTTGTTGGCTATTTTCAAACAATCATACAAGTAGACTGACAGGAAAATATAGTCAGTATTTGTTCAGTATTGAAAGGTGTGCAATCATAATGAGCAGTCAATTATGGTGTTCAGTCATTCCAAACATTCAAACTAGATTTCCCATTTTTTGTAATTACCCCGAAGAAATATGTTCTCACGTAGTCTGCTGATGGATACCGAAATTCTCAACCATAAGCATAAAATTTGCCCATCACAATCAATTGATGAAGCTGGGACTGATTTGGACCTCCATAAATACGAACACGTGTATAGCTTGACAAAACCGAAATAGTTCGGATAGTGATTTTAGTTGCGTCGAGCCTGTAGAATTGCCACGTGAACATGAAATCACACAGTAGCCTTCGACCTCAAGTGTACGGGAATTACCCACCAAATGGCGACGCACGTGCACCAGCAAAACAGCTTATGACAGATGTAAGCTTATGTGACATTAGTCGTTTGGTATTTATGTAATTCTATGCACAGTGCAAGTAAGTTTGGTTTTATATTTTGCAGGTGAAGGAAACACTAAGTAAGATAGTGAAATTACTAGCAAGGAGCACAATATCAACTGCAGTAGGCCGAACATATGCTGTGGTAAGTCAACATATGGGTATGGTCAGCACGCGGCGGTGGGCAAGGAAGAGGTTGCTTTGGATGGAACAGTATGGACTCGCGTTGATCTACAAAGCCTACTAGGCCATCAAGGACAGCAAAATATACTCAGGGAAATTCCAGGACCCATAGGACATGCAAATCGCCACATTGAAGGGACTTGTGCCGCTACAGCTTGTCTTTTTATTGAAGAATCCAAGCTGCACCACATCGAACGATATACTGAGGTTGGAGCCCACGAAATTCTGGACAATCGAGAAAGGACAATTTCTTTGGAAGAATCGGACGCTGTCATTGGTATTTTATACGCACGTGTAACTTTGGAGCTGACACGAAAGTTCTCGATCTGTGGTCACAGAAGTGAGGTCCTGGAATTTTCTCCCAAACTGTTTTCTGGAAATCATGAGGTTTCTTCGATTCAATTAAATATCTACCTGCAGGGATCACCTGAAAATTGACAGATTTGTGCTTGTATCTGTTGTGTAGGACAAATTTATATCTAATTTTACTATTTGCTACAGACCAAGTGAGAACCTTACCGTGAATGAACAGCTCTTTCCATCGAAAGCTAGATGCACATTTATGCACTATATGGCCAACACACCAGACAAGTTTGGTATTAAATTTTGGTTGGCTGTCGATGTGGAAGCCAAGTATGTTGTAAACCATTTTTCCTATCTTGGGAAAGATGAAACGCGTCCCACCCATCGGACCCTAAGTGAACATGTAGTATTGCGTCTTGCCGAGTCTTTCATCAATCAGGGAAGAAATATTATTTGTGATAACTTCTTCACTTCTCTGAAACTAGCAAAATCATAGAAGAAAAACAAAAAAGGTATCATAGGCAAACTGAACCGGAGTAGGAGAGAAGTTCCTCCTTCTGTGAAGACCAGCAATGACCCAATGTACAGCACAGTAGTGTTCAAAAATGAGGATGCAACTCTCAAATCCTACCAGGGTAAAATGAACAAGAATGTCCTCATTCTGGTACAGTACATACTGATGTAAACATTAACGAACAACATCCGAAGAAAAAACGTGAAGCTGTCTCTTTTATAATTCTACAAAATTTGTTGTCGACATAGTAGATCAATTGGTACACGGTAAATTAATGAGTCGGCGATGGCCAGTGCACGTCTTCTTCGACATACTAGATGTCGATGGTATAAATGCTTATACATTGTGTAAGGCAACAGCCGGCAAGCAAATACCGAGAAGGGTAGTCCTGAGACAACTGGCGACCGATTTAGCGCATCCTTATGCGTCTCTTCGGATTAGTAGGCTGCAACAATGAGGCCCTAACCTCCGAAGAAAGTTCACATCGCAGATAGTGTCAGGTTGTAGTGTGGTGTGCAAAGGGAATAAGACAATTGGAAGGTGTGCAATATGTAGAAAACTGCTCTTTGGTTAAGTTCAGTTCAAAGGTGACCAAGCAAAAAAGTGTGTGTGTAAAGTGCGAAAAATAAGTTGAAAAGCAGAAAGTGATATTCATGCGGATATGTATATAATGCTAGCTAAAGTGTGTAAGAGGAACATTCTGCCTTGCTAGTGAATTTATGTATTTATTTATAATTGTGTTTAAATTATGGTCCATGATGTTTTTTTTACTCAATTCGAACCTTTTTCTGGCACCAGCAAGAATACGTGTTACTATCGGTCAAAATGACCGCTTCGGTAAAAGTAGGTAGAAAGAATGTTTGGTAATCCTAGTGTGAAGGCCACAGCTGTTTCCTTCCCACTCCTAGCACTTTCCTGTCCCATCATCGCCATAAGATCTGTCTGAGTTGGTGTGACGTAAAGCAGCTTGTAAAAATTGATAAATAAATTTCCATATATATACAAGTTAATAATAATGTTATTGGCTTAACGTCCCACTAACTACTTTTATGGTTTTCGGAGGCACCGAGGTGACGGGATTTAGTCCCGTGGGAGTTCCTTTACGTGCCAGTAAATCCACCGACACGTGGCTGCCAAGTTGGGGTCAGAAGTCCAGCACCTCAACCGTCTGAACCACTGCCCGACAGATACAAGTTCAAAGTAGCACTATAGTAGTTACACGTTTAGGAGGGACAAAATCATACAGAAATGAGATCCTTCCTTTATGCTTGCAAAGGGCTCACCGACCTGCCCTTAGAAGTATTCTTACTTATATAGAAAAATTAAAATGGAAACTGTATCAAACTGTGAAATGCTACCATTTTCTGTGTTCCTTTTTGCTGGTGAGCAGTTTGCAATTGTCTCCAGTAGAGCGCGCAGTTGTGTGATCCATGACTGCCACGTTCCATGATATTAATAAATCGCAAAAATTTGAAAGTGTTGTGTATGCTGGAGGCAACAACAGTATCCACAACATTAATGTGTTAAGTACATGGTAAAATGGACACATTTTTAAGTTAGTCACAGTGTAAGCAGTTGAATCATTGTGGACTTCATAGAAGAGATCTCGGAAGTTAAAATGGTGGCAAGTAAATTAATTTTCGTGTGCCAGATATGTGCATGCAAGTTTAAGTGATCGGCAAAGAAGGCTACATTTTTGGAAGGGAAAATTTCCTCCGTAAATGCTTTGTCGCCTACTGATCACTGGGAAACTGGCCCCAGTCAAATTTCTACTTGCAATGAGCACATTGTATCCTCTGACGTATTGGTTAAGTTAGTATTCATTAATTGAAGTTTTGGCCGTTGTCGAACATAGAATTTGCTACTGGGTGAGGGGCTGCACGGTTTGGGTCACGTAGGTGTCATAGAATTGTGTTGTTGTTGTTGTTTGAGTCATCAGTCCATAGACTGGTTTGATGCAACTCTCCATGCCACCCTGTCCTGTGCTAATCTTTTCATTTCTACGTAACTATTGCATCCTACATCTGCTCTAATCTGCTTGTCATATTCATACCTTGGTCTACCCCTACCGTTCTTACCACCTACACTTCCTTCAAAAACCAACTAAACAAGGCCTGGGTGTCTAAGATGTGTCCTGTCATTCTCTCTCTTCTTCTTGTTAAATTTAGCCAAATCTATCTCCTCTCACCAATTCGATTCAGTATCTCTTCATTCGTGATTCGATCTATCCATCTCACCTTAAGCATTCTTCTGTAACACCACATTTCAAAAGCTTCTATTCTCTTTCTTTCTGAGCTAGTTATTGTCCATGTTTCACTTCCATACAGTGCCATGCTCCATACGAAAGTCTTCAAAAATATCTTTCTAATTCCTATATCAATGTTTGAAGTGAGCAAATTTCTTTTCTTAAGAAAGCTCTTCGTCTGCATTTTATGTCCTCCTTACTTCTGCCTTCGTTAGTTATTTTACTATCAAAGTAACAATATTCATCTACTTCCTTTAAGACTTCATTTCCTAATCTAATATTTCCTGCATCACCTGCCTTCGTTCGACTGCACTCCATTACTTTTGTTTTGGAATGATGAAGTGAGAGCAGCTTGTAAACGTAAAAAGAAGGCTTATCAGAAATGGCTCCAAACAAGGGCCGAGGCAGACAGGGATTTGTACGTAGATGAAAGAAACAGAGCGAAACAAATAGTTGTTGAATCCAAAACGAAGGCATGGGAAGATTTTGGTAATAACCTGGAAAGGCTAGGTCAAGCAGCAGGGAAACCTTTCTGGACAGTAATGAAGAATCTTAAGAAGGGAGGGAAAAAGGAAATGAACAGTGTTTTGAGTAATTCAGGTGAACTCATAATAGATTCCAGGGAATCACTGGAGAGATGGAGGGAATATTTTGAACATCTTTTCAATGTAAAAGGAAATCATCGTGGTGGTGTTGCAAACAGCCAAGCTCATGGGGAGGAGGAAAATGACGTTGGTGAAATTGTGCTTGAGGAAGTGGAAAGGATGGTAAATAAACTCCATTGTCATAAGGCAGCAGGAATAGATGAAATTAGACCTGAAATGGTGAAGTATAGTGGGAAGGCAGGGATGAAATGGCTTCATAAAATAATAAGATTAGCATGGAGTGTTGGTAAGGTACATTAAGATTGGACAAAAGCAGTAATTGCACCTATCTATAAGCAAGGGAACAGGAAGGATTACAACAACTATCAAGGTATCTCATTGCTTAGTATACTAGGGAAAGTATTCACTGGCATCTTGGAAGGGAGGGTGTGATCAGTCGTTGAAAGGAAGTTGGATGAAAACCAGTGTGGTTTCAGACCACAGAGAGGCTGTCAGGATCAGATTTTCGCCAGGTAATTGAAAAATGCTACAAGAGGAATAGGCAGTTGTGTTTATGTTCCGTAGATCTAGGGAAAGCATATGATAGGGTACCGAGGGAAAAGATGTTTACCTTACTGGTGGACTATGGAATTAAAGGTAGATTATTAAAATCAATCAAAGGCATTTATGTTGACAATTGGTCTTCAGTGAGAATTGATGGTAGAATGAGTTCTTGGTTCATGGTACTTACAGGGGTTAGACAAGGCTGTAATCTTTCACCTTTGCTGTTCGTAGTTTACATGGATCATCTGTTGAAATGTATAAAATGGCAGGGAGGGATTCAGTTAGGTGGAAATGTAGTAAGTAGTCTGGCCTATGCTGACGACTTGGTCTTAATGGCAGACTCTGCCGAAAGCCTGCAGTCTAATATCTTGGAACTTGAAAATAGGTGCAATGAGTATGGTATGAAAATTAGCCTCTCGAAGACTAAATTGATGTCAGTAGGTAAGAAATTCAACAGAATTGAATGTCAGATTGGTGATACAAAGCTAGAACAGGTCGATAATTTCAAGTATGTAGGTTGTGTGTTCTCCCAGGATGGTAATATAGTAAGTGAGATTGAATCAAGGTGTAATAAAGCTAATGCAGTGAGCTCGCAGTTGCGATCAGCAGTATTCTGTAAGAAGGAAGTCAGCTCCTAGACGAAACTATCTTTACATCAGTCTGTTTTCAGACCAACTTTGCTTTACGGGAGAGAAAGCTGGGTGGACTCAGGATATCTTATTCGTAAGTTAGAAGTAACAGACATGAAAGTAGCAAGAATGATTGCTGGTACAAACAGGTGGGAACAGTGGCAGGAGGGTACTAGGAATGAGGAGATAAAGGCTAATTTAGGAATGAACTCGATGGATGAAGCTGTACGCATGAACCGGCTTCGGTGGTGGGGTCATGTGAGGCGAATGGAGGGGGATAGGTTACCTAGGAGAATAATGGACTCTGCTATGGAGGGTAAGAGAAGTAGAGGGAGACCAAGATGACGATGGTTAGACTCGGTTTCTAACGATTTAAAGATAAGAGGTATAGAACGAAATGAGGCCACAACATTAGTTGCAAATCGAGGATTGTGGCGACGTTTAGTAAATTCTCAGAGGCTTGCAGACTGAACGCTGAAAGGCATAACAGTCTATAATGATAACGTATGTGTATGGAATGTATGGAATTCATGTCTGAATGGTAATCAGTGGAACTGTTTTTCAATTTGGAGTGAAAAACGAATTTACATTGCGGTATGAATGCTGTGGATGCTGAGCCCCCTTATCCAAAGGAACCTTAAGTCTACCAGTCTTGTCACTCATTACCTAGTTTGCCTGGCTTGTGTGATGTTGGTATGTGAAAGTCTCATCTATAGTTCAATTACCCTCCTGTCATATGTCATGAATGGACCTTAGAAATACTGTTCTAGCTTCAGCAATATTACTGTGTCCCATTAACATCTTACATCCATGATTACATTTTTTATATTCAGAGGAGAGTTTCAATGCTGCCGGAAATTGTCCATCTGTGTACATCACATCACAGTGTACATCAAAGATGTCAAAGACAACTAAGTATATTTCTTGTTTCTGGCAGTGAGCGTAAACTTAATAGTCCCAGTTGATTTAATGGATGACTTTGCTTTGCTTACAATTCTTTGTACCTTATGAACACTGACACCGCATGCAGCTGACGTGAGTTCTTGTAATGTGGCACCATCCTTCCACCTTCCGTGGCTGAGTCCATTATTCTCTTAGGGAACCTATCGGCATCCATTCACCGTACGTGGTCCCATCATTGAAGCCAGTTAACACGTACTCGTACAACAGAGTCAGTCTAAAAACAGGTCACTGCAAAGATAGTTTCATTTGAGGGCCGGCTTCTTTTTTACAGAATGTTGTTTATCACAATTGCAAGCTCATTGCATTAACTTACCTTGATTCATTTCACTTAGTGTAGCAACGTCGTGGGAGAATACACATCCTAAATGCTTGAAACGATCCATCTGTTCTGTTTTTGAATTCCTGATGTGACATACAGTCCCCCTAGGTTTCTTCCCCTAATAATAATAATAATAATAATAATAATGTGTAAGATTTATGAAAAGACGTTTGAATTTTTATGGACATATTCTCAGAATGAGTAATCAGAGATTGACCAAAAGAATTCTGAACCTACCCCTATCAATGAAAGTAAAAAACTTTCATTTTTCGCCATTGTAAAGTAAATTCGCTGCTCGACGTTGGAAAAGATCTTCAGGAAATAGGCATCACAGATGGCATTGTGTTAGACAGATCTAAGTTCAGAAAATTAGCCGCCAATCACCGCTTTAAACATCATCCTTCTTAACTAACCCTTTTCAATACATGTGTATTCCAAATGGATCTAAGATGGCTGAGATACTGATCGCTACAACAAACTCTCAAACCGTGAAATTATGGTAAAAAATCTTTAGACAGAGGCAGGGTTAGAAAACATTGAAAAGTTTGTCATCCACCCCGTCCAAGAAAAGGAACAGAAATTGGTGGTGATGAAGATGAGAACAGAGACGATGAAGAAGATGGTTTATATAACGTGAAGTCCTACCGAAATGACCTATCAGCCGTAAAGAACATTCAGTCTATTTCACTAATGAAAAATTACTTGGAATTGTTCGACATTATTTGCTATGCCAGTATTTTAATTGAGAACCGTGCTACCAGGGATAATTGTGTCCAGTGTACAATTCTGGATTACTGGAAGAAGTAAATGACAGTACTGTACTGTATTACTGTTGGCGTTATTTCTATAAAACATGCATTGTGTATTAAATAAGTGTATAGACTGTGCTAATACTCGCATAATGGAGCTTCAATATGCTGATGACAATGCAACACCTGCCCCTACACCCAAAGAGCTTCAGACATCCATCAACTGGTTTAAGGAAGCTTATGAACGATTTGGTCTGACCATCAACACCCGCAAGGCTAAAATACTTGCACAGCCGGTACCAGGTGGTACTGGTACTGTCTCTGAACTAAATGTCACCATAGTCGGAACACCTCTTGAACAGGTAGACCAGTCCACCTACCTTGATAGTATTCTAACTGTATGCTGCAACTCAGAAAAGGATGTGGAAAATAGAATACACTCTGCCCATGCAGCTTACGGCCGCCTCTCCCACTGATTTTTCTTGAATGAGGACCTCAGAATATTTATCAAACTAATGGTGTACTGAGCTTTAGTCATAACGACATTACTATATAGATGTGAAACCTGGACACTTTACCGTCGTGACATAAAGAAACTGGAACGCTTCCTTCAGCAGAAACTTAGATCCATCATGGACATCAAATAGGATGACTACATAAGCAGTGTGGCAGTTCTTGACAAGGCGCATATGAACAGTATAGAAGCTTTCATCATCACTCATTGGCTTAGATGGGTTGGTCACATCCAGCATATGAGTAATAACAGACTTCCTAAACAACTTCTCTACGGTGAGATTGGTTATCACAAAAGGCCTCAAGGTGCTTGTTTGAAACGTTACAAAGACCAGATTAAGAAGACTGTGAATAGCACCAACATAAATGCTAACCAGTGGGCTACAACTGCACAAAACCGTGTTCTTTGGCGCAAAGCTACTGCAGAAGGTGTCTTACTGTTTGAGGAAGCATGTCACAGACAAGACACTGAAACCCATGAAAAGCGGAAACTACCGGTATGCCAGATCCAACCATGTCCTCCATCCACCTATAGGTGTGACCTGTGTAGCTTCATGTTTCATGCGAAGATTGGTTTGATCGGTCATCTACGACATCTCCATAGAGCCAACAGACTTTAAGAAAAATTGCAAGAGAAAAACGTATTCTTGGAAATAAGTAGCAGCCGATGATAGACTATACTACTGTGTGCTACTGTGCACAGGGTTTGAGCCCCACTGTTGGCAGTCCTGAACATGGATTTCCATGGTTTCCCTTTTTTTTTTTGCTAGTTGATTTACGTCGCACCGACACAGATAGGTCTTATGGCGACGATGGTTTCCCATTTTCATGCCAGGAAAATGCTGGGGCTGTACCTTAATTAAGGTCACGATCAATTCCATCCCATTCCTAGATTCTTCCTATCCCATCATCACCATAAGACCTATCGGGGGTTCCGTGGTTTCCCATTTTCACACCAGGCAAATGCTGGGGCTGTACCTTAATTAAGGCCATGGCCGCTTCCTTCCAACTCCTAGGCCTGTCCTATCCCATCGTCGCCATAAGACCTATCTGTGTCGGTGAGATGTAAAGCCCCTAACAAAAAAAAAAAAGACCTATCGGTGTCAGTGCGACGTAAAGCAAGTTGTAAAAAAAAAAACTACTGTCCACAGGAGGAGGTTCTAAGCAAGAACAGATTTGTATGTGCTGATGAACTAGTGTGTACTGTATAAGTGTGTGATTAATGTCATTATTGTATCTACTACCGCACAAAATCATATAAATATACTGTTTGATTATCTAACGGAGGTGTGTACTTGTGATTTTTATGAGCTAGAATTCTGTATACAGTGGAAAATATTTCCATTTCTTCGGGGGTCTGCTGAAGACAGGTTTTACTGTAATATATTCCAAGTCCATTAAGTTTCAGAGTATTTCTTCCACTAAAAATCACTACGCGCATGCTTTCGTTAATACATTCCATACGAGAAAATCTGTAAAATAAAATATCATTAGAGGCTAACCTAACACAGTATCGAATAACAACACTTTGCACTGTTTAACTGTAGTGCTCGGTCCTTATTCTGCGAAGCAATAGATGACAGTCACCCTGTGTAGGTTTTCAGAGGTAAAATACTGTCTGTTATCTGCCAGCTTGTCCTTGTACCGCTTTAGATACTTCGGCATTCTTGACACCAAAATCTGAATAAAGACTTTAAGAAGAATTACAGGAGAAAAACGTATTCTCGGAAACAAGTAGCAGCGATGATAGACTATAGTACTGTGTACTACTGTGCACAGGGTTTGAGCCCCACTATCAGCAGTCCTGAACATGGATTTCCATGGTTTTTTTCTTTTTTTGCCTCGCACTGACGCGCGCGCGCGCACACACACTCTCTCTCTCCCTCTCTCCTCTCTAACACATGATTGGGCATATTTCAACATTCCCATTGAAATACTAGTATATATACCTGGCTATATGTGATTCATTGCTAAGACCTTCATTTTATCTGTCTCCCAGATTAGCTCCTATATCTTGTCACTACAGAAATGTGGATTTCCAAGAAAGCATTGAGGGGTATACAAAAGTATTTTCTCAGTGTCCCGAATATTGAACCTTTCGACGTAGTTTAATTATATTGAATTGTTGCCGTTTATATTGAAATTGATCCAGAAGTCAATGTGCAGAATGCAAAATAAAGGGGAGATGTCCTAAAAGGATATTTCCAATGAAAAAAATACAAAAATGTCTCAATAATGGCACAAAAAGTTTTAAAAATCACCTTAAAATTAAAAACTGGTTTAAATGACCAAAAATAACTTCATAATTAAGAATTGCTATAATCTAGGCATCATGACATACATTGTTATACATGTTAGCAGTGTGTAATATATCATTTAAAAGATGACATGTCATCAAAATCAGGTAAATAACATAGCTGTGGAGATTGGATCCATTTCCCACCTCTCTTTCAGTGTCCAGATTACGTATGGATATCTGTGCTCATTCATTATCTGTTATGTTTTCTTCTTTCCAGAGGGTGTCGGACCTCTCAGTTTCCAATGTATCCTTTGCTGTTGATGATACTGTCCGTAACCTTAGTGGCCCCATTGAAAATTTAATCCCATCGTACACTGATGTTCTGTATAATATACAGAAAGATCTTATTGATCCTGTCTTCTCTGGGAAAAAAAGGACAGCCACAACTCAGACAGCCGAAGGGGAATCGTCGAGGGCTAATGAGCCTACGGCACCAAGATTTCGATACGAAGATGACCCTCTCCGTGTTCCACGACGTGATGTTGACCCAGGCTTTGGCTCAAACTGGTAAATGCATATACTGTAATAATAATTTTCTTCAGTAATTCTATATACTGTGCTAGCTAGATTATGTTTGTTCTGTCTCATCAGGAATGAGGCTGAGATCATCTTGTTGTTTTGCTCCTTAAATCAACCACCACAATCAGTGTCTTCTTCTTCTTCCACCTAGCGCTTTTCCACTGGTGCATGATCCGCTGTTTTAATCTTGGCTCGCCATTTTGCATGATCTTGGGCATCATTTGGTCTTCAGTTCAGACTCTACTTATCAGCACTGCTTTGAACGTCCACGTGGATGTTGCCCGAGGGAGTGGATGAAATTGGTAACTATTCCAGGTGCATACCATTGGAGAAGTTTTTCCCTTGCCTTCTCGGTGATGGGTGCAATGGCCGTTTGCTGGCATGAGGCAAGAGGGTGATGCCCATCGACCAATGGAGGATATGCATTTTCCCTGGTGTGGAATTGGCACTCCGTAGTTGTGTTGGCTGGACAATATTTAGCACCATATAAAGCAACAGGACGTATCATCAGTCTGTAGGCGAGGTCCTAGATACATGGAGCTTATGATCTTCGTTGAGGTTTCTCGATTAACTTGGATGGAGCCGTTGCTTGGGATGGTTGCCAGTATCCGTACTCTTTTTGTTCACTATCAAAGGGTAGGAAGGGTCCACCTATTCCATACTATTAGTTTGTATATTGTCTTATAACACTGGGACTAGTTTTGACCCCATATATATTGGGTCATCTCCAGCCATGCTCCATTTGGAAGACATAAGCACACCTCCTCTGCGAACCATGTGACCTTGCCGCGGTGGGGAGGCTTGCGTGTCCCAATGATGCAGATAGCCGAGCCGCAGGTGCAACCATATCGGATGGGTATCTGTTGAGAGACCAGACTAACGAATGGTTCATCGAAAGGGGGGTAGCAGCCTTTCGGTTGTTGCAAGGGCGGTAGTCTAGATGATTGACTGATACGGCCTTGTAATAATACTCAACATGGCTTAGCTGTGTTGATACTGCTACACGGCTGAAAGCAACGGGAAACTACAGCCGTAACCACCTCCCGAGGACATGCAGCTCTCTCTGTATGAAAGATGTACTGATGATGGCTTCCTCCCGGGTAAAATATTCCGGAGGTAAACTAGTCCCCCATTCGGATCTCCGGGTGGGGACTACACGAGAGGGGGCGATCATCAGGAAGATGGATACTGACATTCTGCGAGTCGGAGCGTGGAATGTTAGGAGTTTGAATCGTTGTGGTAGGTTAGAGAATCTGAAAAGGGAGATGGATAGGCTAAAGTTAGATGTAGTTGGTATAAGTGAAGTACGTTGGCAGGAAGAACAGGATTTTTGGTCAGGCGACTACCGAATTATCAACACGAAATCAAACAGGGGTAATGCAGGAGTTGGTTTAATAATGAATAAGAAAATAGGGCAGCGGATAAGCTACTTACGACCAGCATAATGAAAGAATTATTGTCGCCAAGATAGACACCAAACCAATGCCCACCACAATAGTGCAGGTCTATATGCCTACTAGTTCAGCGGATGATGAAGAAATTGAAAGAATATATGAGGAGATAGAAGATTTAATACAATATGTCAAAGGTGACGAGAATCTAATTGTGATGGGAGACTGGAACGCAGTAGTAGGCCAAGGAAGAGAAGGTAGCACAGTAGGAGAATTTGGATTGGGACAAAGGAACGAAAGAGGAAGTCGGCTGGTTGAATTCTGCACTGACCATAATTTAGTCCTCGCCAATACTTGGTTCAAACACAACAAACGACGGCTGTATACGTGGACGAGACCTGGAGACACTGGAAGGTATCAAATAGACTTCATTATGATTAGGCAGAGATTCAGAAACCAGGTGTTGGATTGCAAAACTTTCCCAGGAGCAGACGTGGACTCTGACCACAACTTGTTGGTCATGAAATGCCATCTGAAGTTGAAGAAATTGAAGAAAGGAAAGAATGCAAAAAGATGGGATCTAGACAAGTTGAAAGAAAAGAGTGTGATGGATCGTTTCAAGGAACATGTTGCACAAGGACTAAATGAAAAGGCTGAAAGAAACACAGTAGAGGAAGAGTGGAGAGTCATGAAAAATGAAGTCAGTAGGGCTGCTGAAGAAATGTTAGGAAGGAAGAAAAGATCAACTAAGAATCAGTGGATAACTCAGGAGATACTAGACCTGATTGATGAACGACGAAAATACAAGAATGCTAGAAATGAAGTGGGCAGAAAAGAATACAGGCAATTAAAGAATCAAGTGGATAGAAAGTGCAAGGTAGCTAAGGAAGAATGGCTGAAGGAGAAGTGCAAGGATGTCGAAGGCTGTATGGTCCTGGGAAAGGTAGATGCTGCATACAGGAAAATCAAGGAAACCTTTGGAGAAAGGAAATCTAGGTGCATGAATATTAAGAGCTCAGATGGAAAGCCACTTCTAGGGAAAGAAGATAAAGCAGAAAGATGGCAGGAGCATATCCAACAGTTGTATCAAGGTAACGATGTAGATAATTTCGTTCTGGAACATGAAGAGGCTGTTGATGCTGATGAAATGGGAGACCCAATTTTGAGGTCAGAGTTTGACAGAGCTGTGAGTGACCTAAATAGGAACAAGGCACCTGGAATTGATGATATTCCCTCTGAATTACTGACTGCCTTAGGAGAAACCAGCATGGTAAGGTTATTTCATTTAGTGTGCAAGATGTATGAGACAGGAGAAGTCCCATCCGATTTTCGGCAGAATGTTGTTATACCTATTCCCAAGAAAGCCGGTGCTGACAGGTGTGAAAACTACCGCACTATTAGTTTAGTATCTCATGCCTGCAAAATTTTAACACGTATTATTTACAGAAGAATGGAAAAACAAGTTGAAGCTGAGTTGGGGGAAGATCACTTTGGCTTCAGAAGAAATGTAGGAACACGTGAAGCAATCCTGACTTTACGTCTGATCTTAGAGGATCGAATGAAGAAGGACAAGCCCACGTACATGGCATTCGTAGATCTAGAAAAGGCATTCGATAATGTTGATTGGACCAGGCTATTTATGATTCTGAAGATGATAGGGATCAGATACCGAGAACGAAGAATTATCTACAACCTGTATAAAAATCAGTCTGCAGTGATAAGAATCGAGGGCTTTGAAAAAGAAGCAGCAATCCAGAAAGGAGTGAGGCAAGGCTGCAGTTTGTCCCCTCTCCTTTTCAATGTTTACATAGAACAGGCAGTAAAGGAAATCAAAGAGAAATTTGGAAATGGAATCACAGTCCAAGGAGAGGAAATCAAAACCTTGAGATTTGCCGATGATATTGTTATTTTATCTGAGACTGCAGAAGATCTCGAGAAGTTGCTGAATGGTATGGATGAAGTCTTAGGTAAGGAGTACAAAATGAAAATAAATAAGTCCAAAACAAAAGTAATGGAGTGCAGTCGAACGAAGGCAGGTGATATAGGAAATATTAGATTAGGAAACGAAGTCTTAAAGGAAGTAGATGAATATTGTTACTTGGGTAGTAAAAAAACCAACGATGGCAGAAGTAAGGAGAACATAAAATGCAGACTAGCACAAGCAAGGAAGAGCTTTCTTAAGAAAAGAAATTTGCTCACTTCAAACATTGATATCGGAATTAGAAAGATGTTTTTGAAGACTTTTGTGTGGAGCGTGGCATTGTATGGAAGTGAAACATGGACGATAACTAGCTCAGAAAGAAAGAGAATAGAAGCTTTTGAAATGTGGTGTTATAGAAGAATGCTGAAGGTGAGATGGATAGATCGAATCACGAATGAAGAGATACTGAATCGAATTGGTGAGAGGAGATCGATTTGGCTAAATTTGATGAGAAGAAGAGATAGAATGATAGGACACATCTTAAGACACCCAGGACTTGTTCAGTTGGTTTTTGAAGGAAGTGTAGGTGGCAAGAACGGTAGGGGTAGACCAAGGTATGAATATGACAAACAGATTAGAGCAGATGTAGGATGCAATAGTTACGTAGAAATGAAAAGGTTAGCACAGGATAGGGTGGCATGGAGGGCTGCATCAAACCAGTCTATGGACTGATGACTCAAACAACAACAAGCACACATATAACCAATAATGATATAAACACTGATATGACACAATTTATAGTCTTAATTTAAACCATTGATGAAGTCTGAATAACATATCTACACTTAAAACTAAATAACACATAAAAAATGTTGTGGTTGATGGCAAAATATTTGTCGTTTTTACAGCAGCCATTGTTTTTTAGTTGATCTGGGAGTTGATATCCTTTTCTGTGTAGATGAGCAACTTGACTGATATTCATGTTTGTTCAATAATAATATAGGTCAAGACTTATGTAGATTTAAGGGGAACATTTTGTACTTTGAATGGGTTTTCCTTATCTGTGTAGTGATGTATTGTTTAATTTATTTGGAGGTGAATGCCCCTATGTTATTCGTAAGTTACGTGCACTTGGTGCAGATACCAACACCACGGTGTATGAAATAGGTGGACCCTTCCTACCCTTTGATAGTGATCAATTGACAATACGGAACATAATGAAATTCATAACTTATGATTTTTTGTTCAGTTTAAAACTATATTGGGAGAGATGGCTGTTCCAATCTTCAGCATGACACTGCAATCCTCTTCTGGTAGTATCAGAAAGAGTGACATCATATGGATATAAGAGAGTCCGAGGGACACTCTTGTAAGTTCCGTGTGATTGCATCCATGACGAGGACAGACATCAGTGGGGACAGTGCGAAATCTTGGTGTACAACGACTTTCACTGGGAAGCTTTCCGAGGTGGTGACAGCGCAATCTACATGACTTGTGGTGTCAGTGTATAGCATCTTGATCCAGTTGATGTAATGGAAATGGCATATGGCTTTTAGTGCCGGGAGTGTCCAATGACATGTTCAGCTCGCCAGATGCAGGGGTCTTTTGATCTGACGCCCATGGGCGACCTGCATGTCGTGATGAAGATGAAATTATGATGAACACAACACATACACCCAGCCTCTGTACCAACGAATTTAACCAATGATGGTTAATATTTCCAACCCTGCCAGGAATTGAACCCGGGATCCCTGTGACCAAGGCCAGCACGCTAACCATTTAGCCATGGAGCCGGGCATCTAGTTGATAATTAATTCTGGTACACCATGGTCGCGAAGTGAATACCAGCTCGTGCAATGTAAAACATTATCGAAAGCCTTTTCAAGATCAAGGAAAGCAATATGCAGTGGCTGTTGTTTCAGTTGGTTATTTTCAATGAGCATATTCTGGCAGTGAAGATTGCATTGGATGTTCCAGCACCCTCGACTAACCTACACTGCTTGGTACAAATCTCAAAAATCATCTTGGTGTGCGGCAGGAGGGGAATTGGACAGGGATTTTTATTTACACATTTTGCTGGATCACTTTTTTGCTTAAAAATGAGCACGATGATGCTTGTAGCCCAATCACAGGGAACAGATCCAGGGGGATTGAAAATGTTGGTCAGCCAGTTGATCGCGGCTTTTAATTTCTGCAACTTCCAGAAGTCTGCCGGAAGGTTATCTGGTCCTGGCACTTTCTGGTTCTTCATACTCCTGATGGTGTGGTGACTTGCTTTGACGTAATGTGTAAGATAGGACTTGCTGTTGAATTACTTTGTGGAATAGGAGGATGTGGGAACTCGTTGTTGGAAATCTCTTCAAAGTGTTGTTGTGAGCGTTTGAGGATGTCCTGTAATCGATGACCACCTTTGCCATTTATGCATAAATACAGGCCATTATAGTGATTGCACCTAGGTTGGCTATGACATACTGTTATCTGGAATATTTTGTGAAACCCATTTTCTCTATGCCTTCTTCTTTACATGTACCTTGTCCTGGACTTGGACGGTCCATAACCACGTTTGCTTATCTATGCCGTGATAACTAGGTTTTTTTTTGTACCCAAGGTTGCTGTGGCAGTTGAAGCGACAGATTTGCTTAATGTGGTCCACATGTTGCAGTTGCATTCAGGTCGATGGGAGGAAAATGTACACTGCCTGCTAAGGTCTCCTTTTGGTTTTTAAGCTTACACCACTTGTTCTTTTTGGGGCCATTTATCCCTCCACCTCTACAGTATTTAGAAACCCTTAAGTCTGCTGTGAGCAACTTACGGTGAGGGGCTACATAGTCGGATGGTATGACCTTCATATCCAATGCTAGTCTGAGATCACAGCATCGAACAAGGTCCCCCTGTGGGTGGGAGCCGTAGAATAACACTCGTGGTATCCCCTGCCTGTTGAAAGAGGCAACTAAAAGAGGTCCCAGATCTCCCAACTTGGGAGCGTGGTTTGTCGAACACAGGCCCCTGAGCTGAGTCCTGGCATTGCTTCCACTTACTTGTGCCAGGCTCCTCACTTTCATCTACCCTATCCGACCTCCCTTGGTCAACTCTTGTTCTTTTCCGACCCCGATGGTATTAGAGCACTGAAGGCCTTAGGGAGTCTTTCATTTTCACGCCTTTTGTGGCCCTTGTCTCTCTTTGGCTGATACCTTCATTTTTCTCATTTTCATGCCCTTAGTGGCCCTTGTCTCTCTTTGGCTGATACCTTCATTTTTCGAAGTGTCGGGTCCCTTCCAATTTTTCTCTCTGATTAGTGTTATAGAGAGGATGGTTGCCTAGTTGCACCACCGCCACTGAAAAGTCGTATGGCTTTTAGTGCCGGGAGTGTCCGAGGACATGTACGGCTCGCCAGGTGCAGGTCTTTCTATTTGATGCCCGTAGGTGACCTGCGCGTCGTGATGAGCACAGGCCCCTGAGCCCCGTGCTGTAGGAATTAACCAATTAACGTGAAAATCCCCAACCCGGCCGGGAATTGAACCCGGGACCCTCTGAACCGAAGGCCAGTATGCTGACCGTTCAACCAACGAGTCGGACACCACCGCCACTGCCACGATTATACCAGTAACCCAGTCTTTTTCCGTGACAAAATCCAAAATGTTCAGTCCCATCATCATTTTTGGGGACCGAAGCCATTACCACTATAGCAGCTATAACCATCCTTGGTGTAACCAACATGCCCATTAAGATCACTACAGAGAAGTGGAAGCTCATCCTGAGGGCACGCTGAAACATGATTTTAAAACAGTAATCACCATCACCACTTGGAGCTCCTGTCACGACTATTCATTTTCTAGATCACCACAACCAGACTGTGGCGCATATGCATAGAAGACACGAAGTTGAGGGGATGCAGTGTCGATTGTAATTGACGTGGCACTAAACCGCAGCATCTTGATCTCACAGGCTAGTGAATTCAATGACAGCAAAGCCATTCCTGTTGGATATACCGTGGTAGATCAATTTATAGCTATCTCTGATGTCGCGATATTTCTGACTTTACATGTTACAAATCTCATAACTGGTCCGTATTGAAATGTACATTAATTCAACAATGATACAAAAGTCTAAATTAGGTGACGATGTAAATCTTAATTTTTAAGAACTTAATGTGTATTGAATAGGTGGACTCAATAAACTTTTGTATCATTGTTGAATTTCTGACTTTTACAATGTATTTCTTGAATGCATGCAGTCTCCACTTTACTTTCTTTTAGCATCACTGCGAGTTTGCAGTTGCGTCCAGTGAGACTGGGCGAGTTGGCCGTGTGGTTAGGGGCGAGCAGCTGTGAGCTTTCATCCAGAAGATAGGGTTTGAATCCCACTGCAGAGATGCCAACTTTCAAGAAAGGCAATTCGTAATAATGCAGCCGCTAAGGCACCGAGGGAGGTGGGGGCGGCGGTCGTAATTTTTTTTGTTGAGATCTTGCTAACTTACATATCATTGAAAGCTTGTAGCTCCTGTTCGGTAAACGTACACTGGTGACATGCTTTTTCTTTTGATATTGTTACCTCTACTACAGTGGTAACACCAAACAAGGCACAAACACAGTTAAAAGGGGAAGGTAAGAGTACAATACACAATATAAGAAAACACTACACACTCGGAAAAACAGTAGCTAGCATTACGCGGCTCTCCAACAAAACAAGTACGTAACTATCAGTAGGGCCAACTAGTGAACGACAAAATGGGAAGATGGAAGGGCTGGGAACCTACCAAAGGCATGGACATGGCTTAGATAGCGGATTCCGAAGTAAATCCCCGTGATCCTTAGATTTGAAAAATATTATTTACAAAATAATCTTACAAATAGCCTACATTCCAAGTTATGAGCTAAAAGTTCAGTGGTATCCATAGCTTATTTCGTAGCAGTGTAAATTCAAATTTCTAAACAACTGTACATCTAGTTACCAATGCAGTAGTACAATGCAATTTACGGTCACGGTAACGTAATCACACATATTTTCCTGCACAAGAATTTTTTTTTTTTTTTTCAAACCTTTCGCATTTCGTAACATACGATTACAATATATCCTAGAAGAGCAATCTATGTAAATTTGGCAACTAAAATCGCAGTAAATACTTCTTCAACAGTCACGCACACAGTATTCACAATTAAACAGAGTTTGTCACCACTTTGCCGCCAAAACGAAGATGAAAGAACTCGCACACTTGCATGGAAGTCTGATCATGTGATGAACAAAGACAACAACTCCGCAAGATATACCAGTTCACAGGTGCCTATATTTCCGGTACTGGAAGCACACACTGCGTTCGGCGCGTGAAGACTCGAAATATTCTTAATCGAGGGACAGGAAAGGGGTATAAATGATTACTGAGAAATCCGGAAATAATATTCTGAGAATTCAAGCTGTAATGGCATTCCTTGTGTATCTTTTTGAACACTTCATACACTTAGATTTAAAAATCAACAGAAAATCGTAATTTGTGGTGTGATTCGTAAAGGCATAATTACGATGGGTAATTGGTAATTATTACGATTGAATCGTAATAGTTGGCATCTCTGCCACTGTCGGCAGCCCTGAAGATGGTTTTCTGTGGTTTCCCATTTTCACAAGAGGCAAATGCTGGGGCTGTACCTTAATTAAGGCCACAGCCGGTTCCTTCCCACTCCTAGCACTTTCCTATCCCATCGTCGCAATAAGACCTATCTGTATTGGTGCGACGATAAGTCAGTTATATACCGAACTGAATAGCTGCAGTCGCTTAAGTGCGGCCAGTATCCAGTATTCGAGAGATAGTAGGTTCGAACCCCACTGTCGGCAGCCCTGAAGATGGTTTTCCGTGGTTTACCATTTTCACACCAGGCAAATGCTGGGACTGTACCTTAATTAATGCCACGGCCACTTCCTTCCCATTCCTTGCCCTTTCCTATCCCATCGTCGCCATAAGACCTATCTGTGTCGGTGCAACGTAAAGCAACTTGCAAAAAAAGTCAGTTATAAAAAGAAATTTTTAAAAAGCGTACAGTAAGAGTCCCAATGTTGAGTGTGGTGATGCATAAATGTTGTTTGTGTCGAGTTAGCTTTTTTTAGCTGGTTCCGTCTTTGAACCAGTAGCCCTTGTCCATTTGTCGCAGGGGTCAGGTAAGGCCGACATGCGTCACTTATGGGGGACGCCCTAGCATTATTCAACAAAATTAACAGACATGATCCGGTGGGTTGCGACAGAGTTACCGACCGGCTTGTCACCAGAGCATGGCATCGGACATTTTAGAGCTACTGCCAGCAGGAATTTAGGTTGCTCCTAATTTGGACAACAGACACTTTTTGTAGCTGCTCCTAACATGGAGAACATGCTACATCTCATATATGCCCATAGTTATGGACAAATACCTTTTACTCTTAATAATCCAGAGTACTAGAATGCCACTTCCACCAGCCGCACTATTCTCCACCATTTCTACCGTTGTGGACTTCACTCATAACCCTGAACTGGGGCCCTCCATATTTATGACTCCTGGAGAGAGGGTGTCTCAGTATCGTAAAGGCCCCAGGATTAGGGCTGCCTGTTGGTTCATTTCTGAAGTGTCTTCACCTGCCCACATTTCTGTAGGCCCCCTATCTGCCACCTCGGACGCGTCCTGTAGGGATTAACAGGCTTCCTTGAGGGATCAATGTCACTATCATTAAAGATAAAATAGATTTTTTAATTGCTGAGTAGATTTTCTGTTGACCTTTCCTCTGTGTCTGTGTGAATTAATATGCAATTTTTAACTGTTTTGAATGAATTATGGTAGGTTTTGTAGAGAGAGGGTTGTATATGATACTGTTTCCAACACCAAATGACAATTCAGCTTTCTCCAACTGGAAGCTGTCTAGTGGACAAAGCATTCAAAACAAATATGTCTTTATGATCAAGTTAGTGAGAGATCGGACAGAGAAAGGTTATTTGTTCTACATTTCACTTGTAACTGTTATGCAGATGATTCCTCAAGTTCAAGCAAATCCTTCCAGCTACTGTGTTCATAAATTTGTAATCCAATCTGAGTAGCTTACAGTACTGTGCTTCTGGATCCAATTATAAGACCCACACTATGTTAGACATTTCCTTAGAATTTTCTGTATGAGCATCCTCTGGTCATGTTACAGAAATATCAGTTCTAACGGTAGGGTCAACTGTAAATCCATGAGTGAAGCCTATTGGAATGGCTTTCATGTCTATGTATTAGGAGTATGAAATAAAATATAGAAAATTTTGTACAAGATAGAATTTAGAAAAGAAGAAATTGAACTGTCTCTCGATTTTTCCCTACCAACTGGTAACCAAATGTCATTCAGTTGATAGCTAGAGTCGCCATTAAAATTATAACCACATGTACATACACTACAGCATTATTATTTAAGCAAGTGTATGAGAAACGTGGGACATACTAGTTGGTAATCTGATTTGCATTACTTTTCTTCACTCAGTTTCTATTCCAGTCATATATGGGGAGATAGGAACACACAATAATAAACACGCCGAGAAGTGAACATTGATGGCCTCTCAATGAGTATTAAAGCCTGTCCTAGTGATGAAGCCAGAAAGCAAAAACAAGCTCGTCAGCGGCTGAGAAGAAATCACTGTAGTGCTGCCAACAGTGGGGTTATCATCTTAAGTAGCCAACTTGCTTGTTACCTCTCGTTCTTCATCATCATCATCATCATCATCATCATCATCATCATCATCATGAATTCCTTCCAGCGAGCTGGATAGGATGTTTAAGAGCGATGTGCCTCCATTTATTACAGTCCTCATGTGCTTCTTTTTTCTCTAGGGCATCCCATGTTTCTTCCCTCTTCTGTAGGTCTTCTCTTATCTGATCTAACCACCGTTTTCTAGGTTGTCCAATTGTCTTCGTCCCGGAACGATCTTTTCAAAATACTTCCCTGGTGTTCGAGTCACCTGCATCCGCTTAATGTGCCCTAGCCACTTCAGCCTTGCTACACTCAACCTTTCTTCCGTGGTCAGGTTGACCTGCAAGTCTCTTCGTATCTGCTCATTCCTAATTCTGTCCTTCCTTGTTTTCTCTACAGCTGATCTAAGGAACTTTATTTCAACAGCTTGCAGTTGACCTACTTCTCTTTTATGTATGACGCAACTCTCCAGACTATAAATCATCATGGGCAGGAGATGAGTCTTAAACAGGGTCTGTTCTGCCCTCTGAGGAACTCCCATATCTTTGATGGAAGAAGTTGGATCCTTTTTGCATCCTGTTCAACACTTTGTTCTTGACACTTCCGTCATTTGAAATTGTACTCCCTAGATACTTAAAGGTATTCACACATTCAATCTTCTCTCCCTCGAAGGTGAGGTTACAAGGTGTATTTGTCCTGTATTTTTTTTTTCAATTTTTTTAATAATGGGGGTGTTTCCTGATTCCTTCCTGTTGAAGAGAACAGCCGTTGTCTCCCGTCGGAAGGTCCATTAGGGTTCTGGGGGAATACGGCCTGTCCTTCCCGTCAACTTGCTTTGCGCACCTTGCTGGAGTTTTCTGTAAAGTCTTGAGGCCTCGAATGAAGCCTTTCTACAGAACTTCTTTTTTTGATCAAGAAACAGTCTCCAAGCTATTGGAGAAGTCAGTGAATATAATGCACATCTGCCATGTAGATAAACTAGATAAAACTATTCCTTAATTGCAGCCAAATGAATTAACTACCGGGCGAGTTGGCCGTGCGGTCAAGGGCAGGCGGCTGTGAGCTTGTATCCGGGAGATAGTGGGTTTGAATCACACTGTTGGCAGCCCTGAAGATGGTTTTCCGTGGTTTCCCATTTTCACACCAGGCAAATGGTTGGGGCTGTACCTTAATTAAGGACACGGCCGCTTCCTTCCCACTCCTAGCCCTTTCCTATCCCATCGTCGCCATAAGACCTATCTGTGTCGGTTTGACGTAAAGCAACTAGCAAATAAATTAACTATAAAGGAAGGAAAGTACTTCCATTATGTTTGAAACAAGTTTGGTTATGGATCTGTCTTGTAAGGCTATTTCATTTCAAACTGTGATGGGGAAGTTGGTTGTACAGAAGTGAAACATGGATGAGGTGTTTGCAATTCATTGTTTTGTTGAGAGTTAATTCTATAAGCAAAGTAATAAGCTCTAGTTACAGACTCAGTGTTGTTTTGTTTAATTCAACAAGGATTGGAGATGAAAGGTAGCATGAATATTTGACCAAAATAAACATACAAGAATATAAGGTAATGAGTACAGCATGTAAGGGAAGTCCCTCTGCAGTGAAGTGGGGAGCTACACTTGGTGTGTCAAGGGGCTCTTAAGTTTGCAACGCACTGTGCTGTTCATTTTGAAATGTACTGTGTCACAACTCTTTGAATGATGACAGTCGGTAATTATGTGTGAAATAACAATTAAAATATGCAAATAATGACAGTAAAAGTAAGAATAATATTAATGATGAAGGAAATAATAAATGGATATGTGATGTATGTATGTATGTTTAGTCATCAGCCCGAAGGCTGGTTGGATCCTCAACACTTCCGCCATGAGCTGTCATAGATGGTCTAGGCATCACTGAAGAGGCGTACTAGGGAAATGATGAGTGAGGTAGTTTCCGGTTGCTTTCCTCACCGAGCCAGAAGTTGCTATTACATATCAGTCTGCCAAGCCCACAGAAATGCATGCACCAACCGACCCTATGAGCAACAGTTTCACACCATTCATAGCAGGGACTGGCTGCATAAGGAATGGCATTACTAGTATCGCTCATACCTCAGTCACTTTCATTTTGTCAAAGCCAAGGATAAGACAGAGACAGATCAATGAAAGTAACAAAATTGCTCTAGCCCATACCAGAAGACTTAGTGCAGTGTAAACACTAGGTCTCGCCAGCAAAGGCATGGATATGTGATATAACTTTCCATTTATTTGTTTGTTTATTTCATTATTAATGAATTAAATGAGATTTCCACTTCCAGAGGTTCACAATGTGCTGAGGTTCACTCAGCCAACACCAAAAAATGAATACCAGGTTAATTCGTGGGTCAAAGGTGGCCGGGCATAGAGCTAACCACTCCACTCCACTAAGTGCAGAGGTTACGGATAGTGGAAGCCTTTACCTTCCACCTCTCCAAGGGCCTTCATGGCCTGTACGGAGATGACTTTTTTTGCTTTTGCATTTATTTATTTCCTTTCTTTCCCTCAGCAGAGCAGAAAGAAGCTGCTGAGGGGCGTATGTTACTGCCTTTAAGGCAGGTCGAATTGACAATTCTGACCATGGTAAAATATCGTAAGAGCCAATACAATAAGGAGTTCTGTAGACAGCATTAGGCTGAACTGTTATCTGATCACTTACCATTGTTTATTGCTGGGTTTTCCTTGCACATACAATAGCATCATCTAGCTTATCTTAATTCCTACAAAAGATACACATACTCATAAGTAGGCACGACCAAAAAAAGTCACCTCAAAGTTGTTGTTTTTGCATTTACCATAGTTTACCTCCGATGTTCAGATTTATGGGCTGCTGCATTGGAGAAAGTGTAATGTTTGCAATTATAAAGTAAATGAAAAGGAAAGGTCACAATTTGTTGATAAACTCAACCATAATAGGTATTTGTATTTGTTCCTGTATTGACTTGTCTAAACCTATTAAAAACTATTTTAAATATGCTTGGACTTTATTATTTGCTGATGAAAGGAATGTATTATGTTCCCGAAACATGTTCAATGAATGGTTTTTGATGATAAAAGTGTATTGACAAGGTGGGTTCAAGCATATACTATTTTTAAATAGTTTTTAATAGGTCACAATTTATCAAGCCTTTTAGCTGTAGGAAGTGTTACATTTGTATCCGGCAATGGTTGCTGGTCACTTGGCATGGTGTCACCTCTGGTGCAATGGAGGGAGTCATTGTCAGTAAGGGTGATGCCCAAGTGTTGCAACAGATCCTTTAAGGGCTGCAAGGGCTACTTTCTTCATGATATTGTTAGGATATGTAACCTTTGAATGGTGCTTTTAAAGTAAGATTTTATCATTCTCCTTGCATTAACTGTGAGTCTGATAAGTTCAGTCCTCTTGATTTTGTACTTTTGTTGGTAATAAGGGCTGGTTGGATTGTACTGCTATCCTCCCCCCCCCTTGTCGACTTCCATGTGCCGGTTGGCGTGAAATTCAAATCTGATTGTTGGATCGATAATGAATGCAGATCCGTCAACGTTTTTGTATGCAGTGATATCTATACACTGTGTATTTCCTTCAACAGACAGACCATGTACTTCCTCATGAACAGTATATGCTCTGTTGCATTCAGTGAATGGATTCTGGTATGTCTATTGTTCCACAGAGTCTCGACATAGAAGCAGTATCTCAAGACGTGAAAGTGTTCCGATTTGTTGAGACAGCACCTACAATGGTTATTGTCTCTGAATCTGCAGGTACAGGTTGTACAGCTGCCACATTAGCTGCTATTTGCAATCCATCACGCCACTCACTGCCACGTCTGTACCACCAGTCATGCTTTAGTGTTCTCACCAGAAATTTTCGTCAACCAGGCAGCAAGAATGAGTAGCCAGGCAGGGAATACAACGTAAAAAAGTGAATATGATAAAATTTCAATTTATACCTCTCAGGGCATTAACAATAATATCAGACAGGTAAACATTAACTGCAGAATTGAACTAGTTAGTGTTATTTTCACACTAATCCAGACACCTCCCGCGTACGGCACTACGAAACACAGCCATGTCCATCTTTTCCCTCTCTTCTTTATAGGCTGTCTATAAGCCTTCCATACAAGGATGTTTGTCTTCCAATGCCCTCTGCAGAAGTCCAAATGCACTATTTATTTATTTTTAAATTTTTTTTGCAAGGGGCGAACCGACACAGATAGGTCTTATGGCGATGATGGGATGGGAAAGGCCTAGATGTCAGAAGGAAGTGGCTGTGGCCTTACTCAAGGTACAGCCCCAGCATTTGCCAGGTATGAAAATGGAAAACCATGGAAAACCATCTTCAGGGCTGCCGACAGTGGGATTCTAACCCACTATCTCCCGGATGCAAGCTCACCGCGCGGCCAACTCGCCCAGTAAACGCACAAAAGTCCATGGGAGAATCGTGAGGTAATTTGACTGGAATGTTACTAAAGGGTAGAGCGTGTATTCCTGTTTCTTATTCCATTCTCTCTAAGAACACAAAGGCTAAACCTGATGTTTGAGTTGACGCCTTATCCTGATCCACCCACACTTGATCTGTGTCGGTAACATAGAGAGCCTGGATCTCAGGTGTGGTAAATTGGAGTCATAACTTAAGTTCGATAGCATCATGTCTTTTGAGCAATACTGTGATTAGTTAATTTCCCATTATACACTATGTGATCAAAAGTATCCGGACACCCCCAAAAACATCCGTTTTTCATCTTAGGTGCATTGTGCTGCCACCTACTGCCAGGTACTCCATAGCAGCGACTTCTGTAGTCGTTCGACATCGTGAGAGAGCAGAATGGGGCACTCTGCGGAACTCGCAGACTTCGAACATGGTCAGGTGATTGGGTGTCACTTGTGTCAGAAGTCTGTACGCGAGATATCCACACTCCTAAACATCCCTAGGTCCACTGTTTCTGATGTGATAGTGAAGTGAAAATGTGAAGGGACACGTACGGCACGAAAGCGTACAGGCCGCCCTTGTCTGTTGACTGACAGAGACCGCCGACAGTTGAACACGGTCGTCAAGTGTAATAGGCAGGCATCTATCCAGACCATCACACAGGAATTCCAAACTGCATCAGGATCCACTCCACAGTTCGGTGGGAGGTGAGAAAACTTGGATTTCATGGTCGAGCTGCTGCCCATAAGCCACACATCACCCAGGTCAATGCCAAATGACGCCTCGCTTGGTGTAAGGAGCGTAAACATTGGACGATTGAACAGTGGAAAAACGTTGTGTGGAGTGACGAATCACGGTACACAATGTGGCGATCCGATGGCAGGGTGTGGGTATGGCGAATGCCCGGTGAACGTCATCTGCCAGTATGTGTAGTGCCGACAGTAAAATTCGGAGGCGGTGGTGTTATGGTGTGGTCGTGCTTTTCACGGAGGGGGCTTGTACCCCTTGTTTTTTTTGCGTGGCACTATCACAGCACAGGCCTACATTGATGTTTTAAGCACCTTCTTGCTTCCCACTGTTGAAGAGCACTTCGGGGATGGCGATTGCATCTTTCAACACGATCGAGCACCTGTTCATAATGCACGGCCTGTGGCGGAGTGGTTACACGACAATACCATCCCTGTAATGGGCTGGCCTTCACAGAGTCCTGACCTGAATCCTATAGAAAACCTTTGGGATGTTTTGGAATGCCGACTTTGTGCCAGGCATCACCGACCGACAATGCTATCTCTCCTCAGTGCATTGCTCCGTGAAGAATGGGCTGCCATTCCCCAAGCAACCTTCCAGCACCTTATTGAACTTATGCCTGCAAGAGTGGAAGCTGTCATCAAGGCTAAGGGTGGGCCAGCACCATATTGAATTCCAGCATTACCGATGAAGTGCGCCACGAACTTGTACATCATGTTCAGCCAGGTGCCCGGATACTTTTGATCACATAGTGTGAGTATATCCAGTGATAACCATAAATCCCCTGGAAAAATAATTCTTTACATTCAGAGTAACATTTTTTTACGACCTTTCTTACCTTTTGCCCAGCAGTAAATCACACAGGATTTGTTGCGGTCTCTTAGACAGACATGCACTTCATCTAATGTGACCACAAATTTCCATCGGTCTTGTCCCAGATGAGTTTTCGACTGTTTGTGCACCATCAAC
Organism: Anabrus simplex; assembly: GCF_040414725.1. Lineage (NCBI taxonomy): Eukaryota > Metazoa > Arthropoda > Insecta > Orthoptera > Tettigoniidae > Anabrus > Anabrus simplex. The sequence goes on along the minus strand of NC_090272.1, from coordinate 47,373,682 downwards.
GATCAAGCAACTTGTGAACCCTGCTCTTTCCTTCCTTCAAGTTCAAATCCTGGGTTACAGTTTTTACAGATGTCCCAAACTTACTTTCAATGGCTCTCTTGTTACTGGATTGCTGCCGGAGATACGGGCCTTGACCTTCCTCATGACATCTGGAATACGGCTTGTCGCAGGTCATGGGTTCCCTTGTTTCTTGCCTTTCAGAATTAAGCTTTTCATTGTTGAGATAAATTCTCTTTTGTAAAAGCCCTGTGCTGAATTATTTTTAATAATTAACTTCAATACATAAAAGTCGGAAATAAGATGGGAAAAACCAGAGGGTTCTTGCCTGCTTGTCATATATTTTTATACTAAATATGGAAGGTCCTAAACTGATTTTTCTAACACAAAATTAGCTATATGTTGCGCAGGAAATTCAGGGTTGTCAACATAAAAGGCCAACAATTGAACAAAAATCAAACTAATGATTAAAAACAGTAAAAAGCTCAACTTACATGTTTCAATGGCTACAGGTGGTCCTAGCTGTCCACTTCCAAGCACCGATATATAACTAAACTGAAGACAATAACTTCAGGAATGTCTAAAATGAGTAAAAATATACCTAAATTTTACGGTAAAATATTATTCAAGATAAAACACTGAGAATGCATTAAAAATTCCTATATATCTTGGTTTGATATCAAAATAAAAAATGGTCCAGACCATTTAATCAAGGGTTGTACAAAACTGGCAATTTTCATTATAATCGGTGTCATCACTATCATCATTATTCTCCAAATCACTAAAATCGGAATATTCATCTTCCGATTCTAATGTGGATAGCACTCTTACAACCTCGGATTTGGTAAGATCGCGCGCTTTACTGGCGGTCAACATACTGTAGCTTACTCATCCCTGACCCGGGCCTCACTGCTAGCTTGCACGCCGGGCATACCGCAGAGCAGCTCGTAAAGCAGAATGTCGTATTTATCTCAATAACTCATGAATGAATCAACAGATTGTCATTTCGTAAGCTGCTATCTACTGCAGAGAGATGCGTGTATCCACCCACGGAGTTTGAATGACTTCTTATGTCAACATTGGGAGTATTGCATTGATAAAGTCAGAAGAATGTCGCTCGCAATATTACGGGCGCAGCAGAGCAGCGGTCACTCTCCGCGCTCGCAATATTGCGAGTGCAGCAGTGTAAAGGTTAATCCCCTACAAGTCTTTCTTGTCTTATTCAACACACAGCCAATCCCTTTTGACACTGTAAAATTCCACTTCTTGACACTTCAGTAATAGCAGAATAGCTATAGTTTGCATCGTAAAGGGCTGTAATGTAGCCTTCCCGGTACGATTCAGTTTACTTCGGCGTCGTTGCAGCCAGATGCTTGTGAACATCTTTAATGGCTTAGTCATCATCCAGAACACTGACCCTGGTGCACATCACTTATCAGAGATCTGAAACAACCTCCGTAGATTGAAAAATTAACAAACAAGTAACCAGGTAATACAAGAATTGCCTTTTACCTGGGTATTGCCTGAATGCATTGGTTAATGCTTGGGTTACCGGATACCCGGTTGTCACTAGCCATAATACTCACTGTATATAACCAGAATAGCAAAGCAGTGTAAAATGTACTGATAGAGACAGGTTATGTATTTTATTACTTACTATGATTATGTTATTTGCAGGGATCCTCATGGTGACCCACTGGCTATTGGTCGTTCAGATTTAGACCCATTCGCCCGTGGTGGAGGAATGCTGTTCAATCCCTTCGGCCCACGAGGCGGTGTTCGACAGCCTCCAGATATTGGTGGTGTTCCTGGTGGATTGCCAAGGTTTGTATGTTTTGCCCTGTTAAGTATGACTGATAAAATAAAACCAAAGGTGCCCATTTTTAATGAGAATTTCCATAAGCTTGTGATTTTGCACCTTGTTGAAGCCTTTTTTTAATAATCGGCAAAACACAAACCTACATATTTCCTCTGATCGTAACTGTTCTGCTTTAGAATTATTAGTGTGACTATTGCTTCTCATTTACTAAACCCCCACGTAAACCCAAACTGCTAATCACTAATGACTCTTCGAACATTTCATGAATAATCTTCGAGGAGTGGCTCACGAGACTGACAAGTGTGTGATTAAAGCCTGTGGACATGGCCAGGTTGTTAAGCTTCTTGCTGAAAAGGCATCAGAGTCTTAATGATTTCTGTCGTAATTTTATCAGAGCCTACTGGTTTTAACATGTGAATTATTCTTTCGTGATTGGAGGACCTGTTAAATGATAATTCTCAACATTAGCCTATTTACTGAAAAAAAATATTCCTTGCAGATTTTCATATTCTTAACATTTACATTGCAATGAGTCATTTTTGGCTATTCTGATCTTACAAGTTTCAGAATATCGTCGCTACGTGAGCAGTACCGAGTATCCTGCAATACTATTCCTAGCCATTACTTTCCTAGACTGGTCACACATACCAGCCACATATGAATATGCAGTATATTAAAACAACTTCCGTTGTATTAATTTTCCCCTGCTAACGTATAAAGGAAAATGAAGCTTAAATGGATGATATGGTAGGAGTGTGTGAATATGTTGTGCACACACACACATTTCTACAGTGCCGTACAGTAAGGTTCATTTTCCTTTGCACATAAAGAAAAATGAACAGAACAGAAATTGTTCTGATGGGACTGCATATCCATACGGGGCTGGGAGGCGTGACCAGTCTTAACAGAAATAATGGATAGAAAGAACATTGTGGGATACGAGGTATTGCTTGCACAGTGTCGATATTATAAAAACTGCTTTGATCTGCCTGGTTTTTTATTTTCATCTGTCATCTAATTCTGTTTGCAGTCTTGTCTTTTGTATCCTAGTTTGTTTCGATCAGTGTTTTATCTTTACATTTCTAATTTCCTCCCATTGCTGTGTGGATTTTCCTTCATCTATCAGAGGTATCATAGCTTTAACTATTGTACTGTTGATTTTGTTGTTCACCATACTTCTCAGGTAAATTGTTGAAGTATTTTGTCTTCTTTTCTCTGTTGAATCATTTCATTGGGCTGATTGCAGAAACTGTGTTTAGACAATGTTTACAGTTACAATGTCTAAGTATGGCTGCCACATTGCAAAGGCGTTATTTATCACTTAGACACTGTCTAAAACCAATGTTCAACTGGCCATGTTTAAACTGCCAAGAACACTGTTTAACCTCAAATTTTAGGAATGAAACATGATTAGAGGTTATGCACCAGGAAACAAATTACACAATGGACAGTCTGGTAACTGTCAACTCGACTACAATTCTTGGCAATCAATATTTTTATTATATTTGGGATAATTTCTCTGGAATTTTAGGTCACTTCGACTACATCCATATCAGAATAACTTATCCCGGTTGTCAGAGGGCTGTCGCCTACATCAACTGGGAAAGATTCATTTATTACATTTAATGCCAAGTACGAACAAATAATAGTGACACTAAAAAGTAGATTGTGTGTGCTTGAGTTTTTTTTTGTTTTACGTATATAATTATCGTGCTAATTCAGATAAGTTTTCAGAAACTATGAGGGAGGAAAAGGCAAGGACTGGGAAGGAAGAGCTGTGGCCATAATGACAGCCCCGGTATTTGCCTGATGTAAAAATGGGGAAACTACGGAAAACAATCTTCAGGGCTCTTCCCTTCGCCGAAGCTATTTACATTACACTCATCGTAACAACACTATATTCAAAGCTACACTTCCTCGTATGGTGGCATGTCGCTTTAGTGTCGATAATATTATAAGATTTTATTTCTATCGAAAGCAATATTCTTATCTTTGGGCAGCTAACTAACGTTGGCGCATGCCCTGGCGAATTTCATTGGTTGCAACAAGCAAAGAGTTGCATGGACGATACTTCTATTTCCATTTTCAGAATAATATTGAAACTTTAAACAACATCTCTAAACACCGGCTGAACCTTGTTTATGTAATGGAAGATCATGATTGACTTTAGACGTTGTTTGGGTAGACGTTGTCTAAGGCTTAAAACTAGTCATCGTTTCTGCAATCGGCCCATTGTGTTTTACAAGTTTTGGTTAGAGGGACACTATCAATAATATGTCATCAGGTAGCACGCGACTGTCAACCATAGCCATAGAACTCGTTATATTTTTCTGTGAAATCTGAACTACAGAGACTCGATTTTCCATTTCAAAAAACATGTTTTCAGTGGCCAGGATTCAAACCAGGGTCACCTTAGTGATAAATTTAACACCATTGTCCAACTCCACTTTTTGTGGTTCTACCTAAAATTATCTGCATGTATAGTGGTGAAAGGAGAAGCAAGGAATTTACAGTGGCATTTGTGTTTTGGTTACCAGTGTCCTCAGTTTGATTATTCAGTTGCTTATTATATATTAGGAAAAGGATGGAGAGCAGCGACTGACCGTGACTCTCCTTCTGTGCTGAACGCTCCAAAGTACTTGTGACACACATGGTATTTGAAGCGTGTGGACGGAAATATTGAACGGTCTCGTGAAACCACATTGCATTCCCAAGACTCAGCAAGCTCTCAGCATCTTGTTGACAGTCTTTCCTATGTGTATTTCACAAGCAGATCTAGTTTATAAACATCAAATTCCGGTTCAAGATTATTTATGTTCAAGTTCTCATCATGTTGTTTACTTATGACGGAGAAGTGTTGCAAGGTTTGAAAGAATGCAAAATTGGAATACGTTAGAAATTAGTTCTAATGAACTGGAAATGTGGAAATACAATGCTGGTTCAGATTTCTTTTTCTTTTTTTCTTCATTTATTTGAGGGATGGGAATTTTATGAGCTAGTAGAAAATAATGCTAAATAGTACCAATATCAATGGTCCGTTATTGGACATGAGAATGAACATCTATATCATATTCATGCTAAATACAGTAGAAGTCCGCTATAGCAAGTACAGCATATAACGAGAACCCCCTTATACCGACAGTGTTTTGCTGTCCCTTAAAAATTCCTATATTAAATTGTGTATTATCCTTCGTTTACAGCAAGAGCCCTATCACTGATGCATCCGTTATTAAGAGCGAATAAGCATGCGCGATTTTTTTCCATTACCGATATGTGTGCACCCCAGCGATTATGTTGCATGCAATCGATTATCTTCAGTATCGTTTCCTCGCTATGTCCACTAGTGAGTTCTCTCGTCGACATTTGAAGGCAATGTCGGAGTTGATTAGTAATACCTGTCAACTGCTGTTCCATAAAGAAAATTTGAAATGAGAGCATATTTTCGTAATAAATGTGTAAATAATATGTCCGATAACAGTTAATGCTAAATACTGCAATTAAGTAAAAATGGGTTACACCTCGAGATATGGTAGAGTGCATAATTGATTTCGGAGGTTAGTTTATTTTTTCTCGCGTCTGGTTAAATTACGGAAAGGTTATTATCATGTAAATTCATAGCGAGAAGGTTATCATTTCTCTAGCGGCGCTTGAAATATGTTTTCATTACATGTATAGGTCTAGTGCGGTTACTGTAAGTTAGGATATGTGACGCTGTTGAATAAGGAAACTGAAACGTTTGCCACAAAATGCGATCTATCATCTTTGAAACGGTAGTTGGAGATGTTGGAGTCAATTAGTAATACCCAACGACTGCTGTTCTCTAAAGAAAATTTGAAATGAAAGAGGATAAGTTTTCATAATAAATGCTTAATTAACGTGGCCGATAGCAGTTGTTAACTCGTTAAAAATAACGGCTGAAGTAAATGATCTCTTAATTTTAATGTTATATGCTTAAATTAAGTAAGAATGTGATACACCTCGAGATATGGCAGAGTACATCACTGATTTCAGAGGATAGTTCATATTTTCTCGCGTCTAGTTAAATTTCGTAAAGGCTATTCACATGTAAAATTTTAGCGAGGATAACTGGTTTCTCTACATGCGTTTCAAATATGTTTTCATGATACATGTAGGCCTACGGTTAGGTTAGGTGACGTCATTTGAAGAAGAAAACTCTTGAGTGATAGGGTACCGTATTTCTCAGAATCCAAGACGACGGTTTTTTCCTCGAAATCTCGCGTGAAAAATTGAGGGTTGTCTTGCATTCACGGCCTAACAGTAATGAATACCACTGGCAACTACCACGGTAACCACGCTGCTTCTTTTCACATGCACACGCACACACACAATTCGTTGACAATAAACGACTGCCTCTTTATTGTACATCGCTAGCCGTGAGAACCGGTTGTACTGTGCCTGTGTGAAACGTCACTGTATCTCGGGAAATAGTGAAGAGGGAATGACATTCTATTAGCCTCTACAAACATGTTTCTCAAATCTGCAGAATAGCATCAAAACATGCGAGCCTTTGAATTCTTAGAAAGGCCACGGCTACTCAGTGGCAGAGTTATAACGCGTCTACTGCGCCTGACTCTTAGTAAAATTAAGTTTTATAGACAAGAGGAATATTTTCGTGATGGATAGTCGTAAAGATACATGGAACAGGTATTGCCGGCAAATTTTCAATGCGTTCTCGTTGATGTTATGATGCCAATTTTAAGTTAATGGTTATTAAACACTTGGAAATGTAGAATAATTGTGCAGCCGCGAGAAAATTTGGCATAGGCCTATCTAAAGCCAATATTTGGCGTCAGCGTGAAGACAAAGGTAGCTAAAAAAAATGTCTACTATACAAAAAAGGCATTCAGTGGTCCATAACAAGGACATGTTAAACAAGTTGAAAATGAAATTGTGAGGTATGTACATGAAAAACGCAAGGGCGGAAAGGCCATACTGTGGTGCAATAAACTCGTTCGTTGACCTTCAGCGTCTGCGATTAGGCCTATACATCGTTAGCCGCTGAAGTAGGCCGAACCCGGCAAGCGAGACGTACGTGTAGCGGTAGCCGGTTATATCTGACGCTGAGTAAAAGTACCATAACAGTTTTATAGAAGTAAGAATATTTTCCTGACGGATCACCGTATTGTAGAGACACATGGAATAGGTATTGCCGGCAAATTTTCAACAGGTTCTCTTCGGTATTATGATGCCAATTTTAAGTTAATGGTCATTAAAGCCCCGGAAATAAAGAATAATTGTGCAGCCGCAAAAAAAGCGGCATAACGAAAGCCAATGTTCGGCGACTAAAAATGCGTACTGTACAACAAAGGCATTCATATCATTTTACAAAGCACTTTTTGAGCCTGATTTAAATTTTTTGAAGGAAAAAGTGGGGTTCGTCTTGGATTTGGAGAAATATGGTACCGGTACTGTAATATTTTCAGAATGAAATTAAATATACACTTCCACGTATTGTTGGATTTAAAAAAAAACAACAAGTAAGCCGTAGTGTGGATATCCGCGAAAACGGAAGTTTTGAACAAACTGATTGCTGTTTCATACCGATTTTAATGTGTATGGGACCTTTTCCGACTTTTGTACAAAATTTGGGTATAACAACAATCCGCTATAGCGAGTAAATTTTCCACTGTTGTGAATTCTCGCTATAACGGACTTCTACTGTATTTGCAAATAAAAACTGGCACTGTTGATACTACCTGGCAAGACATTATGCTGACGATATAAGGGCATATATAGCTATTCTAATTTATATAGGTATGGTTTGTTTTACCTAAAATTAGTGGTTAGTTCCTAAGAGGCTTTTGTGTGTATCTGTTAGTGAGGCAGGCAATGACACTGAAATGGTTTAGGAAACTTGGGCAATATTTAGATTCAAAATTAGGGCGAATGCAAGTATATATGCACTAATCATTTAGAAACAAAATGCAATAGAAATTACATTCATATCTTTAAAGAAAACAACACAGAGGTCAAACAAATAAAGGGTGACACTTATGCTGCTGTGTCTATTGGGATTTAAATCCCCCTGTCACAAAACACGGTAATTCCGGCCAGGAAAGTGGTTAAGGCCCTGTGCTTCCCTAGACTTGAGCACCGGTCGATGTCCATTGTCAATCTAAGGGCAAGAGGGTGCGTGATAGGGGGGTAAATGTTTAAGGACTTCAGTTATGAAACGATCATCAAGTATGGTTCGATGGTGGTGGGTGTGACTGCGGGACAGTAAGATCCATGTTATGGGATTTACATATTCGTTTGACTAGAGAATTGGTAGTTAGCCAATGTAGGAAGCCACATTAAAACTGGTAGACGTTAGATGAAGTGCAGTCATGGCAAACTTCAGTAGGGTGGTGATGCTACTGCTAAAAGTGGTACTGGGTATATGTAGACGGCAGGTCTTACAGCAGCTGTGTTCCCAACAGAAAGAGCCTGAAGGAGGTGGGAGGTTAGTGTGATTGAGGTTTGGTGGGCACCTGAACGTTGATTTGTTGATTGTCAGCAAAATACTGCTTAGTTAATTTTTGCTGATTTTTTCATTTAAGAAAATCTTTATAGCAGTTGGAAATACAGGACTCTCAAGGAACATCATTTATAATTGAATTTTTTTTAATGGGAGCTTTCCAACGTTTTACAGAGGCAGTATTCCACCTGGAGCTCGTTTTGATCCTTTTGGGCCACCTGGAGTTGGTCCTGGCATTGGTCCTGGTCGAGGAGGTCACCGTGGGTTTGCACCTGATCCTGATCATCTGCCACCACCAGGCTATGATGACATGTTTATGTAAACATATGTTGTCTTCAAAACTTTGTGATGATTCTATGTCAAGAATAAACTGTAAATATAATGAAAAACATAATCATGTAACAATAGATCTGGTCCAGTGAAATAATCAGTGCTTGATCCAGACAAGACTCATAGACTTTGGTATTCTGGGAAGTCATTTCTTTCCCTAAAATATTCTTTTTTTAATGATATTGTATTGTTGTAGGTGTTGAGATTAAAGTATTCAAGAAGTTGATGAAACATTCTGCATTCTGATTTATAGTTAGTGTTACCTAACAGTTCTGGTGGGAGAAATAGTTTAGTTTTGTGTTCATTTCTCTGTTACCGGGCAAGTTGGCCGTGCGCGTAGAGGCGCGCGGCTGTAAGCTTGCATCCGGGAGATAGTAGGTTTGAATCCCACTATCGGCAACCCTGAAAATGGTTTTCCGTGGTTTCCCATTTTCACACCAGGCAAATGCTGGGGCTGTACTTTAATTAAGGCCACGGCCGCTTCCTTCCAACTCCTAGGCCTTTCCTATCCCATCGTCGCCATAAGACCTATCTGTGTCGGTGCGACGTAAAGCCCCTAGCAAAAAAAAAAAAAAAAAGCATTTCTCTGTTAAATTGTTTTCTTGCGTTTTACAAGTTTTTGTTAGAGGGACACTAAGGCAGACCGCACACTTGTCTGTATTGTCCAGATTGCATTCCAGTGGTATGACAGCAGGAAGGTACCGCACACATTCAGGTGAAGCACCAGCGTTGCTATTGGCGTGCAGGTGGTACTGCAGATCACCAGGCGACATCTAGCTTTTTACATGCGCTACAGAGCAATAGAAGCACTGAAGCAGTCAAGTTTTCAATTTACTCTATCTGAAAATGGGAAACAATCCTGAATTTAACATCAGACCAGTGGAGCTCAAGGAAGAACAAAGTGATCATTACAATACTCATAGAGTTATTACTCAAATGTACGAAAACAGAAGTAACTCCAGGAAGTAGTGGGAAAGGTATTATGCGAAGACGGTTACTACAGCTTACAACAACAGTCGTGCAATATCCCCAAAATTGCACAGACCGTTAGAAGTATTAGACGGACCTTACCAGTCTGAGGGCGGGACAAAGCAAACATCACCTATGAGCACAACAATACAAGGAAAATCAAAGTACTTACCCCAAACTGTGCAGGTGACCACACTGTGGAAGAAAAATTAAATGCGTCACTGTATGGAATTTTAAGAGATCAACAAGAAAGTAATAAGAAAGACAACACAACGTTTCGTTTTTTAAAAGAATAGACTATTTTTTAATTAAAAATATTGTTAATACAATAAAATGCAGAACACCTTCAAGAAATGGAAAGATGAAATATTAATCCAAGTAGTATATATTTCCTAACGATCATTCGATCCTAATTAATAAGTTTGGTACCCAATTGCTGTTAATTCACTGGCTCAACCAGTTAATCTTGTTTAGTAAAACAAGAAACACATAGCTTACAACCTCGGTGTCTTTGGTTTCAGTTTAATTTAATCTTGTCACCAGTTTTTGGTATACCATTTGCTTGAAATGTTTGTGCTAAATGAAAGTTTCATATCCTTAAGAAATTCATTAAACCAATTTTAAATCCTTACATAGGGTGCTATGCGAGGAGTTCCCACAAGAAAATTTACGACACAATCCTCAGTAGAATGAAGTAAAATAAAAGATTAAATCACGCAAAAGGAATTAAAGCGTAGAAAAGTAATAATGGGAATGGACAATAATAACACAGTCTCACTCAAATTATCTTCAGGTAATTAAATAGACAAGATCATCAACCAGCATAAAACCAATTACCACATGAAAAATTTATAATTCCCCATGGCAACAACAACAAAACATGCCTACCATTGAAAAGGGTTGGGCCAATCACAAGCAGGGACACAACAATGCAACAGTTAGGGACAAATAAAAATCAGAAAAGCAAGTTCCCAAAAAAATTAAAGGAAATGGTCAAATGAATTAATAAAATGGAATAAAATAAAAGAGGGAATGAAACCTTGTGAAAACTGCCTCTCTTAATAACCTTTCAATTACCCATACAGCCCTACTAAACAGGGCTAGAAAATTCACAATAATTTTGGTAATAATAAAAGTAATAATATGGTTAGGATACCAATTTGAATTATTAGTTGCCAACCAAGGGAACATCGACTTACAATATTTTCATTACATCCAAAATAATAATAATAGTTTGCGAACCCAAGTTCCCTGAACGTATAATACCGTATTTATGCGAATAATACCCGGATATTTTTTTAAAAGCTATTGAGGCACGAAATTGGGGTGCAGGTTTTATTTGAGTGAATGTTGGCATTTTTTTTTCAAAATCAGCCTTTCTAAAGATAGGGTGCGGGAATTTTTTGGTGACGGGGATTATTCGCCTAAATACGGTACACAGTTTTAAAATTCGGAAATATCACTCGCACAGCACATGTTAGGTAGTTGATAAAACGTCATTGAAGTACAAGTAGCTGTATAACTGAGATGCACCAAAATTAAATCAGAATTGACAAAACTCACAGTCTCGGCGGTGTAGTAGAAATTCCAAGGCACACGTGATAACTTACGACGATGAGGCTTGAAGACAATCAATTAAAAACAAGTAGATGAAGAAGTTTCAATAAAATGAAGACCAAAATAATTTGAAGAAGGTCCTGGGGTATTAACCACAGCGTATCATTGAACTGTCAGGTTCCATGGGATCATATGGATAATTTTACGTTGGCGTTTGAAACCACAGTGCCTGAAGTTGAATATATCACACTGATCACCGGAAGCTGGCAAGTTACTTCAATTGATCTACTCATCTTCAGCTTCAGCAAGATTATGGATCTTCATATGTGTTCGATTGTGTTATGACTTTGTGCCTGGCAGTGTATACAAGCTAGCTCATTTAACCGTTATCCGCTTTTCATAAACATAAGACTTTGCCTAACACTGCGTGTGCCATACTGCCGTTCAGAAAATTACGCACTGTTTCTTTTAAGTGACTTGCATTTTACTTCTGAATTTTACAGTGTCTACCCCCGTCATTTTTATATCGCCTCTTCTACTGATCCGGATTGAACTTGATCTTTTACTTTCTTTTTCCTATGCATTGTTTTTCATGTTTTAATCGGCAGATGATGACCTGGACTAGGGTCGAAACTGGTACCACTTCTACTTATTATTAAATAAGAATGTAATCACTGCATTTATTATTCTTTTGTATTGAATACATTGAACCTCTTTATTTATTATTTCAATTTTAACTGTGATACTTTTCAATACGGAACAATGAAATTTTTATATTTAACTACACCACACAGGCGGACATATTAATTTATTTTGTGCAAAAATCATAGCTGCGCAAGACTCGAATTCACGTCTACGAGGTTCACAGACAAGTACGGTGACAACTTGGCCAGCACTCCGTTCCGCTGTGATGTAACTCCCAAGTATATATGCCTTGCATTGGTTCGGCGATACATCAATTTTTCAGAAGTTATTAGGTTGCGGACCTGACATCTTTAAAGTAAAATTTGTTCGCCTTTTAGTGTTCTACCACCTCCACTTTGTCCGAAGCGGATTCTGTGTAATGACATCTGATCTCATTTTTTTTTCGAAAACGAAAGCGTGTTGACTTAAACCCATGTACACGAGTTACCGATGAGTGTCTCCCCACAGGTACATTGAAGCACGGTGAAATCGGTTGACCGCAGGGTCTGGCCTCTACTTGTTAGATATTATACTTGAGACACTTTTCATGTAATTGTAGGCGACTATGTTCACAAGTGCAAGAAAAAGTGTGTGGAATCCTGCAAAGAATTCCTGCTGCCACTGCAGCATTAACAAGGCATTACATTCCCCACAGTAAAAATAATGCCCGAAAACCATTCAAAACACATCAATTATCACATTTTCCCGGTGATAAGAATATAAGAATAGGCTATATCAAATGTTGTGATATAACAGTCCGTTCTTTCATTTTTTAAGTACATTCGCATAATTTTAATTTAAAATTAAATGAAATATAAACTCGTATTCATCATAACACTTTTGTTGCCTCTTACTCGACATGTTTACGTCTTATCGGTCTCCGCTAACCATAACCTACAATAATGTCAACCATGTGTCTGTGTGACGAACTACTATTTCAACACACCACTTGGAGCGCTTTATGTAAAGAAACAAAAGACGCTCACTGCCAAACGCGTTCAGAAATCTCACTGAAATGTGTTAATTTGTCTTTAGCAATTGTTTTCTAACAAATGTTGGAAATGTGTTCGTGAAACAGGGCTCTTTTAAACAAAGTGTTAAATTAATAATAATTGTTAATTAACATTTGTTAAGTAAAATTCAACATACAGTTGAAGAAACTGGGCCTAAGAGACGCAGGACTAACAAATCAGATATCCATCAACCTTTAAAATTTTACATAGGTTACATGCAACCAAAATTTCCATTCCTTTATAAACACAATTTCAAACCAGTATGGATTAACACCACACATACATAACCACTACATAACTTGGCTGAAGAAGAATGAAGTTAGTGAACAATTACAGCAATCGATTACCTACTCACAGAATAGAGAGGTTTAACCCTTTCCCGCCCACATTTTCACTCCGTTTATCTCCAGGATTCAACCTATTATTTAGAGAAAAGTGAAGCATAGCACATTGTTTCAGAAATAGTTTAATATAATAAAAACTAATGACCACAATTTATTCAAATTTTCAATAATATTAGAAAACATACCAACACATTCGTATCTCTAGTCCAGGAGCCACAGGGTTGTTGGTTCATATCTCCACCCCCCTCTCTTGGTGATACTGGAGGAAGCATCCCACTCGACATAGAGCTAGGCTGCATTTGTCACATTCCCATGTTGTCTTAATCCCTCTTCCTGATGCTGCTTTCCTTCCAGCAGATGCACAATATGCACACGCCTTCTTCCTTCCTGATATCTTGGTGATTTTGTGTAGATTTTTGGGGGAAAGTGTTGTCAATGGTAACGATCGTTTGCGACCAAGACGCTTCCTTGATGAAAAATTATTTATCAGCTGTCTATAGAGTGCCAATCTAAAGTTCCTTTGAGTGTTACCATGTCTGGAAGGTGCTGGTTGATTAGTATCATTATATGAAATGAAACTATTCACTATTGCAGTGTTCAGTGCAAATCCAAAAATATACCTCCACCATTTCACGGTCTTCCTTCCCAAACTATAGTACGATTTTTTTGATCTGATCTATCTACACCCCCCATGTATTTTGTGTATCTGTGAATTGTTAAAGGGCATGGAACATTAATTTGCTCATTTCCCTTGCCAGTTTTCCTTTTTACTTCAACTGTAACGTTCGGATCACAGTTTGAGGAAACAGCACAGATGTCCCTGTTGTCATGCCAAACCAAAGCTGTCACATCACCCACTTGAACTATTTTACTTTCTCCCCTTTTCAGTTTCAGAGATTTAGGATCCTTTAGTTCAGCTGGCCAGTCTTTACGATTTGGTCTTGTAGTTGCACAAGCATATACTCCATTGTCATGTAAGTGTTGTAATAACCCCAAGGATGAGAAGAAATTGTCGAAATAAACATGATGGTATGACCCTAACCTATCTTCTAATAAATTCATGACAACCTGGTTTCCCAACAACATGTCCTTATTCCTGGGTTCCTTCTTACCACGATAGATATTGCTTTTGAGAACATATCCTTTCGGAGTGGCAAGAATCCACACTTTGAAACCCCACTTTACCGGCTTATCTTTTATATACTGTTTCATAACATTGCGTCCTTTGAATGGGATCATTGCCTCATCAATAGCTAATTCTCTGCCTGGATTGTATTTGTACTGGAAGCTGTCCATTATTTGCAAGAGTGGGAGAACTCTTTGAAGCATGTCGTAAGAGGGATCATCTCTGGCTTTTAGCTGTCTAACGTCCACAATATGAAAATATTTTGTGAGAATCTTGTATCTCTTAAAAGTCATACAGTTCTTTATTACAGGACACTCAATGTCTGGACTAAACCAATAATCACGTGATTCTGGAAGTGGAAAGATGCCCATGTATATAAGAATTCCAACGTAAGCCTTTATTTCCTCTGAGCAAGTGTCTTCCCATTCAGTATCTATTTTACCGGACTGTGCCTGTTTGAATGCTGAATTGATATTTGTGCAATTGGCTATGTCAAGAAATAGTTTGTCTCCTCCTAACATATGTAAAAAATAATCTATTTCTCGTGATCTAATTTCCAAATTATGGACAGGTCCAACATCACCCACATAATCATTCGGAGTAACGAAACAAAATGTTTGTGTTACCTGAATTGCCGGCGCATCGCCATGAGGTCCGATTTCTGGGTATCCGTTTTCACTTACATCACTGATATCACTAAAATTATCTTCATTGATATCTTCTTCACTTACTAAAAATTCACTTCCACCACTACTCAACGATTCTGTGTCACTTTCTTTGCCTAAATTCAGCTAGTTTTCAATGTCCGCAGCACTCAATCCCGCCATGTTTACGAACGAAACAGCTGACCCGCGCGCGCTGAAATTCAAGACAGATTTTCGCTCTTCTTTTATTTTCTAAGCCTTGTAGATTATACTGCGTGTTCATAAATACCTTATAAACATTTCACTGCCGAAAATAATACAAAACTATCGCAAAGATCTCAGACGTGAGTAGATAATGTGGCCGGGCGCTTTCGGGCGCTAAGGACTGGAAGGCAAAATGAAAAGACGGGCGCTTTCGGGCGCTAAGGGCCGGAAAGGGTTAAGAAAATAATCAAAATCCATGATTTAAGTTTAACTAGTTATTTGGGCAAGAGTGACCGTGAGAACAATAGTTGGAGGCCTCTAATATTTTCAAGATAGTGGGTTCGTGATTAGTCTGTCATCAACAACAGGTCCGTCAATTGACAACAAGCAACAAGTAACACATAAACGGAAAGAAATGAATACTCTACCGGACTGAAAATGTTTAGGGAAGAAACTCAGGAGGGACAATGATCTGAAGCCAAATAACCAACCAACTTCATCGAAACACACAAGATCACGATGGACATCCAACCAAATGAAATCTCAGGTTAGACGACCAGCAGGAATCAAGGAAGCAAGATTTTACCCATACACTACCGGTTAACCACAGGGGCCCAAGATAAGTAACATCTGCAGATCCACACTGTCTCTCACCAGAAGACAGATACCTCCTCCTATCATCCAGGAGAACGGGTAAATAAAACAAACAGTAGATAACGAGATAGATTGATAGAAGACGCTCCATAGGACAATGAAAATGACAGGAACACTACTAAAAACCCCATAATCAAATAGCAGGAATACTTCAGTACCAACTGGGAATCGTCAAGATAATCCCATACTTATCTGGCAAAATCATAGAACAGTAAGATGACAAATCAACAACAACAAACACCAAGGTTCCACTGAGAAAAAGGGCCATAGGTTGGTAGGTTAATCTTAAATGAACTTTACAATACTATAAATTAAGTTAAGACACCGCCAGAGTGACAAGTTATGCAGGGAAAGTAAAGACAAGAATCGAACACTTAGGAAAGTCAGAAGTTTTTCTTACCAATTGATATCATCCCAAATGAGTTGCAGACACATCAAAATAATTAATGGTCAAATCCACTGGGACACAGATGCGATCACCAGGCAAATACCGCCCTACCAAAGTGCCGTAACTACACCATAAATACAACTCAAATGATAACCACCAAAATGGCAACCAAGATACATGTGTTAGCCTCCCAAAGGTACTTCTGGAGTAAGAGAATTAGCCATCTAGGAAAAGTCCTAGTCCGTTGCCCAGGAGACACCCAGATGTATAGGCCTAATAATAATACATTTATTGCAGCCATATAGCCATACAGAAAGAGAGAAAAATAATACATTTATATACACTGTACTCACGCGCTTGCGCTTTGGATTGCATATTCTTTAATCGTTTTTGTTCTTTTGATGCAAAGTTCTACGTGGTAACGTTCACACATGTATCCACATAGTTTGCACTTACATGCCTCTATCGGTTCATGGTATGAGGTGTTGGTACAAATTAGATGGTGGAAACCATGTATATTGCCAGTCTTGTGCCTCATCTTGAAGTTGGATGTTGTCCATGTCCGGTCTATCATGGCCCCAGTTCCAAAGAATTCTGAAGGAATGTCTTCTCCTTTTTTGTTGAGTGTTGCTAAGAGATTTACTGATGCTCTGGTGTTGGGTAGGGTCAGGTGTGTTCTGAAGTCTTCAATGAGGAAGGATTCTCGCGCTAGGAGGTAGATGAGTCTTGATCTTGTTGTCTTGGATACTCCGATCGCTCTTTTTATGTATAGAGCTTTTACTCTTTCTAGAGAGGATAGGTTCTTTTCTGTGAGGTACAGCCATATGATTTCTATCCCATACGTTAGTATAGGCACGATTTTTTATCTAAATAGTGCCATCGCCGTCTCTGGGCTGAGTGTTCTGATGTGCATTGCCTGTACCGCCTGTATTGCTTTCTCTGTTACATGCTTTGTAAAGCATTTGGCACTTGTTTGTAGAGTAATGCCAAGGTACTTGAAGTCGTTTACTGTGGCTACTTTCTGCCTCTTTATGAAGATTTCTGCCATTGCTGGGATCTTTCCTCCTTGCCTAAATAACATCATTTTTGTTTTTTGATGTATTAATTTCAAACTTATGTTTGTAGCACCATTCCTCCATATCTTTTATCACGTTTTGTAGTTTCGTGATGTCTCTTGATCCGATCACTGTATCATCGGCATAGGCATACAATACTACGTCTTCCTTATGGGTTATTCTCGTTATTTCTTCTGCTGCCAGGATGAAAAGTAACGGGCTAATTGGATCACCCTGTAATACCCCGTTCGTTTGAAGTATCGGTTCTGAGAGTGATACATTGTCAGAGATTCTTATTTTGTTTCATTGTAGTATCTTTTTTATGGTTTTAGTCCACACATTGTTTCTGTTGAGGGCTTCTTCCAATCCTGAGTCACAAGTTCCCGATTTATGAGGTCGAATGCTTTTGTGAAGTCTATAAACACTACGTAAAACTTTCCTCTTTTTTCAAGGACTTCCCATATGTTATTGAGTAGTAATTGTATGGCTTTAATAGCTGATCTTCCTTTCCTGAATCTGAATTGATTTTCTGGTAGATACTTATCTATTTCTTCTCTGACTCTCGCCACGATTGGTTTTGTTAATATCTTGAACGGTATGTTCTCCAGAGCGATGCCTCTGTATGTGTTTGTGTCATATGGGTCACAATTTCCTTTATAGAGTACTTTAACAGTTGAATGTCTCCATCTCTCCGGTATTGAGGCCGTCTCAATGCATTTATTGTATAAGTTTGTCCATGTAGACAGTAGGAGATGAGCAGTGTCTTTTATGTACTCACTGTATATCTTGTCTGGTTCTGCAGCTTTGTTTTTCTTTGTGCTTGAGATGATGTTTTGGACTTCATTTGTTGTTAGCGGAGTCCATTCTGTTGGCGCTAGTGTATTGGTACTTTGATAATTTTCTGGGATGTTTGTTATTCCTTCCTTGTTGAGTATATTGCTAAAGTGTGTCATCCATTCTTCCGTGTTTATATAGCGTGTCTGTGTTTGCTTCCTGGGACGTAGAGCGAGATATGGGTCTTTCTTTGCATCTTCTACTATTATTTTACCTTCTTCCTCCCAGTATAACCTTTTCTTTTCCCGCGTGAGCGTTTTATAGAGACGTCTTTTTCTGTTGTATACCTGATAGAATGTAAGGTTCTTCTTGTTTGTTTTTAGTTTATGCAGGGCCTTCAGTACTTCTTTTCTTAGCAGGTAGTATTCCTGGTTAAACCATTCTTTCGCCTTTCAGTCCTTTCTTGGGGTTGTGGCTTGTATTAGCAATTCCTGTAGTGTTTGTGCCACTTCTTCTAGTCTTGATTCTTCAGTGAGCGCTTCTATTTTTCTTATCTGGTCAACTTGTCTTTTTATTTTTTCGACGTCAATTTTTCTTGATAATGGGCATTTTGCGTGTTTCTTTGGTGATCGCCAATCTCCATGAATTTTTATTTTCATGGGAATATGCTTTCTTATTGGTGTGTGATTTGCTGACCAGATAGGGATTATTTCTCCTTTTATTTGTCCTTTTATGAGTGCAACGTCTATCACGCTTGTTCCATTGTGAGTTATGTAGGTTGGAATGTTTCTGTTATTTTGATAGGAGAAGGCCATCATCTTCTTGTAATTTTATCATTACTAGTTTTGTTTTGTAATTGTGTACATCCAACCTACAGTTTAAGTCTCCTGCTATAATTACGGGGTTGTCTTCTGAATGCTCTGGTTGTTGACGTTGTGTGCAAAGCCAAGAAGGTCCAATCCACCAAAGCTTTTTATCTTCGAGTTTTGCTGAAGTAATTCCTCTTGAGAGAAGATCAGCTGGATTTTCAGTCGAAGGAACATGCTTCCAGGTGGTTGCATCAGTGGCTTCTTGAATCTTTGCAATCCTGTTTGCCACAAATGTCTGCAGCAGCCTTGGCTCATTGTTGATCCATCCCAAAACAATTGTACTGTCGCTCCATAATCTGAGCTGACCATTTTTTTCTTTCAAAGCACGCACTGTTGTTTTGACAAGTTGTGCAAGAAGAAGGGCTGCCTCCAATTCGAGTCTTGGCAACGAAATGGTTTTTAAAGAAGCTACTTTCGTCTTTGCACAAAGTAAATTGGAAATGTAGAGACCACTTTGCGTTTGACAAACTGCATAATTGCAGGCTCCAAAAGCCTTCTCTGAAGCATCACTAAATCCAAACAAATCAAAAGAGCCAGAGAAATTTCCAGAATTTATATTTCTCATAATTCTGATGTTGTTCAGTCTTTCTAATGACGTATAGTACTCGTTCCCAATCTTAAGCTGCTCTCAACACAATGGCTGATCCCATTCAAATCCATCTACCCATAAGTGTTGCATCAACAACTTCCCTTTGATCAGTACTGGATCCATGAGTCCTAGTAGATCAAAAATCTGTGCAATTTTGGAGGCGACTTCTCTTTTGGTTGTTGGTGACTGATATGCCAGCTCAACTCGAAACTGAAGGCAATCTTGTGCCGAGTCCCAGAGGAGTCAAGAGTCTTACTAGCTTCACCTTTGTCTAAAACCAGTAAAGTCCCTTCGTCGCTTTTGCTCTCCAAATCCTGCAAGATCTCTTTGCTGTTGGACCTCCATTTCCTCAAATGCATTCCACTCTTGAGTATATTTTGTATTTGCCGCCGTTGCTCGATCACGTCTTCTAGAATGTCTCCTCCACTTAAGCAGTCATCCATATAAAAATCATCGCAAATAGCCTTTGCTGCTGCTGGAAATTTATTTTCATAAAGAGTAGCCAATTCATTTAGGCATCTCATGCCATGGAAAGGTGCTGATGCTGTTCCAAATGTTACTGTATTCAACTGAAAAATCCTCACAGGGGCTGAAGATTCCTCTTTCCACAAAATCTGCTGTAATGCTCGATCAGGATGGATGAGGATTTGCTGAAACATCTTTCCCACATCTGCCGTCATGACGTACTTATGGCTGCAAAATCTAAGTACAATGTGGAAAAGATCTCGCTGTAAATTCGGTCCTGTCATTGAGTGATGTTTTTGCCAAGGCATCAAATACCACTCTGACCTTTGTGGTGTCACTATCTGGACGTATGAAGTATGAATTTGGTACAGCGTGATTTTGGTTTGCGTCGACATAAGACCTATCTGTGTTGATGCGACGTAAAGCAACTAGCCAAAAATAAATTTTTGGTTTGTTTCAATCAAGCTCATATGCCGTAGTTTTTCATATTCATCCATGAAATCTGCATAAGCTGTCTTGAGTTCGGGGTGTCTGCTTAACCTCTTGACTAATGATTCTAGTCTGTTTAGTGCGTGTTTTCTTGATTCTCCGAGGATGACATCCGGCTTGATAGGGAGCCTTACGATGAATCTACCTGTAGTATCTCTCGAAACGGTGTCCATGAACTGTCTTTCATATATTCTTTCTTCTGATGTGTAATGCTGAATCTCCAGAATTGCTTCTTGTTTACAGAATTTTTCCATCTGATCTGATAATTGTTGATTGCTCATTTTGATTGCTAATTTTCATGCATGTTGTTGTTGATCCTTGTTTGTTCTCAAAAACTTCACCGCCTATAATCCAGCCTATTTGGGTGTTTTGAAGAGCTGGTTGTCCTTCAGCTTCATTCTTGGGTGGATCTATGACTATTTTCCAATAAAGTCCTGCACCAATTAATATGTCTATGTCTCCAGGCTTGATGAATGTGGGGTCTGCCAAGCAAATGTTCTTTGGAATAATAATTTTGTCCTTCTTGATCTCCAACTGTGGCAGTCGTCCTGTTATAGCTGGCAGAACTAGAAATTCTGCTTCCACCTCAAATCCATTATTTCTTGAAGCAAGAGTGTACTCTCGTAATCCTTTTTGTTTCCACTTTGGAACAATCTACTCCAATGACCTGTGTGTTTGTCTTGACATTCGGTAAACCAAGTTTCTTATACAGACCTTCCTTTATTAGATTCGACTGAGATCCCGGATCCAGTAAGGCTCGGCTTGTCATTCTTCTTCCGTGAACATCTTTCACATCAATTAAAGCTGTTGACAAAAGTATTTGCGATGTTATTCCTTTCGCCAAGCTCACATTGAGCGAAGCAGGTGAATGTTGAGATTCGACACACAGGTTTATGGGCACTTGATTTTCTTTAACATTTTGTTTCATTTTGTCATCTTCCTCAGCATGTAAAAGTGTGTTGTGAAGAAGTCCACATTTCTTGCTTTTTGATCCTCTGCAATTTTTTGCAATATGTCCTGGTTTCAAACAGTTCTGACACTGTCCTTTCTCTCGGAGCTGTTTTCTTCTGTCTTCACCTGATCGCTTAATTAATTCTTCACATGTAAAAATGGGATGACTTCCACCACACAGACTACAGCTTGCCTGAGACATCGTCATAACAACTTTCTTGCTAGGTTGTTTGTCCTTCGGATTTGCCTTTGTGTTCAAAGCCTTAGTTTTTTCTGATTTAACAGCATATATGATTGGGAACGTTCAGTTAAAAATTTCAAGAAATCATCCAATGTTGGCATCCTCTCTGGACTGTTGCCTTTCACCCTTTCCTGCCAGTCTCTTTGCTCAATGAAATACAGCTGCTTCTTTGCTAGATGAATAACCAATGTATCCCAATACTGTACCGATTGAAGCCATGTGAGTTTGAATATGAAATTGTAATTGCCGAGTGATTCAGATTTGTTTTCTTTAAAAACTGTAGGAAACTTGAAAAGTTCATCTAGATGTGTCTCGATTATCATCATTTGATTATCATATGCTATCTACAAGCAAGTTCCAAGGACTTGTGTAGTTTTCTTCTGAAATGGTAAAACCTTGAATGACTTTGCGTGCCTCGCCCTGCGGAAGACCGGTCAGATACTGATATTTTTTAATATTTGTTAGTTGAGTATCATTATGAATTGTTGACTCAAAAGTGTTTTTAAAAAGCAACCATTTTGTGAATTTGCCGTTGAATTCCGGTAATTTAATTTCTGGTAATTTCTGTATTCTTCTGTTATGGTTTTATGGAACTTCCTGTTGATGAACGCGTTGTTTACTGCCGTGTTCATTTGAGCCAGCAAATTATTTTTAACATCCTCTGCTTCATCTATTATCGTTTGCAGTTGTGTAACTGCGCTGAAATAAATAGATTCAAATAGCTCTTGCTCTCCCTCACGATCCTCTTCAAACTGGAGTGCAGCTATTTCGTCAGTGATCTCTGTTTCTTCTATTTTAATTTGTACTTTTTCAAAAGAATTCCATAGCTCTTCACATTTTTTAATTCTAAACTTCGCCTGTGATTTTGACATGTCAGCTGTAATCGACTTTATTATTCTTGTTAACATGCCTTTTACTCGATCACGCAATTGTTTCAATTTCTTTAGTTGCAAGATATTGAAATTAAGGTTATGCTATGAAAGTTCAAAGGGATTGCGTGAAGGTTATGTATGAGTTCAAAGGAATTGTGTTGCTGAATTGAGGTTATATGACAAAGGAATTTGGGTCTTTTATATTTATGTCAACAGGAGGATCAATGGACTTCGATTATTTTCTTCTTCTTCTTCTTCTTATTATTATTATTATTATTATTATTATTATTATTATTATTATTATTATTATTATTATTATTATTATTATTATTATTATTATTATTATTATTATTATTATTATTATTATGTTGATCAGCGTATGTTTATGCTACGAAAACATGCACTAAGGGAAAGAGAAGGCTAGAATCTAAGAGTACCGTATGTATAGCAAGGATGGTGTATATTTCAAAGAGACTCACGCTCTCATGGATATTCTTGCATTGAGCTGTGAGAAGAATGTAAAACTTGAAATCTTGTCTTTACTTCTTTGTACGTACGTAACATCGAATCGTACTTGCCTGATTACTGATTTATGCTGCATTCCGTTGAAGTTGTTGGCCTCAGCGGTCTGATTTTCATTGTGAACGAGAATGCAATATCCGTGAATGATTCCACGAATTTAAGATGTGTTGTATTTTTACTCCGCTGCTTAACCTCAATTGCGACGCATTGTTTTTAATTCTGCATTTCACTTTTCATGATCTTGCTTGTATTGAACATCTCAGTTAATTGAGAGCCGTGCTGCTGGGTGCGAATGTTTTTTGATTTTGAAGTAAAGGAACTTGGTGCCTTCAATACTTTATTGCATTTGATATGTCTTAATGATGCGATATCACAACTTGATGACGGACATGACTGTTGCATGCGTAACCATTTTTAACAATACAAAATCATCCAACCAATCAGAAATAGGCTTGGAAAGTGCCAGCTTCAATTAATGAAATACATTTACAAAAATTAAAAGTATCTTCATAACAATAATGTTTACTAAATGAACTTAGTACATAAGTACTTAGTAACACAAGTTTGATTCGATGTCTGACATGGTAGTCCGCATACCCAAGTCTAAGGACACGCACAAGCCAGACACCAACTTGTAACATTAACATAAGGAACAAAGGAGTGCAACCCCCATACAATTTTAGATTGGTACCACAAATCCATCCTCAATTAAGATTATAACTTTATACCAACATCAGACAAACCAACAACTTCCTTGAACATAACAGACGACCTACATTAACCAGGCTTAATTTGGGACAAATGGACTCTCTTAATCTGTTTGGCAAAGGGATCATTTACCAACACAGATACTGGAGTCAGAAACTGTAATACAGTACAGGGGCCGTGATACCGAGGAGCAAGCTTTGCTGAAAACTTATTGAGGGCCTTACCAATGGGGTAACACTTGACAAAGGCTTGATCTCCAACTTTCAACTTAGTAGGTTTTCTACCTTTGTTATACCTAGTCTTGACCTTTTCGTATGATACAGCCAATTTCTTCTTAGCTTCATCCCAAGTCCTACAGATATCATTAGGTGTAGATAGATCAGGCAGAAGATCCTCAATATAAAGAACATTGGACATAGGAGAATAAGAGATATAGCAGAACAATGAGGGACATAGGAGTTTTACCATGAGTTTCGTGCAATGCAGACTAACCAGTGTAAGCAAGAGTCCCACTTGGTCTGATTATCATGATGATATGCAATCAACACAGACTTCAGACTGCGGTTCATTCTCTCAGCATAGGAAGGATTGGGGTAATAAGGAGTGGTTGTGACATGCGAGATGCACAGTTCAAACAGATACTTCTTAAATGAAAGGCTAGTGAATGCACTGGCATTATCAGAAACTAAGTACTTGGGTGGGCCAAACGATGCAAAAATTGATTTCAGACAGCTGATAGTGGTTTGAGAATTGGTAGATCTAGTAGGAAAAATACAGTAAAAACAAGAGAAAGAGATAGCTACAAAAATATGAGTATTCCCCATTGAAGACCTAGGCAGGGGACCCATGTAACGAATGAATAGCCTTTCCATAGTGCGAGAGGCTTGCGAAGATGACAATAATCCAACACGGTTGTTCAGGCTAGGCTTACTAATAGCACAAGTTTTACAAAAATTAACCATAGTTCCGATATCGCTGTCCGTCCATCTTTTTCCAGATGAAGAACTGTCTGACTTTCTGCCTGGTTTTGAATATACCCAAACGACCACAAAAGGAGAACAGTGGTAGTACTTAAATATGACTGATACAAGGACCTTAGGGACAACAATTTTGAAGTGATGGTCGTTCAGACTTTTACAATAGAGGACACCCTTAGATAGAATGTAAGGTTTTACCTCAGTTCCCTGTAATTTTATCAATAATTTCATTCAATTTGGGGTCTGATTTTTTATGATCACTCAGTTTGTGGTATAGCAAGGGAAGGTGCAAAAGAATGGCACTAACACCAATCATATTAATTACTTCAAGATTTCCAGAATCAGACTTTCCCTCAGTCACATTACCACCATCAAACATCCGACTTACGCTATCGGCAATGACATTCTCAGTTTCCCTGATGTATTTAACATTGAAACTGAAAACAGAGATTCGCAGAGCTCATCTAGTGATTCAGTTCGCTTGGGATGATTTAATACCCACGAGAGAGCTTCATTATCAGTTTGTAGGTCAAAATTTACATGCTCGATGAAAGGCCTAAAGTTTATCAAGAGCAAATAGAACTTCAAGACACTCCAACTCATATACAGAGTATTTACTTTCTAGGCTGGTAAGAATCCTTGACACATAGGCCACAGGCTTACGACCTTCATCATATTCTTGAAGCAGAACTCAGCGATAGTCTTGCCTGATTACAAGTTATAAATCTCATTTTCCAACCGTATTGGAGTTCAGAGTATCAAATTATTATAATTAATGAACCACCTTTCCAATACACAAAATCCTTATATTTAGGATGAAACCATTTAATCACAAATTGGACATGTTTCACTCAACTTTGCGAGCATCATCAGCAATAGTTAACATAAATCATTGGTGGGTCAGGGCCCTGATCCTGGTGTATATCACAAAAGAATGTCTAATATACATTGATAAAAATATATAAATTTAACACTTTAAAAATAATCAATAAGATTATTTATGTCTATTAAAACAAAACAAAATTTTTTTTTATAATTCAGATTGTTTAAAATGTACAACGGAATGAATGGCTTAAATGTAAAAAATAGTATATGGTAATTAGATGTTCTTAAAAATAGTTGTCCAACATATCTACGCTCGATTATATTAAGACTGTTTGTGATAAAATCAGTTTTTCATATCAGGGTGAGTTCTTATTTATTTATTTATTTATTTATTTATTTTTTTGTTTTAATAGACATAAATAATCTTATTGATTATTTTTAAAGTGTTAAATTGGGCCGATGACCTTCGATGTTAGGCCCCTTTAAACAACAAGCATCATCATCATTAAAGTGTTAAATTTATATATTTTTATCAATGTATATTAGACATTCTTTTGTGATATACACCAGGATCAGGGCCCTGACCCACCAATGATTTATGTTAACTATTGCTGATGATGCTCGCAAAGTTGAGTGAAACATGTCCAATTTGTGATTAAATGGTTTCATCCTAAATATAAGGATTTTGTGTATTGGAAAGGTGGTTCATTAATTATAATAACTTGATAGTCTTGCCTGAGGCGTCAGTCTGGAGAATGAAATGGTGATGAAAATCTGGAGTGGCTAAGATAGGGGCATTCATGAGAGCGAGTTTCAATGCGTCGAAGGCTTCCTGCTGAAGACTACCCCGTGAAAATTTGACATAATTTGAGATAATTCAGAGGAGCAGCAATTTCAGTGAAGTTGGGAATGAATTTTTGGAAAAAAATTCACCATACCGATGAAGCAGGCAACACTTTTAACATCCCTGAGGGTTTGAAAGTCTCTAGTGGCGTGAGTTCTAGAATGGTCTACTGAGACACCATCGGACGACACAATATGCCCAAGACAAGACGTACTTGGTTTGGTGAATGCCACCTTTGATAATTTCACCATAAGGCCAGCTTTTTTCAAACGTTCCAAAACTTCCCGAACATGTTTCAGGTGTTCTTCAAAGGTACTGGAGAAAATCACCAAATCATCTAAATAACTGAAGACGAATTTGAACTTAATATCCGAAAGGACAGAATTCAACAATTCCCACATGATAGGACGAAAGGTAACCTTAAAAATTCATAGAGATTCCAAACCGTGATTAAAATGGTGAGGGGAATGGATGACTTGGACAATGGCACCTGATAGTAGGCCTGGTTGAGGTCCAACGCCGTGAAAAATATTGCCCCAGAAAACCACCCAAAACAAGTGTTCAAGTCCGATAGAGGGATAAATTGTAAAATGATCTTGCGGTTCAGAGCACGGTAATCGATCACCGCTTTGAAGCACCCAGAGGGCTTAGGCACCAGGAATACCACAGAGGCATATGGCGAGGTAGAGGGCCTGATGACACCCTCTTTGAGCATTTGCTCAATTATCATTTTTAACTCAAGCATGCACAATGGCAAGGGTCGATAAGGAGGGGATCTCACAGGTTGGTTGTCAGACAGTTCAATTTCATATTCCAAAACATCAGTCAGGCCCAAATTTACTGGTGAACACATCGGGAGATTGCTTACAGAGAGCACGGATTTGTTCAGCCCTCTCCTCACTCAAATGGTCAAGATTTAGCTAGTCAATATTACTAGTCTCTTCTTGGGTAAGGCTAACAATACCAGAAACATTAGTAACCTTGCAGAGGGCATCAATTAAATCAAATTTATAATTTGGGGAAAATTTAACAAAATAATTTCTATCTTGTAGATCTAAAACCAGCCCCACACTGGACAAGAAGTCAGTACCTAAAATCAAGCTAAACGAAAGGTTAGGGGAAACAAGACATGAAGTTTTGCAAGTAAAACTACCAATTCTAATCTTTACCATAATAGATCCTAAGAACTCCATTTACTTTCCACTAGCCGTAACACACTCGACTTCAATATTTTGCAAATCAAGTAGTTTACAGGGGGACTTCATTTGATAGTACCAATTAGAATCAATGACATTTACAACACTGCCTGAATCAATTAAGGCAACCAAAGGTTCATTGTTTACCTCAACATGGACGAAGGTCCCCTTGGACATAACATTCGCAGAGATCCTGTCACATCCTTGGGGACATACAACAGTGTCACAATTACCGGAAGATTCAGCATCACGAAATTCACATCTTTTAACTTTAGGGTTTAGTCATCGGCCACTATTGCGAAAGGACGAGGGGCAGTTATTTTAGAGTGTTGCTTCGATTCATGTGGATAACAAAAAATACCGGTCCTCCGCCTTACAGAAGGGCGAGCATTCCTCAGGTGATCTTTAGCACCACAGTTGAAACACTTTTTGTTATTACTATTTTTAGGTAATTGGCGGAGGGGGGGGGGGGGGCACAGGATACACAGGGTTGGCAGGAGGGGGATGATGAGTTGGTCTGGATGCATCTCCATGTTTAACAACCTCCACGAATGAACATGCCATCTCTAGTTCATTGAAATTCATTGGGCACTGAGTCAAAGCGAGGTAGGACCTATACACTGGAAAAATTTCTTTCAAAATTCTAGCCACCATCTCTTCCTCAGGTACAGAAATTTTGAAAACTCTACAGTAGAACCAAAGGTCCAAGATGTAGCTAAAGAGATTTTCATGTAGGAATTAAGTTCTAAAGCAATGCTTAGGAACTAAGCTCTGGAGACGGAATGAATTTATTGAGAATCAGTTCGTGCAATTCATTAATTTTCAGATTCCTAGTGATAGCTTCCGAGATCTCTCTTTTCAAAATTCCCTCACAATGGAGAAAGAGAGCTCGAAGAATACCCAGGTCATCTACAGAATAGACATTACCAGTTTCGGTCAATTCAACTATGAAACGCAGAAATTTTTTACTCCCCTCAATCGAATTCATGCAAAAGTTTTTCACTCCATGAAAAAGCTCCTTCAAAGGGTTATAAGACGGTGTGGGATTTAATCAAGATGCCAGGTTTTCAAGAACAGGGTAGGTAGCACAACATAAGGACTGGTGGTCGGGAGAGGACACGACATGACTAGGGGAAGCTTCAGAGGTAGGATTATAGTTATTCCCTTTTTCAGAAATAGATAAATTTTCTATATCCCTACTTGCTATAATTACATCGAGTTCTGCGGAGATACTCGTGGCAATGGTCAACAATTTAACGGATTCTGAGACATATTCAGCTTCAGGGTGGATCGAAAATAAGTCCTGTATTTGACCTATGTAGTGATGCACCCTAGCTTTCAGTCTATTTACATGACACTTAGAGGGAGGTTGGTCAGTAAATTCTTTACGAACAATCTCTAAATCAGTTAGAGAGTTAGGAATGAGGTGCAAACACTCACCAACGTTTCACGGTAAGATGAGAGAGGGGTTGATAAGCACCTGATAGTTAGTGGACAAGAGAGCGGCACACTCAGCAACAGACTTAGCTGGTTTAACTCCACGGATTTGGAGTTCATACTCGAGCTCCACCGTCCGCAGCTGGTGAGGAAAAATCACAGCACGGGACATCGTAGTAGACATGCAACAACAAAATCAAGAGATTGCTCAGATAAAGGCACTTCCTTTTACAGTAATGTTTTGTAATAGGTGTCTACTTGTCTTTCTTTGAACTGTTAAACCACAAAAAACCATACAGTGACCATGTCAAGGGGGATGCAATTAAATAAACAGTTAGCTCCGAGCGCAAGAAACTCAATAAACATGGCTCTGCTAATGTTCACAGCAGCAGATTTCAGTAAGGTGAAAGAAGCTTACATGAATCACTGAGCATAAGCAAGGAAACAACCCAAGGTATGCTACCACTCACTGCAACAACAGTGGCACAACAACCCCAAAATTGCCCAGACCGTTAGCAGTATTACACGGATCTTACCAACGTAAGGGCGGGACAAAGCAAACAGTGGAAGCAAACATTACTTAAAAGCACAACAATACCAGAAAAATCAAAGTACTTCCCCAAAATGTGCAGGTGACCACAAACCATAGAAGAAAAATTAAATGTGTCACAGTATGGCATTTTAAGAGATCAACAAGAAAGTAATAAGAAAGACAACACCATGTTTCCTCTTTTTAAAGAATAGACAATTTTTTAATTAAAAAGATTGTTAAGTCCCCCCAAAAATTAAAGGAAATGGTCAAATGAATTAATAAAACGGAATAAATAAAAGAGGGAATGAAACTTCAAACACGTAAACCTTGTGAAAACTGCCTCGCTTAATAACCTTTCAATCACCCATATACAACCCTACTAAACAGGGCTAGACAATTTACAATAATTTTGATGGCAATAATAATAATATGGTTAGGATACCTATTTTGAATTATTAGTTGCCAAACAAGGTATTTACACCAAGGGAACATCAACTTACAAAATTTTCATTACATCCAAAATAATAATAATAATAATAATAATAATAATAATAATAATAATAGTTTGACCGGGCGAGTTGGCCGTGCACGTAGAGGCTGTGAGCTTGCATCCGGAAGATAGTAAGTTCGAATCCCACTATCGGTAGCACTATGGTTTCCCATTTTCACCAGGCAAATGCTGGGGTTGTACCTTAATTAAGGCCACAGCCGCTTCCTTCCAACTCCTAGGCCTTTCCTATCCCATCGTCGCCATAAGACCTATCTGTGTTGGTGCGACGTAAAGCCCCTAGCAAAAAAAAAAATAGTTTGCAAACCCAAGTTCCCAGAACGTATAATACTCAGTTTTAAAATTTAGAAATATCACTCGCACAGCACATTTTAGGTGGCTGATAAAACTTTGTTGAAGTACAAGTAGCTGTATAACTGAGATGCACCAAAATTACATCAGAATTGACAAAACTTACAGTATAATGTAACTATTTAAAATAGTTTATTTGAATCCACCTTGATCAACTCATTAAATGAAAGAAAAACTATTTATTAAACCAAACATGTTTCAGTAAATCTCAACCATTCCCTTCCTCAGTGGTCAGATCAGAGAACAAAACATTATTACACAATCTTTTGTGTTACACTTTATTGTCCTATAAATTTAGGATTTTCAAGTTTTTCTTCTCTTCGCTCCTTAAATGATCATATGCTAGTCTGCACTTCTCTCATTTAAACTTGATTCAAAATTATTTTTTTGTGTAAGGTAAAAAATGTTTATCTCATAAACTGGTGCCTAAACATTTGATATCCTTGCAAAAAAGAGGAAGGTTACATCCTAATGAGATAAGAACACAGAATAAGGTTAATCAAGTATGGCTCAGGAATGAAATTAAGTTTCTATTCCTTAAAAAATCCAGACTTAATAATGAATTATATGAGTTGTGTGTTTGAGTCATCAGTCCATAGACTGGTTTGATGCAGCTCTCCATGCCACCCTATCCTGTGCTAACCTTTTCATTTCTACGTAACTATTGCATCCTACATCTGCTCTAATCTGTTTGTCATATTCATACCTTGGTCTACCCCTACCGTTCTTGCCACCTACACTTCCTTCAAAAACCAACTGAACAAGTCCTGGGTGTCTTAAGATGTGTCCTATCATTCTATCTCTTCTTCTCGTCAAATTTAGCCAAATCGATCTCCTCTCACCAATTCGATTCAGTATCTCTTCATTCGTGATTCGATCTATCCATCTCACCTTCAGCATTCTTCTATAACACCACATTTCAAAAGCTTCTATTCTCTTTCTTTCTGAGCTAGTTATCGTCCATGTTTCACTTCCATACAATGCCACGCTCCACACAAAAGTCTTCAAAAACATCTTTCTAATTCCGATATCAATGTTTGAAGTGAGCAAATTTCTTTTCTTAAGAAAGCTCTTCCTTGCTTGTGCTAGTCTGCATTTTATGTCCTCCTTACTTCTGCCATCGTTGGTTATTTTACTACCCAAGTAACAATATTCATCTACTTCCTTTAAGACTTCGTTTCCTAATCTAATATTTCCTATATCACCTACCTTCGTTCGACTGCACTCCATTACTTTTGTTTTGGACTTATTTATTTTCATCTTGTACTCCTTACCTAAGACTTCATCCATACCATTCAGCAACTTCTCGAGATCTTCTGCAGTCTCAGATAAAATAACAATATCATCGGCAAATCTCAAGGTTTTGATTTCCTCTCCTTGGACTGTGATTCCCTTTCCAAATTTCTCTTTGATTTCCTTTACTGCCTGTTCTATGTAAACATTGAAAAGGAGAGGGGACAAACTGCAGCCTTGCCTCACTCCTTTCTGGATTGCTGCTTCTTTTTCAAAGCCCTCGATTCTTATCACTGCAGACTGATTTTTATACAGGTTGTAGATAATTCTTCGTTCTCGGTATCTGATCCCTATCATCTTCAGAATCATAAATAGCCTGGTCCAATCAACATTATCGAATGCCTTTTCTAGATCTACGAATGCCATGTACGTGGGCTTGTCCTTCTTGATTCGATCCTCTAAGATCAGACGTAAAGTCAGGATTGCTTCACGTGTTCCTACATTTCTTCTGAAGC
Source organism: Anabrus simplex (assembly GCF_040414725.1). NCBI lineage: Eukaryota > Metazoa > Arthropoda > Insecta > Orthoptera > Tettigoniidae > Anabrus > Anabrus simplex. The sequence goes on along the minus strand of NC_090272.1, from coordinate 47,341,522 downwards.
CAAATTGATCTTCCCCCAACTCAGCTTCAACTTGTTTTTCCATTCTTTTGTAAATAATACGTGTTAAAATTTTGCAGGCATGAGATACTAAACTAATAGTGCGGTAGTTTTCACACCTGTCAACACCGGCTTTCTTGGGAATAGGTATAACAACATTCTGCCGAAAATCGGATGGGACTTCTCCTGTCTCATACATCTTGCACACTAAATGAAATAACCTTACCATGCTGGTTTCTCCTAAGGCAGTCAGTAATTCAGAGGGAATATCATCAATTCCAGGTGCCTTGTTCCTATTTAGGTCACTCACAGCTCTGTCAAACTCTGACCTCAAAATTGGGTCTCCCATTTCATCAGCATCAACAGCCTCTTCATGTTCCAGAACGAAATTATCTACATCGTTACCTTGATACAACTGTTGGATATGCTCCTGCCATCTTTCTGCCTTGTCTTCTTTCCCTAAAAGTGGCTTTCCATCTGAGCTCTTAATATTCATGCACCTAGATTTCCTTTCTCCAAAGGTTTCCTTGATTTTCCTGTATGCAGCATCTACCTTTCCCAGGACCATACAGCCTTCGACATCCTTGCACTTCTCCTTCAGCCATTCTTCCTTAGCTACCTTGCACTTTCTATCCACTTGATTCTTTAATCGCCTGTATTCTTTTCTGCCCTCTTCATTTCTAGCATTCTTGTATTTTCGTCGTTCATCAATCAGGTCTAGTATCTCCTGAGTTATCCACTGATTCTTAGTTGATCTTTTCTTCCTTCCTAACATTTCTTCAGCAGCCCTACTGACTTCATTTTTCATGACTCTCCACTCTTCCTCTACTGTGGTTCTTTCGGCCTTTTCATTTAGTCCTTGTGCAACATGTTCCTTGAAACGATCCATCACACTCTTTTCTTTCAACTTGTCTAGATCCCATCTTTTTGCATTCTTTCCTTTCTTCAATTTCTTCAACTTCAGATGGCATTTCATGACCAACAAGTTGTGGTCAGAGTCCACGTCTGCTCCTGGGAAAGTTTTGCAATCCAACACCTGGTTTCTGAATCTCTGCCTAATCATAATGAAGTCTATTTGATACCTTCCAGTGTCTCCAGGTCTCGTCCACGTATACAGCCGTCGTTTGTGGTGTTTGAACCAAGTATTGGCGAGGACTAAATTATGGTCAGTGCAGAATTCAACCAGCCGACTTCCTCTTTCGTTCCTTTGTCGCATTCCAAATTCTCCTACTGTGCTACCTTCTCTTCCTTGGCCTACCACTGCGTTCCATTCTCCCATCACAATTAGATTCTCGTCACCTTTGACATATTGTATTAAATCTTCTATCTCCTCATATATTCTTCCAATTTCTTCATCATCCGCTGAACTAGTAGGCATATAGACCTGCACTATTGTGGTGGGCATTGGTTTGGTGTCTATCTTGGCGACAATAATTCTTTCACTATGCTGGTCGTAGTAGCTTATCCGCTGCCCTATTTTCTTATTCATTATTAAACCAACTCCTGCATTACCCCTGTTTGATTTCGTGTTGATAATTCGGTAGTCGCCTGACCAAAAATCCTGTTCTTCCTGCCAACGTACTTCACTTATACCAACTACATCTAACTTTAGCCTATCCATCTCCCTTTTCAGATTCTCTAACCTACCACAACGATTCAAACTCCTAACATTCCACGCTCCGACTCGCAGAATGTCAGTATCCATCTTCCTGATGATCGCCCCCTCTCGTGTAGTCCCCACCCGGAGATCCGAATGGGGGACTAGTTTACCTCCGGAATATTTTACCCGGGAGGAAGCCATCATCAGTACATCTTTCATACAGAGAGAGCTGCATGTCCTCGGGAGGTGGTTACGGCTGTAGTTTCCCGTTGCTTTCAGCCGTGTAGCAGTATCAACACAGCTAAGCCATGCTGAGTATTATTACAAGGCCGTATCAGTCAATCATCTTGACTGCCGCCCTTGCAACAACCGAAAGGCTGCTACCCCCCTTTCGATGAACCATTCGTTAGTCTGGTCTCTCAACAGATACCCATCCGATATGGTTGCACCTGCGGCTCGGCTATCTGCATCATTGGGACACGCAAGCCTCCCCACCGCGGCAAGGTCACATGGTTCGCAGAGGAGGTTACATCTAATGATAGCGAAAACAACATAAAAAATAGAGTGGGACTGGTTACAGAAGAACATAGGAAATTCAATATATAATATTTTGAGCAAGAAACAAGTGATATTAGATAAGAAGTTCCAAACTTTACTTGATAATAAAGTAAAACACTAATAGTAATAAGAAGGCAAATATTCTGAGTGGTAATGAACACAAGTTCTTTGAACCTGTCAGAAATCTAACTCAAGTTGAATTTGATAGTAATGAAATGAACATTTTAAGTAAAGGGCCTAAATTCAATTGAGAAAAGGAGAATTATAATAGAAAAGAGTTTGTTAAATTAATAGCTGAAATTGAAGTAGCCATAGCTAACCTACCAGTTGATGAACAAATTCCTCTTAGATACGAAGTTAGTAGAACATTATCCAATATGATGGAACATACGGTAGAGAACCATAAGGAGTTGAACAAGAATATCAAATTATTGAAGAATAAGATAGATAATAATAATATTGTTGTGACAAAAGCTGATAAAGGTAATACTATTGTTCTGATAGGAAGACAGGATTATATTGAGAAGACTAAGAATTTTCTAACTAGCAATAATTTTGAATTGATAAAAAAAGATCCCACGTCTTCTATGCAGAAAAAACTTAAACAAATTCTCAATGACATTACTTTTTTATTAGACTCCAAAGACACTAACTGTTTAATTACCATGAATCCAGAAATACCTACTTTAAGGGCACTACTGAAAATTCATAAACAAGAAATTCCTATTAGACCAATAGTTAATTTTAGAAATAGTCCAGTATATAAGACGGCCAAATTCATACAAATATTTTTAAAAGAACACAGTTTTATAACCAGACGCATCGAATTAATACTATTGACTATTGTAACAGAATTAAAAACATTGAGCTAACAGACTACTACATAATACATAGTTTGGATATCAAAGATATGTACTCCAACATTCGTATCGTAGATACTATAAAAATTGTAAGAGAGAATTTAATGCAACACAGCAAATTAAGTAAGGTGGAAATTGAAGAATTTTTAACATTACTAGAATTTACTTTGGAAAATAACTATTTCGTTTTTGACAACAAAATTTACAAACAGTCTAAAGGCCTAGCAATGGGTTTGCTGGCTTCAGGTATTTTATCTAACATATTCATGGATTACATTGAATATAATAAAACAGTGGATAAAATAGATGGATTGATTACATGGTTGAGATACGTCGATGATATATTTGTTATTATCGATGAACAAAAGGTTAAACCTGATGTATATTAGAGTATTTAAATACTTTAGATAAACAATTGCATTTTACGATGGAATCTGAAAATGATAGGACTTTAAATTATTTAGATTTAACAGTTACTAGAAATTCTGTTCATTTTGATTTTCAAATTTTCAGAAAAGCTACTCAAACAGATACTACTATAAGAAATGACTCCAATCATCCAGGTCAACATAAAAAGGCAATATTTTACAGTTTAATTAATAGAGCTATGAACATACCTATGTCTAAGAAGAATCATAATAGAGAGATAAATATAATCCATCAAATCACTCATAGCAACGGATATTCCAAAAGATTTATTAATAGAATGATAAATAAAGTGAAAATAAGCATTATCAACTGGCTAAAATGTTCAGGAAAAAGAACATCAATGTCACATATAGAACGGATAATAATACTAATAAGATAATTTTCAATTCAGAAAAGATAGAGAATAAATGTATATTTAATAAATCAGGAGTTTACAAATTAACATGCCAAACATGTAAACAAGGATACATAGGACAGTCTGGTAGAAGTTTGGCTATAAGGTACAAAAAACATGTTAATGCGGTTAAACATAAAAGATATTCGGCAATGGGAGAACATATGATTGAAATGAATCATAATTTACAGACATTTCCAATGACATGAAATTATTACATTCGGCCAAAAAAGGAAAATTAATTAATGTTTTGGAAAATTTAGAAATTTACCTTACACAAAAAAATAATTTTGAATCAGGTTTAAATGAGAGAAGTGCAGAAGATAACCCACTGTATAGACTAGCATATGATCATTTAAGGAGCAAAAAGAAGAAAAACTTGAAGATCCTAAATTTATATAGTATTCTCATTCAGTTCAACTAAAATTTTATGTATTGTTCATTTATATAATATTTCTTTTTACTCTTCGATACGGTGTATTAGGACAATAAAGTGTAACACAAAAGATTGTGTAATAATGTTTTGTTCTTTGATCTGACCACAGAGGAAGGGAATGGTTGAGATTTACTGAAACATGTTTGGTTTAATAAATAAATAGTTTTTCTTTCATTTAATGAGTGTATTGATCAAGGTGGATTCAAATAAACTATTTTAAATAGTTACATTATACATTCAGACTAGTCAAGACGGACCAAACACAATATTAACCTATCATGGTTAAGTTTATTAACAAAACTTACAGTCTCGGCGGTGTAGTAGAAATTCCAAGGCACACGCCATAACTTACGACGTTGAGAGTTGAAGACAATCAATTAAAAACAAGCAGATGTTAACCCCGGCGTATCATTGAACTCAGTCAGGTTCCATGGGATCAGATGGATTCACAGCAAGGCATGAATCCTAAGAACATTTTCTTAGGATTTCGCCAAAAGTGATCTTTGCTCCAATACGTCTGATGATGCCCCTAGATGGGTCGAAACTAGTACCATGTAATTTATAATTTTGTGAATATATTTTAGTATTGAAAAGGTGGAAACGTTTACGTTGTTATTATTATTACTTATATATTATCTGCGGCCTTGTCGTTGCTCTTCACATTTGCCTCTGCAAATCTGTTTATTTGGCTTATTATTTTACGCGTATTTATTAAATCTTATTATATATTCAATCAATCACTACTGATCTGCATTTAGGGCAATTGCTCAGGTGGCAGATTCCCTATCTGTTGTTTTCCTAGCCTTTTCTTAAATGATTGCAAAGAAATTGGAAACTTATTGAACATCTCCCTTGGTAAGTTATTCCAATCCCTAACTCCCCTTCCTATAAATGAATATTCGCCCCAATTTGTCCTCTTGAATTTCAACTTTATCTTCATACTGTGATCTTTCCTACTTTTAAAGACACCACTCAAACTTATTCATCTACTGATATCGTCCCATGCCATCTCTTCACTGACAGCTCGGAACATATCATTTAATCGAGCAGCTCGTCTCCTTTCTCCCAAGTCTTTCCAGCCCAAACTTTGCAACATTTTTGTAACGCTACTCTTTTGTCGGAAATCGCACAGAACAAATCAAACTGCTTTTCTTTGGATCTTTTCCAGTTCCTGAATCAAGTAATCCTGGTGAGGGTCCCATACACTGGAACCATACTCTAGTTGGGGTCTCACCAGAGACAAATATGCTCTCTCCTTTACATCCTTACTACAACCCCTCAATACCCTCATTACCATGTGCAGAGATCTGTACCTTTTATTTACAATCATATTTATGTTATTACCCCAATGAAGATCTTTCCTTATATTAATACCTAGGTATTTACACTGATCCCCAAAGGGAACTTTCACCCCATCAACGCAGTAATTAAAACTGAGAGGACTTTTCCTATTTGTGAAACTCGCAACCCGACTTTTATCCCCATTTATCATCATACCAATGCCTACTGTCCATCTCACAATATTATCGAGGTCATTTTGCAGTTGCTCACAATCTTGTAACTTATTTATTACTCTGTACAGAATAACATCATCTGCAAAAGGGCCTTATCTCTGATTCCACTTCTTTACACATATCATTGATATATATAAGAAAACATGAAGGTCCAATACTACTGCCTTGAGGAATTCCCGTCTTAATTATTACAGGGACAGACAAAGCTTCACCCACTCTACGAGGACGGTTTGAAAAGTTCTCGGAATCACCGCTAGATGTCAGTGCTAGAACAACGAGGTTCTTGTGCAATAATCACACATCCTTTGTGAGTGAACACGTGGCGCGTCAGTGCTCTAGCTGCAGGAGTGTGGTAGTGACGACTCTTTGTTGTTGTTCCCGCGTAGTGATTTGTGACAATGGAAAAAACTGAGATTTGAGCAGTGATTAAATACTTTGTAAAGAAAGGTATGAAAGCAAAGGAAATTCATGCCGACTTTCAGAACACACTGGGGGACTCTGCTCCTTCATTTTGAGCTGTTGCTAAGTGGACCAGCGAGTTTAAATTTGGTCGGGAGAGCTTGGATTATGATCCGCGTAGTGAATGGCCAAAAAGTGTTACGACCCCAGAATTTATCGCAAAAGTGCATAAAATGGTCATGGAGGATCATCGACTGAAAGTGCGGGAGATTGCTGAAGCTGTAGGGATGTCTTCTGAATGGGTATATTATATTTTAACCGAAGAATTGGGTATGAACAAATTATCCGCAAGATGGGTGCCGCGGCTCTTGATAATGGACAATAAACGCACCAGACTGGAAATGTCTGAACAAAATCTGGCCCATTTTCAGTGCAACCAACAAGATGTTTTGCGTCGGTTTGTGACTACAGATGAAACTTGGGTCCACTACTATACCCCAGAGACAAAACAGCAGTCAAAGCCGTGGAAACATGCTGATTCACCACCACCAAAGAAAGCAAAGGCAGTGCGTTTGGTCGGAAAGGTAACGGCCTCAGTTTTCTGGAATGCAAAAGGCAGTCTGCTGATAGATTATCTTCGTACTGGTCAAACAATTACGGGGCAATACTATGCAAACCTCCTAGACCAACTACAGGAAAAGATACGCGAAACAAGGCCTGGTTTGGTAAGGAAAAAGGTCATCTTTCATCAGGACAACGCTCCGCCGCACACAAGTGTTATTGCCATGGCAAAACTTCATGAACTGGGGTACGAATTGTTGCCACATCTACCTTATTCACCTGATTTGGCACCATCAGACTTTCGTCTATTCCCCAAGCTGAAAATTTTCCTCGGAGGACGGAGATTTTCTACAAGGGAAGAACTGACAGCCGAATTGGAGAGGTATTTTGCAGGCCTGGAGGAATCTCATTTTCGAGATGGGATCAAGGCATTGGAACATCGCTGGACCAAACGCATTAGTCTACAGGGAGACTATGTTGAAAAATAAAAGCAGTTCCACCGAGGTAAGATACTTAATTGAGGCGTCTAGTATCAAAACCGGCCAAGTCACTCAAGGCATATTTTTCAATATGGACGAAAAACCTGTAGAGACAAAGCAATGATGGTCAGAAAAGATTCTTTTTCACAGTTATATCCTTAATGGTTTAATATTTAAGTTCCGCTGTTTTGAGAAATCTAACTCATAATTAACCCATTTTTTTGTTAATTTAAATTTTGACTTGGCCGTTTTTGTTGCAGTTTTGTACAATTTCACAAGGTATGTTTTTTTTTTGCTAGGGGCTTTACGTCGCACCGACACAGATAGGTCTTATTGCGACGATGGGATAGGAAAGGCCTAGGAGTTGGAAGGAATCGGCCGTGGCCTTAATTAAGGTACAGCCCCAGCATTTGCCTGGTGTGAAAATGGGAAACCACGGAAAACCATCTTCAGGGCTGCCGATAGTCGGATTCGAACCTACTATCTCCCGGATGCAAGCTCACAGCCGCGCGCCTCTACGCGCACGGCCAACTCGCCCGGTCACAAGGTATGAAAGTAAATCTTTCAGTTCTTCACTCGGAACAATATCCACATTACAGCACACAATAATGACAAAATACGAGCACACCGGAAATAGGATTGCTTTGGCGCCAATGATGGCAACAACGAGCTAGAATAACATAGAGAGGCGGAAGCGCTGCCTGGGTGAACCTAATAGAACGAACGTCCGCCATGTTTCCTGTTGTCACACAAGCAAGGGGGCATGGCCTTTAAATGACGAAAAGTGTAGAAAATGAGCATTTTAGAATCGCTGGGGGAGAATTATAGACCGTTGCGAAAGCTTGAAGCATGAAAGCGAATACCGCCACTTCATCATATTGCGGCACGAGGCCAACATCACGATCAGTTGATTGTAGGGTAGTTCGAAATCATCGCACAGTGACATACGAATAGGCCTCGAAATCGGAACAAGGGCGTTACCCTGCTTGGCTGTTGTTGTTAAGCGTAAATTAGAATAAAAACGATGGATATAAATATTTATGACAGGAAACCTTAAAATCATAGGGACCTACAATAGGTTATAACCTCATTATGTTCATATTTTTAAAATTATTGCATCCTCATGAGTACTGTGTTCCTTTCTTAATCTGTTTACGTTGGTTTTTCCCACGGACTCAGTGACGGATCCCACCTCTACCATCTCAAGGACAGTGTTCTGGAGCGTGAGACATTGGGTCGGGGGATACAACTGTGAGGGAGGGCTGCACCTGCTATGCTGAACAGGGGCCTTGTGGGGGGGGGGGGAGAAGGAAGCGGCCGTGGCCTTAAGTTAGGTACCATCCCGGCATTTTCCTGGAGGAGAAGTTGGAAACCACGGAAAATCACTTCGAGGATGGCTGAGGTGGGAGTCGAACCCACTTCTACTCAGTTGACCTCCCAGGCTGATAGAATCCCGTTACAGCCCTCGTGCCCCTTTTCAGATTTCGTGGCGGAGCTGGGAATCGAACCCGGGCTTCCAGGGGTGGCAGCTGCTCACGTTAACCAGTGCACCACAGAGGCGGCCCATGAATGCTTTACCACAATAATCGTTTAGTGTAATTATTTATTATAATGTAGGAGGGATATCATGTTTCTCCCATTACCATATCATACTGGGATTACTAGCTTGAAAGTTGTCCATTATGAAGTGTGGCATAGTTTTAAAAACCAAGGCAACAGACATCTACAATAAAGGCTGTACACTTTTCAAAAATAGCAGTAAAATGCTGTATTTACCATACTTCGTGTACGTTTGAACGAAATAAGTGTTTTTTGTGGTTACGTTTTCTTGGTGGTGGGCGCTCCATTTCCTTTATTTGTAAATGTGAATGAAAATTAAATAGGGCTGGAAATGTACAGAGCATAAGCAACTGAATTGAGTGGGATACCATTTATCTCTTTTCGCCCTCACAACGCATTGTTCGGTTAATTCCTTGTTCATTAAACGAAATCTGAAACAAAATTCGACAAATAATTACCGTGGTTATCCGTACTTTCGCTAAGTAAACAATAAAATGGATTTAATTACAAACAGAAATTTAAAAAAGGAATCTCGGCTATAATTCAGTAATACTTACTTAAAGTACGATATATCCTTGGTTTTATTACTCCGATTAGTACAACCATACGCTGAGCTTACGGCTGGCATTCTTGAAAGCGAGAATCTATGTTTCCACTTCTTAAAACTTAGGGAATTAAACTGGCATGCACGATCTCCCTGTCACCTCAACATATGCTCTCGCGCCAATTCGCTTTGTTTTGACAACCGTTAACATGGCTACCCCTTATCAACTTGCTTCAAGCAGGGAGCGCTGATGTCAGGTATACAGCCCCTCTATGTTATTCTAGCTCGTTGGATGGCAAGAAGCCCGCGAATACGTAAATCAGTGTTGCAAACAAACAAAAAACAAAATATAATGACTTCAAAGAATATATATTACAAGGAACGATTTTGCCTACTGGTATTATCACATTGTTGCTTAATGTAACAACACAAGATTCCAGACAATAATGCTGCATCATAAAGGTTGTCGCTCGTTCCTTGACTTGGCCGGTTTTGAATTCACTGGCTGCATGACTTGGCCGATTCTGTTGCACGACCGAGAATTCAGTGTTCTATAACATGAAGACATGGACGATTTTAAAGCATATTATTGTTTCACCTGATAGTGCTATACTTCTACTTCGAATTGATAACCTTAACTCATTTTCGTAAATTTTGTGACTTGGCCGGTTTTGATACTATACGCCTCAATTCTAGTACATTCCGAGAACTTTTCAAACCACCTACGTAATTTTCTGAGTTCTATTTTCTAGAAACAGAGCCACCCATTCAGTCACTCTTTTGTCAAGTCCAATTGCACTCATTTTTGCAAGTAGTCTTCCATGATCTACCCTATCAAATGCTTTAGACAGGTCAATCACTATACAGTCCAATTGACCTCCTGAATCCAGGATATCTGCTATATCTTGCTGGAATCCTACAAGTTGGGCTTCAGTGGAGTAACCTTTCCTAAACCTAAACTGCCTTCTATCAAACCAGTTATTAATTCCGGAAACATGTCTTATATAATCAGAAAGAATGCTTTCTCAAAGCTTACATGTAATGCATGTCAAACCGACTGGCCTGTAATTTTCAGCTTTATGTCTATCACCCTTTCCTTTATATACAGGGGCTACTATAGCAACTCTCCATTCATTTGGTATAGCTCCTTCATGCAAACAATAATCAAACAAGTACTTCAGATATGGTACTACATCCCAACCCATTGTCTTTAGTATATCCCCCGAAACATTATCAATTCCAGCTGCTTTTCTAGTTTTCAACTTTTGTATCTTATCATAAATGTCATTGCTGTCATAGGTAAATTTTAATACTTCTTTAGTATTAGTCACCTCCTCTATCTGAACATTATCCTTGTAACCAACAATCTTTACATACTGCTGACTGAATACTTCTGCCTTTTGAAGATCCTCGCATACACACTCCCCTCGTTCATTAATTATTCCTGGAATGTCCTTCTTGGAACCTGTTTCTGCCTTAAAGTACCTATACATACCCTTCCATTTTTCACTAAAATTTGTATGGCTGCCAATTATGCTTGCCATCATGTTATCCTTAGCTGACTTCTTTGCTTGATTCAATTTCCTAGTAAGTTCCTTCAATTTATTCTTACTTCCTCAGCCATTTCTATTTCTTTCCAGCCCACACCTCCTTTTAGTCTCCTTACTTCTCTGTTATATAGTGGATCTTTACCATTCCTTACCACCTTTAAAGGTACAAACCTATTTTCACATTCTTCAACAATTGCTTTAAACCCATCCCAGAGTCTGTTTACATTTTTATTTACCGCCTTCCACCGATCATAGTTACTTATTAAAAACTCCATGGTACTGCATAATAGTCCTAATTTTAATATCTTCCTTTCTTTCACATTTATTTTTAATTGCCACAAAAACAGCTTTGTGATCACTAATACCATATATTACTTCAGTTTCTCTATAGAGCTCATCTGGTTTTATCAGCAGCACATTCAGAATATTCTTCCTTGTAGTTGGTTCCATCAATTTCTGAATCAAGTGCTTTCCCATATCAACTTATTTGCCATTTGTTGGTCATGCTTCCTGTCGTTCGCATTACCTTCCCAATTGACATTTGGTAAATTGAGATCTCCCGCTACAATCACGTTCCTTTCCTGGTCTGTACACTGTACAACCAAGGGAAGATGAGGAACAGGGAACTGTTGCCGAGAAGTGTGGAAGTAGGAGAAAGGGAAGAGGTACACTCCAAAGACATCAAGTTGCTTGTTATCTTTAGAGATGAGCCTTGCCCCTAGAATTTCGTGTTTGTCATCTTTAAAGATAAAAATTTCATAATGTTCCATACTGAAATGTATCACAATGAAATTGAAATAATAAATAAGGTAGTTCAACCTATTCAATACAAATAAATATGAAATGTAGTATTACATTCCTATTTAATTAAAAGCGGAAGCGGTACCGGTTTTGACCCTAATCTGGGTCACCATCAGCCGAATAAAATGCAAAAAACAATGCATAGGTAAATAAGAAATTAAAGAGTGAGTCTTTCATAAAAACAGTTGAAGAGGCAAAATATGTTAATGGGGATTGGCACTGTGCAATTTTAAATCGTAAAATCTAGAAGAAGTAGAAAGTCAGTCACTTATAAGAAGTAAGGCGCGATCTTCTGAATAGTAGCACAACACACGCAAATTTCAGCACTGTCTCATAATGTTTACAAGAAGAGGTGAAAAGTTAAATGAGCCAGCGAATGAGGCATGATGTCACAATATAATTAATGAATATGAAGTCCCAAAATTTGTTTAGAATTCGAAGACGAGTCGCTTGATTGAAGCTCCTGAAGATCAGCGCAACACACTCAATGTCCGGCACTGTGCTTTCAAATGCCGACTGAACTCGGTGAATAGCTTGACGAACCAGTCTGTAATTGCTTCGGTTGCGAAAATGTGTGTGTACAATTTAATATAATAATTTAAGTACGTAAACAGGATCTTGTAGATTCTTTAGAACAGTTGACGTAAAAAACAATTGTGAAGAGAAAAATGGTAAAAAGCGCAATACCAGAAACAAATGAGAAGCGTATGTGCACAGTGCGCTACTTCTTGAAGATAAGAATTCAGGTCGTAATTGAGGTAGTCCAAGGCAGCGCAAGGTACGAGGTTAAATTTGAATGTAAAAACCCAAAATGCAGGTGGCACTATAGTATTTTTTTTTTTTTTTTTGAGAGGGGAGGTGAAAAGAAAAGATAGAATAAGTTAATAAAGGAAGAGGATTAGTAGATAAGAGAAGATGAAAGGGTTGGAAGTTGAAAGAAGATGGGAAAGGATAAGATAGGGAATTAAAGGAGGAGTATTTTAGGGTGGGTTAGGAGGGTGGGTTATTGGAGGTAGAAAACGTGGGTAGGAACTTTGTAAGGCATGGAAAATTGAATCTGGGTTTTGAAACTTAGAATTTTTACGAAGAAGAATTAGGAAGTCAAATAGGATATTGGGTTTTTCAGAAATATCATTTAAATTGAAATTAGGGTTGAAGTATTGGTCAAGGTGAATAAAACAATTTTCAGTAGTGTTAATGATTTTAAGTATTTTTATGTCTTTTTCAATATTGGTGAAATTATGCTTGGAGTCTTGTATGTGTTGTCCTATAGCAGAGAATCTGTTGTATTTAATGGCGTTGATATGTTCAGAGTATCTGATGTTAAAGCTGAGGCCAGTCTGTGTGATGTACGAGGAGCTGCAGTTGTTACATTTTAATCTGTATACTCCAGAATTAGAAAAAGCATTAGATTTGTTTACTGATTTAGAGTTGTGTAATATATCAAGATTTCTGTTATTGGTTCTAAAATAAATTTTCATGTTGTGTTTTTTAAGAACATTCATTATTTTATAAGCATCTTGAGTGAAAGTAAAAGTGGAAAATGCAGTGGGTTTGGCTTTGTCTTTTGATAACGTAGTTTTAGGATGGTGTTTGAATTTGTTGATGATACGGTTTATGAAAGAGTTGTTAAAGCCATTAAATTTAGCGATATTATGGATGGTGTTCAATTCATTATTTAAATCTTTTTTAGACATAGGGGTGTTGAAGGCACAAAAAATTAGGCTGTTATAAGTAGCACGTTTATGTGCTTGAGGGTGTGAAGAATCTTGCCGTATTGTGGTTGCTGTTTGGGTTGGTTTTCTGAAAATTTTGTAAGTTAAAGAAGAAGGATGTCTTGTTATAGTTAAATCTAGAAAATTAAGAGTTTTGTTGTGTTCTTTGACATCTTTAACTTTTTCGTAGCTTACAAATTTTTCTTTCACCAGAATGAATACTCCCCCTCCTACCATTCCTATCCTATCTCTACGATACACCCTCCAGTTGCGTGAAACAAATGCATCCATTATATCATTTCTCAGCCATGATTCAACTCCTATTACAATATCTGGTAAGTATATATCTATTAAGTTACTTAATTCTATTCCTTTCTTTACAATACTTCTACAGTTGAGCACTAACATTTTTATGTCATCCTTACTTGATTTCCAGTTCCCTGTTCCCTTAATACCGCTCCCTAGGCCACCCTGTTTCCCTGAATGTATCTCCCTATAACCCTTCTAAACAAATTTCCTAACTTATATGTACCACTGCGGTTTAAGTGAAGGCCATCTGAGTGCAGATCCCTCTCACCCACCCATTAGGATCTAGAAAACTCACTCCCAGTTTCCCCACATACCCACTCCATAGTCTCATTTAAATCCCCAATCACCTTCCAGTCAGTATCCTTCCTACACAGTATTCCACTGATAACAATCTCCGCTTCCGTAAACTTCATCCGTGCTGCATTTACCAGGCCCCACACATCCCCAACTATGTTGGTACTTATACCTGCTTGTCTTACATTGTTAGTACCAATGTGAAACACTACCACCTTCTCCTTTCCCTCCTCCTTCTCTTCTACTTTCCTCAACATCTGCCTTAACCTAATTCCTGGATAACACTCTACCCTGGTACCCTTTCCTTCACACACTTTCCCGACATGTCTAATGATGGAATCCCCCATGACCAGAGCCTCAACCCTACCCACCTCATTTGATCCCCTCCCCTCCTGGTCAGTCCTATCTTTCCTGACAGCTGCAGAAGCTACTCCCTCCTCCCTTTTCTCCATCCCATGACCCTGTTCCACCTGTCTTTTCCTATCCACTACTCCATATTTCCCTTTCCTACCTCTTCCCTTTCTCCTACTTCCACACTTCTCAGCAACAGTTCCTTGTTCCTCATCTTCCCTTGGTTGTTCTACCTGCAGTGACTCGTACCGATTTCTCACTGACACCTGTCCTGAATTCTGATCCTGAATGGAGCCCTTAGCCTGCAATCTCCTTCCCCTTAAAACATTAGACCACCGAGCTCGATAGCTGCAGTCGCTTAAGTGCGGCCAGTATCCAGTATTCGGGAGATAGTAGGTTCGAACCCCACTGTCGGCAGCCCTGTAGATGGTTTTCTGTGGTTTCCCATTTTCACACCAGGCAAATGCTGGGGCTGTACCTTAATTAAGGCTACGGCCGCTTCCTTCCACTTCCTAGCCCTTCCCTGTCCCATCGTCGCCATAAGACCTATCTGAGTCGGTGCGACGTAAAGCAACTAGCAAAAAAAAAAAAAAACATTAGACCACCTGTCTTCTACAATTCCCTCCTTTCCTTCCCATCCCTCTATTACACCTACTGTATACTGTACATTGTTTGAGGGAGGCCTACTTTCCTTCCTGTCCTCTGAAAGAATCCTAATTATCTCCCTCAAGCTCTCCAATTCCTCCCTCATACCCCTTAATGCCTGGCCACACTTGTGCTCCTTAGCCATTCTTTACTAAATAATGAGAAGAAACGGAAAAATAAGATAACTTATTCTGTGCAAAATAAAAATGAAAGGAAAGAAATATTGTCTAGGTTAGTTCACAAAGATCACACGACAATAAGTTAATTAATATAGGCTACTACTACACTTATGCCTTTGCTGGCAGGACCTAGTGTTTACAGTGCACTATGTCTTCTGGTATAGGCTAGAGCAATTTTGTTACTTTCATAGATCTGTCTCTGTCTTATCCTTGGCTTTGACAATATGAAAGTGACTGAGGTATGAGCGATGCTAGTAATGCCAATCCTTATGCAGCCAGTCCCTGCTATGAATGGTGTGAAAATGTTGCTCATAGGGTTGGTTGGTGTATGCATTTCAGTGGGCTTGGCAGACCGATATGTAATAGCAATTCTGGCTCGGTGAGGAAAGCAATGGGAAACTACCTCACTCCTCATTTCCTTAGTACACCTCTTCAGTGATGCCTAGGCCATCTATGACAGCTGATGGCAGAGCTGTTGAGGATCCTACCAGCGTCATCGCTGACGGACTGAACATACATACATACATACATACATACATACATACATACATACATACATACATACATACATACATACATACATACATACATACATACATACATACATACTACACTACAATACTACTTAATTGTACGATTTTTTATTCCTACAACACGCTAACAGGATGAAAATTGCTGTTAATTACTGGAAACAGAGAATAATACACAAGAATTACGAAGTTCTTAACTGCAGTTAAGTCTACCCTAATTACAACAACAGAATTCTTTAGCTGTAGACTTATATTTGTCCTTTAAATAGCTTTTCCTTCTTATTTTCTTCTCAATTTTTAAGAAATTGATGCAAATTTTCTCTTTCTTCTTCGGAACAGGTCCATGCAGTTGAGTTAGGCTTTCATTTGTAATTTTAAACAGTGTTGTCCTTAACAGTTCGAATATCTCTTTTGTCTTGGTCACTGCCACTGCGATTTTATTCATTCCGAATTTGCGTTACTCTGAATTCCTTGATATCTTATGTAATTTATTAATTGTGTAACTTCAATACTAGTAATCGCGTTCGTCTTAATTTGATTGAGTTTGATTGATGGAATAGGGGAATGGCACAATATCTAATGGAAGAATCTGTATCTTTCTTGCAAATCAGAAGTGTGTTTAATAATTAATTTCAAAACACCCCAGAATTCTCATAAATAGTGTTTCCTTGGAAGTAACCCCTCTCCTAACTAAAAACAAATCATTCTATCAAATATTTGCCTTGTGATTTCTAACATTGTTATTGTAGAGGAATTTCTAAAACTTGGCATTAAACCAATGTCTCCTATTAGAGGCAGGTCTAACAATCCCTGGATTTTCCTACATTCTCAGTTCTTGGAGGCAGATTTATGTTCAAATTGAAGGCTTTAATAAACTTCCAGACTCACTCCAAATTGAATATCTTCAGTGTAAATGCAATTACTGCTATATACAAAACACAAACTTATCGGGAGACACAAAAAACTATCTGGAGGGAAGATTGGGCATCAAATACTTTGGAAACATCATTAATTGAGCGAGATAAGATACCTGAATAAAAGAATTGAGAAATAACCAAGAATGTATTATCACATCAAGAAATTACCCCAGGGCACTACAGCCCTTGAAGAGCCTTGGCCTACCAAGCAACCGTTGCTCAGCCCAAAGGCCTGCAGATGACGAGGTGTCGTGTGGTCACCACGACAAATCCTCTCGGCCGTTATTCATGGCCTTCTAGACCGGGGCCGCTATCTCACCGTCAGATAGCTTCTCAATTCTAATAATGTAGGCTGAGTGGACCTCGAACCAGCCCTCAGATCCAGGTAAAAATCCCTGACCTGGCTGGGAATTGACCCCGGAGCCTCCGGGTAAGAGGCAGGCACGCTACCCCAACACCCCAGGGCCGGCACATCAAGAAATTACAAAATATAATATTTGTAGGCACATGACAGGCATTTCATGAAATTAGAATTCACATAGCAGGTTTTACACAAAAATTTCTGGTTGAAATTCAGGTCCTATAAATGCCAAAAGTTTATTGATTTAGCATGCAAATGAAATAATTTACATGAATTTTAAAAATAGTCAGGCGTGAATATTTCAACAATATATTTACCAGCTTCTCATTTTTCATGAGGCGAATTGTTGTAGAATGAGTAGTAATCTTTGGGAATCAGGTTCGTTAAAGTAAGTAAATCTTTGTATTTTACTATGGAGATTTTTGTCAGTGTTCGATGCAGGGTTGGTGGTACTCCTGCGGATCCTGAAGCAGATCGCAATTTCCTTATTTGAAGAAGCTGGTACTTGGATGTATGTCGAAATCAGATAAATATTTCAGAGCAAGTATATCTGTGACACTTGCATCGCCAGCAACCTTTCCTGGGCAAAGAGAAGAGAGTGTTGAAATGGCTTCGTAGTTTTTGGAAAAGGTGTGATCATTTTTTTTTTTAAATTTTTTTTTTGCTAGTTGCTTTACGTCGCACCGACACAGATAGATCTTATGGCGACGATGGGACAAGGAAGGGCTAGGAGTGGGAAGGAAGCGGCCGTGGCCTTAATTAAGTTACAGCCCCAGCATTTGCCTGGGGTGAAAATGGAAAACCACGGAAAACCATTTTCAGGGCTGCCGACAGTGGGGTTCGAACCTACTATCTCCCAAATACTGGATACTGGCCGCACTTAAGCGACTGCAGCTATCGAGCTCGGTAAAGGTGTGATCAAGATGATGTAACACATACGGCTGTTTTCTTCTTGCCAGCCGAGCCCTTGCAATAAAATCACTTGGGACATACAACAGAGCTTTGAAGTAATGCTCCAAAGTAGAATGCACACTGCAACTTTCATAACTGTATGCCTTTTTTTAGGTAAAGCTACTCGATTGTTGCCATTGTACTGAGAGCTGATATTAGCACCTTGTTTCTATTTTGATAGCCACAACCGTCCAATATTAAGTTAATATAATATAAATGGTCCATTATTAGACATTATAAATTTTCCAGCTACTCATTCCTGGTTGCCAGTGTTTTGCTCCAGTGTGCTAAGTTGGGCTCATCAGTTGGTGAATAGCAATAATGGACCATTTATATGGCATTATAAATTTACTGATTCAGGACAAATATTTCAGGTTCCCTATGGGAATCAACATCCATATCATCTATATTCAGGTCACGTGAGCTACTGAAGGGGGGGGCAAGCTTTTGATGTAATCAACAACGCTTGAAGCAAAACTACTTACTGAAACTCCTCTGCTGGTTTCCTGCCAAATGTAAAGGTTGACGTCACCATTGTTGAGACAGTAGGGTGGAGAAATTGAGTATTTGTAACTTTCTTTTGTAGTACAGTACACCGGGTGAGTTGGTCGTGCAGGTAAGGGCGCGCAGCTGTGATCTTGCATCCGGGAGATAGTGGGTTTGAACTCCACTGTCGAAAGCCCTGAAGATGGTCTCCCGTGGTTTCCCATCTTCACACCAGGCAAATGCTGGGGCTGTACCTTAATTAAGGCGATGGTTGATTACTTCCCACTCCTAGCCCTTTCCTATCCTATCGTCGCCAAAAAGACATTGTGTCAGTGTGACGTAAAACAAATTCTAGTATAGTGCACTCTCTTCCAGTTTTTGGAGCAAGAAGAACACAATGAACGTCCATTGTTATTACATGATGAGTATCAGAGGCCTTTTCTTTTGTTACTGCCTTTGCACTTAACACTTCATCCTTCATTTTCAAGTGCACAATGAATTTATCAAGGTCAAGGTTTCCTGACATTTGACATGCATCACATTGATCATTTCGAGGCATGTGTATCCCGATTTTCTCTTTTTCTAGTTGTCCCACAAACCGAGGTCTGGACCCACGGGGCAGGCCCCTTTCTTCATACCAATCACGGGAACATGCCGTGTATATTTTGAAATGATAGAAATCCACTTTTAACGTAAGTCTTTCCGGTGAATGATCTGCAGTAGTGGCCAGGAACTTTTGAGATTAGTGCCAACCATTCCAAGAAATATTTTCTTTTATTTTCAGCATCTTTGAATTGTCTGGCAGATTGTATGGCAGAGATGTTAGGCTGGGTGTCTAGGTCATCAGGAATGTCATCATCAGTGCCACCACCGTCATTGCTTTCTCTCTTGTCAGTGCTCCACTGAAGGAAAGAATCTCATTTAATGCCCAGTGTGTTTAGGAACATTAGTCTACAGACCCTTATCTGCTGCCATCTCCTGTTGACGAATTATAGTCTTGAAAATGATTCTTCTTCTGCTTTCCTGAGATTCCTAATTTTCTCTGTTTGATTACATGGAGGCTGGTTACTAATCTTTTGATGGAGACTTTCTTAGTGTCCCATGATGGGAGATTCCAGAAATATTTATATACTGTACTTCTTCACAATCTCAAGTTGTAATTTGTCCACATAAAAAAAAAAAAAAACCACTTTGATTTTGTGTTAGTTGAAGCATGCATACATCTTTCAAACATGCTCCGGCCATCCCTGTCAACATCATGACTAATTTGAATACTTTTTTTTTTTGCTAGGGGCTTTACGTCGCACCGACACAGATAGGTCTTATGGCGACGAACAATTTGAATACTACTATCCCTACGATACCCAGTGTAAACTACGCCTTTAAGTCAATTCTCTTACGTAGTTGCGTCTGCTGGTTTTCATTTGCTGCTTCTTTCCTATCAGCAAGGGTTTCCTGAGAAATTGGTGGACAGGTGCTGATCAATGGCATGGATTTACCGTAGGTTTCATTGCTGTGTGGAAAGAAGTGCATAATACCCTGGTCAGATTTAGTAGATATGTTTTCATTTTCTGCAATAAAAGATAATAAGGAGTGTATTATAATATTTTAACTGGAAGATAATTTTTTCTACAATATGTTAAGCAGTTAACTAACTTTATTGCAAGTTATCAAGTAATAAGAAAATAAATGAGAATCCAGTTTACAAAACATGGCAATTAACATGAGGTACGTTTGTGGGAAATGCGCTTGGTTTTATTACATAAATTACAGGTTGACTATCAAACCCATTCTCTTCAGATTTTTGGCGCTTTGTTTTTCAATACAGAGTATTAAGAATGAGGATTGCATAAACCTGTACATCAAATATGAGGGCCATTCAAAAAGAAAGGAGCTGGAGGCTATAAAATGAAAACCGCTGAAAGGATCATAATGCATTTGCCTGCGGAAGAAGGTGCGGCCCCTATAAGAGCGCTGAGGACCTTAACTCGCCGCTAGAGAGACATGGGTTCACACCACTTGACGACAGCTCGAGCACACCCACCCGTTGATCGTCCACTGCATCCAGTCGTGCTGACAACTGTGAAATGGAGGCTTCAAAAGAAGAGCAAAGGGGTGTAGAACATTTCCTGACAGCAAAATGAGTCAGGGAAACGAAAATTCATCGAAGAATGGCACATGTGTACGGAGAACAATGCACGTCTGTTGCAAGTGTCAAGGCGTGGCACTAGCGATTCAAGGAAGGACGGATGTCGTTGGCCAATGATACACGGTCTGGAACACCACACCGTATTACCGATGCCATTGTCCAGCAGGTCATTATGTAAGACAGGTGAGTTACGCTAGCAGCTATTGCCGCAGATGTCGGAGTGAGCGTTGGAAGTGTTCATGCCATCATTAAGGACAGATTGAAATTTTGCCAAAAGTGTACCCAATGGGTGCCTCACAGTACTCGACCTGCACAGAAAGCATGTCAAATGGACCTCTCTGCTGTGCTATGCCAAGGAAGGGGATGAGTTCCTGTCACGAGTGATGGCTGGAGACAACATGTGGTGTCATTACTTCGAACCCGAGTCCAAATGACAAAGTCTCCAGTGGAAGCATGCAGGGTCGGCGCAACCCTAAAAATCCAAGGTGAGCTAAAGAAGGCTTTGAGAGGCAAAGGATTTACCTCGGACGACGACGTCAAGCAGTATGTTCGGAACTGGTTCACAACGCAGCCCCAGCAATTTTACGAGACGGTCATTCACTGCCTTGTGTCGCAGTAGGACAAACTCCGCAACAGTGCTGGCAGTACTTTTGAAATAACGGTACAGGTTTTCATTTTATAGCTTCGGCTAGTTTCATTTTGAATGGCCCTT
Organism: Anabrus simplex; assembly: GCF_040414725.1. Taxonomy (NCBI): domain Eukaryota; kingdom Metazoa; phylum Arthropoda; class Insecta; order Orthoptera; family Tettigoniidae; genus Anabrus; species Anabrus simplex. The sequence continues at coordinate 47,320,241 of NC_090272.1, read as the reverse complement.
ATATATTTTCTTTAAAACCCCTTAACCTCATGGCACTACAGCCCTGAAGGGCCTTGGCCTTCCAAGCGACTGCTGCTCAGCCCGAAGGCTTGCAGATTACGAGGTGTCGCGTAGTCAGCACGATGAATCCTGTTGGCTGTTATTCTTGGCTTTCTAGACCAAAGCCACTGTCTCACCATTGGATAGCTCCTCAATTCTAGTCATGTAGGCTGAATGGACCTCACACCAGTCCTCAGATCCAGATAAAAATCCCTGACCTGGCCGGGAATTGAACCCGGAGCCTCCGGGTAAGAGGCAGGCACGCCACCCCCATACCACGGGGCCGACATTTTCTTTAAAATAGGAAGCCAAAATAACGAGTACATTTTATTAGTTAGCATGTTAAATCAAGTATTAGTTGGCAGCTAAACATTGTTGGAAAGGTCAGGTTCTTCCTGAATGACAGACATGGATAGATCCGACGAACTCGGTAGTGGTAGTAATAGCTCTTAGCATAGTGGGGGAGAATATCACTTTGGCTGTCAGGATCAGTCTCTTCGGTATTCAAAAGCTGCTCCAAGCTTTGCGAGGGAGATAATATTCTTTCCATTGCCACGGAAAGAGACTGCGTTCACTTTACAATATTTACCTGTAAATACAGGCATGAAACATTGTGGCTGTCAACATGACACTTCATCCTGGTAGTGGTGCAAACATCCAAGCTCATGGGGAAGAAGAAAATGATGTTGGTGAAATTACGCTTGAGGAAGTGGAAAGGATGGTAAATAAACTCCATTGTCATAAAGCAGCAGGGATAGATGAAATTAGACCTGAAATGGTGAAGTATAGTGGGAAGGCAGGGATGAAATGGCTTCATAAAATAATAAGATTAGCATTGAGTGTTGGTAAGGTACATTCAGATTGGACAAAAGCAGTAATTGCACCTATCTATAAGCAAGGGAACGGGAAGAATTACAACAACTATCAAGGTATCTCATTGATTAGTATACCAGGGAAAATATTCGCCGGCATCTTGGAAGGGAGGGTGTGATCAGTCGTTGAGAGGAAGCTGGATGAAAACCAGTGTAGTTTCAGACCACAGAGAGGCTGTCAGGATCAGATTTTTAGTATGTGCTAGGTAATTGAAAAATGCTACAAGAGGAATAGGCAGTTGTGTTTATGTTCCGTAGATCTAGGGAAAGCATATGATAGGGTACCGAGGGAAAAGATGTTTACCTTACTGGGGGACTATGGAATTAAAGGTAGATTATTAAAATCAATCAAAGGCCTTTATGTTGACAATTGGGCTTCAGTGAGAATTGATGGTAGAATGAGTTCTTGGTTCATGGTACTTACAGGGGTTAGACAAGGCTGTAATCTTTCACCTTTGCTGTTCGTAGTTTACATGGATCATCTGTTGAAATGTATAAAATGGCTGAATCCCTCAGTTAGGTGGAAATGTAGTAAGCAGTCTGGCCTATGCTGACGACTTGGTCTTAATGGCAGATTGTGCCGAAAGCCTGCAGTCTAATATCTAGGAACTTGAAAATAGGTGCAATGAGTATGGTATGAAAATTAGCCTCTCTAAGACTAAATTGATGTCAGTAGGTAAGAAATTCAACAGAACTGAATGTCAGATTGGTGATACAAAGCTAGAACAGGTCGATAATTTCAAGTATTTAGGTTGTGTGTTTTCCCAGGATGGTAATATAGTAAGTGAGATTGAATCAAGGTGTAGTCAAGCTAATGCAGTGAGCTCGCAGTTGCGATCTGCAATATTCTGTAAGAAGGAAGTCAGCTCTAGATGAGACTATCTTTACATCGGTCTGTTTTCAGACCAACTTTGCTTTATGGGAGCAAAAGCTGGGTGGACTCAGGATATCTTATAACAGACATGAAAGTAGCGAGAATGATTGCTGGTACAAACAGGTGGGAACAATGGCAGGAGAGTACTCGGAATAATGAGGAAATAAAGGCTAATTTAGGAATGAACTCGATGGATGAAGCTGTACGCATAAACCGGCTTCGAGGGTGGGGTCATGTGAGGCGAATGGAGAAGGATAGGTTACCTAGGAGAATAATGGACTCTGTTATCGAGGGTAAGAGAAGTACAGGGAGACCAAGATGACGATGGTTAGACTCAGTTTTTAATGATTTAAAGATAAGAGGTATAGAATTAAATGAGGCCACAACACTAGTTGCGTATCGAGGATTGTGGTGACGTTTTGTAAATTCATAATGTAATGTATGTATGTATGCATGTCTTAATTACTATAGAGAAAACCTACTTTTTTATTAACAGTGCTGTAATACCTTCCTGCACTCACATACACTTTGTCACGCCTTGACACTGAACTACACAGAGCTCCATGTGATACTGTTTACCATTTTGTCCTCATGTGTCCTTAGAATACCAGTTATGTGCAATTTCTTGCACATAGCAGGTATTAACTTACAGCTTCCATGCATTGGTACATAGTAGGTATTGCATTTACACTGACGATGTTAGAGTACCAGTTACTGGATTTATTGATCCTCTTACAAAGAAAGCCGGTGGGTGTGTCAAACTGAGGGTCACTTAGCTAGACACTGTTGTGATAACGACACAGTAATAAATGAGAACGCCTCATTAAATCAAAACAGTAATCCTCGTGGCAGGTTTAATCTATCAGAATTTTGTCAACTAGAAGGGAGTAGCGTGGTGTAGGGGTAGCGTGCCTGCCTCTTACCCGGAGGCCCCAGGTTTGATTCCCAGCCAGGTCAGGGAGTTTTACCTGGACCTGAGGGCTAGTTCGAGGTCCACTCAGCCTACATGATTAGAATTGAGGAGCTATCTGACGGTGAGATAGCGGCCCCAGTCTAGAAAGCCAAGAATAATGGCCGAGAAGATTCGTCATGCTGACCACACGACACCTCGTAATCTGCAGGCCTTCGGGCTGAGCAGCGGTCGCTTGGTAGGCCAAGGCCCTTCAAGGGCTGTAGTGCCATGGGCTTTGGTTTTTAAAAGGGAATAGACAATAATAATAATAATAATAATAATAATAATAATAATAATAATAATAATAATAATAATAATAATAATGTTATTTTTGTTTTACGTCCCACTAACTATTTTTTAAGGTCTTCGGAGACGCCGAGGTGCCGGAATTTAGTCCCGCAGGAGTTCTTTTACGTGCCAGTAAATCTACCGACACGGGGCTGTCGTATTTGAGCACCTTCAAATACCACCGGACTGACCCAGGATCGAACCTGCCAAGTTGGGGTTAGAAGGCCAGCGCCTTATCCGTCTGAGCCATTCAGCCCGGCAAAGGGACTAGACAAAAAATGGAAACAAACTGTCAGGAAAACTACTCTTCAAACAACTGCTATGTCTACAATGCTTCAGTGTTCCCAAGATCAAGACTGTAGTCCTTTACCATCAGTTGAAACTTCTTTAACCTCTACTTTGGAATCTCCTCAAACCCCCTCATGTGTGCATCTCACTGGATCAAAGAGACCAATGTCACTGTCCAGCAGTGAAATTACTGTACAAAAGACCTTGATAATAAGAAACCACCCCTTACAACAGCAACTGCCGGGTTGAGTGGCTCAGACGGTTGAGGAGCTGGCCCTCTGACACCAACTTTGAAGGTTCAATCCTGGCTCAGTCCGGTGGTATTTGAAGGTGCTCTAAGTCAGCCTCGTGTTGGTAGATTTACTGGCACGTAAAAGAACTCCTGCAGGACAAAATTCTGGCACCTTACTTTCTCCTAAAACCGTAAAAGTAGTTAGTGGGATGTAAAGCATATAGCATTATTATTACAACAGCACCTAGTACATCTGAACAGGCTGGGAAACACAAGACAAAACAAACTTATAACAACCAAAGACAGAGAAAGAAAGAACTACTAGCAATATGCTTAAGCCAATTTAAGCAAGTTCTAGAAGCCACCTCTCAGTCACTTACAACTCCAATCCTTTTTTTAAAAATAGTATTGATGGTAATGACATAACAACAGTAGCTTCCAATTACAGCCAAGATTAGAGGGTTTAGCTCAAGCCCTTCAAAAACGATATCCTTACTACACAGAGAAGTCCATAAAGAACAAAAGCACCTGAATAGTCAAGAAACTGCATAAGGCTAGCAATCAAAACCGAGATGAGGCAAATAACAGTTTACTTCCCTTACATAATGATGATATTCCTTTTTTTTTTTTTTTTGCTAGGGGCTTTACGTCGCACCGACACAGATAGGTCTTATGGCGACGATGGGATAGGAAAGGCCTAGGAGTTGGAAGGAAGCGGCCGTGGCCTTAATTAAGGTACAGCCCCAGCATTTGCCTGGTGTGAAAATGGGAAACCACGGAAAACCATTTTCAGGGCTGCCGATAGTGGGATTCGAACCTACTATCTCCCGGATGCAAGCTCACAGCCGCGCGCCTCTACGCGCACGGCCAACTCGCCCGGTGATGATATTCCTTCTGCAGATGCTTGTCATTCTTATGACTGTCCGACTCGTTAGTTGAATGGTCAGCGTACTGGCCTTCGGTTCAGATGGTCCTGGTTTCAATTCCCAGCTGGGTTAGGGATTTTAACCTTTATTGGTTAATTCCAGTGGCCCGGGGGCTGGGTGTTTGTGCTGTCCCAAACATCCCTGCAACTCACACACCACACATAACACTATCCTCCACCACATTAACAAGCAGTTACCTACGCATTAGGGTTGGGCACTATGTCCCTGTTTCGGCATACTGTGTCGATGCACAGTTGTTCTGCTGTTCCGGAACGCTAAGAGTTACATGTAATTACATGTAATAAATATAAACGTTACAAGTTATCTTCGTCATCGTCAAATGATTCCACTATTATATGCCTTTTCAAGTAGAATATCAACAAACTCACATTTTTGCAACATTTGAGCATTGCTTCAAATTTGAGATGGTCCATAGAGATCCAATTTAAAACTGTTCTTCAACTTTTATTCTACAACTTCATATCCTCAATGTGTTCTACAACTTCACCATATGCCTCTGACTTTCGTCTTTTATCTTCAAGATTATGATTAACTTCGGATCTCTCGACCAACCTTTGACTTTTATTCTCTCTTCTTTATTTTGAATATATATGATTTTTCGCCATCGTCTAATTGTAACCGCCAGACAGTCAACTTTATTTTTATAGCAATCTTACTACTTGTTGTATAACAGTCTGTTGTTGTATCCATTGTTCCTATTATAGCAGCCTCCTAATGTTAATTTTGTTAATACTTCCACCATTGTATCTCATCACATTGTATATTTTTAAACCATCATTGTTATTCTTAATCTTATTTTACTTCAAATCTCTTCAAGATTTTTAAAATTCATTTCATTATTACATGTTAATTAGACGCTTATTTTCAATCTAAGGTTAAGACAAAGGCTGATGATGCCTTCATACAAGGCGAAACATGTACCACTATTAGTTAACAAATCTATGTAAATCATCCAAGACTAGACTTTGTATTGATTAGGTGGTCTATTTAATAAATAACTTACTGTTATTATTCCAATGCTAAGAGTTTCAGAAACATTCTCAAGCGAGACCGAGACAGTGACTGTCCCATCAGAAGCGCCACTATGCACTGCCCTTCGCCTACTAGCTGACTGTCGATACCAGTTGTGTGCCATATCTTTGTGTTTCGCTTGTATGGGTTAATTATTATTTTCATGTTCTGCTTATATATTGTGTACGTAAATAGAGTACTGACTAATGTTTCTTCAACTGTGCGAACTGTGCGAGTATACTTTTAATTGGTGAAAACATTGCGACATTTGTAAACACATGTACTGCCAGTGTAATTCTGACAGGTACCACTATTTCAGAATGAATGAAAACATTCTTATCCTAAAAACAAAATTTAGACATGATTTTTTGGGTGCGTATTTCATTCAGAGTTCCAACTGCTTTTTCACGTGCCGTGAAGTTTTATCCTGACCCTAATTACTTTTTTTTTTTTTTTGCCACGGGCTTTACGTCGCGCCGACACAGATAGGTCTTATGGCGACAATGGGATAGGAAAGGCCTAGGAGTTGGAAGGAAGCGGCCGTGGCCTTAATTAAGGTACAGCCCCAGCATTTGCCTGGTGTGAAAATGGGAAACCATGGAAAACCATTTTCAGGGCTGCCGATAGTGGGATTCGAACCTACTATCTCCCGGATGCAAGCTCACAGCCGCGCGCCTCTACGCGCACGGCCAACTCGCCCGGTGACCCTAATTACTTACAATACAGGTCAATACATTCAGCTGGTGAAAATATCCTTGAATTAGTTACTTTTAAACACCTGTACTGCCATTGTAACCGTGTTATGTGTATTTCATATTGACTGAAAAATCTTAACTTAAAAGCAGCCTTTAAACATGATTACTGGGCACGAATTTCAGTATTCCGACTGTTCCTTCATGTCCCACGCAGTTTTATGCTGGCCGTAACTACGCACAGCACATCCGGTACAGCAGCACTTTCCCGCTGACACGGAGCATGTCATGTTGCCTCACGGATTTCTCTCTACTGTACAGTTACAGTCGTGTGTGCCGGCACACTGTACTGAAACACTCCATCTCAAGCTCCTAATATTCCAGAACAACTGACTGTTCCGGTCTGCCCAACACTACTACACATGATGGATGCCGCCCACCCTCACCGGAGGGTCTGCCTTACAAGGACTGCACTCTGCTAGAAATAGCCACACAAAATTATTATTATTATTATTTATTTATCGATACGGCCACCTATGGGCCATGTTTATACAATCTTCCTTCTATCACACAGACTGATACACTTCTCTTTGCACTCTCGCCAAAGATTCTTAAGTCTTTGACTTCTTCTTGCTCGTTCTTCCACCGAGATGTTCCGTGGCTTTGCATGTTGCTCTTCAGACACATTCCTCATTCCCACAACCTTCTTCCTAAATGATGTCCTTTCTTTTATATCCTCCTCCTTGATACCTATTATTCCCATGGAATCTCAACAGTTTTCGATCACAGGAAGAGTATATACAACTTCTACTAAATAAACATCAACTTTCAGTTGTCTGTCTACAGGAAACTAACTTCCACGACAACTTTGTTTCCCATTTAAGATAGTTCAACATATATTACAAAAACCAAATTAGTCCAAATCATGCACGCGGAGGCGTAGCTACCTATGTTAAAAATAGTTTACAACATCAAAAAGTTCCTCATTACTGATTTGGAAGCAACTGCAATTTTATTATGCCTACCACAGTCTGCATGTGTATGCAATGTCTATTTTCCTACGAATAGTACATCTCACATTGATGATTTTTAAAACCTAATACACCAACTCCCCAAACCCTTCATTTTGATGGGTGAGTTTAATAGTGATAACAGTTTATGGGGTAGTCACAATACTGATGCAAGGGAGAAAGAAATGGGAAAGATATCAGATGAATTTCCTCTAGTATTATTGAACTCAACTGCTCCAACTCGTTTTGATATAACACACGTAACATATAGTAGTATAGATTTAACTATGTATGCCAGACATGGCTGCACTGTTTAACTGGTCCATTTATTCGATTCTACAAGGAAGTGACCACTTTCCCATTATACACAGTACTGCCATAAGTTCTGTCAGTAAAATCTAAACGCGCTGTAATATGGTAATTGTGAATGAAGAAGTGTGGCAACGCTGTATGTTGTCATCCACAAGGTCACCTTCACGACTCCGCCAGTAACCAGCTTGCAGTGTGTTAACAGCAGGCAGCAGTGAAAGTTGGAATGGGGAGTGTAAGGTGATCATATCACTGTTGTCTGGCTCCATGGCTAAGTGGTTAGCGTGCTGGTCTTTGGTCACAGGGGTCCCGGGTTCAATTCCCGGCAGGGTCGGGAATTTTAACCATCATCGGTTAATTTCCCTGGCATGGGGGCTGGGTGTATGCGTCATCTTCATCATCATTTCATCCTCATCACGACGCGTAGGTCGCCTACGGAAGTCAAATCGAAAGACCTGCACCTGGCGAGCCGAACATGTCCTCGGACACTTCCGGCACTAAAAGCCGTACGCCACTTCATTTTTTCATATCACTGTTTTGGCATTATTTCGTTACAGAAAGCGAGCTAAGGAAACTTTTTCTACACTGAAACGTCTCGGTATCAATGAATGTTTTGTGTTTTGAACAATAGCATGGTTTAAACGGGTACAACTGTTGATCACGTCAGATCAAGCCATCCTAGATGTGTATACAGAAAAGAAGTTGTGAATGCTATTCGTGCAAGGATTCAACGCAATCCTTTGCATAAACAAACAATTTTGTCTGATGATTTACATGTTGGTGCATATCAAAGATACACGCGGCATTTACTAACTGAAAAATTAAGGAGATACGCCGGGTTCAATCCCATGCTTTGTTAACAACGTAAGGGGAGAGCCAGTATCGATCCATCACTGCTGCTGACTGGCCTAATGGAAGTCCAGACCTCAACCCATTGGTTTATTCTCTGTGGCAGAGGCTTGAGGCAGTAGCATGTCAAAAACACTTCACTGGACACGATTTGTGCAGTTAACGATGAGTGGCCTTAACCTCTTTGCCGTTGTGTTGCCGCACATGGTGATAATTTTGAATAAGAGTATGTTCATTCTCTAACATCTTTTGTGGTTTTTGAATATACCGTATGTATATTAATGGGTTTGTGTATTTTTATTTAGTAGTTATATGCAGTGAAAGTACTGACAGAATTTAAGGCAGTACTGTGTAATTAACAATGATCAAACTTTTCCACACTCCACAACAAAACCCCAATATTGTAAATGGAATTTAAATATGGCCAATTGGGAAACATTTAGAAAGACTGTAAATAACCATTTAAATGACTTAACTCCAACAAATAAATTTCTTTCTAAGCACATCAATGATATTGTTCAAAGTCACTGAAATAATAATTAAATCTGCTGACCAGAGTATCCCAAAAATAACTCCCAGTCCCTCCAAGAAAACTGTTCCCTGGAAGAATGAGGCTATCAAAAATTGAAATCGTGCTTAATACCTCTACAAAAGAAATCCTGTGCCTGAAAATAAAATAAATTTTCAAAAATATTGAGCAATAGCAAGAAATAAAATTAGGTAAGAAAACTTCGTGGTTACCATTTCTCTCCTCCTTAAACACCCAAACTTCACAAAACGTTACGTGGAATAAAATCCAAAGAATAAGTGGTAATACAATAAGTCCTGTGTTACTTCTCTAAAAGATCCAGGTGATGGATCAATTAAATGAACCTTTTAAAAAAAACTATTAAAAAAAAAAAACAGAGCAACTCGCTAACTCATTTCCAGAAATCTCTAGCGATAAAAATTATGAACCTGAATTTCTTCCCATTTAGGCAACTTGAGATTCAGTAGACTTAAGTGAAACTGTACCTAGACCAGACTATGTTTATAACGATGCTTTACAGTTACACGAAATTGTTACAGAACTCATCTAGTACTGGCCCAGATACTATTTCGTATAAGTTTTTAAAACAGCTTCCACACAGTGCACTAAATTATGTACTTGTTATTTTCAACTATATATACAGTTCAAAACTATTTCCAGATCAATGGTGTGCTATTGTAGTGCCTATACCCAAACCTGGGAAGGACATGTTGATTCCAGATAATTATCATCCCATCGCTTTGACAAATACAATGTGTAAGTTAATGGAGAAAATTGTTAAGAGATTACACTGGTATTTGGAACATATACACATTTCTAGTAATACACAAAATGGTTCTTGCAAAATACATTCAACAACAGATACTTTGATATGTTAAGAATTAGAAATCTGAGAAGCTTTCCTGAATAACCAACACCTCGTAGTTGTTAGTTTAGACATTGAAAAGGCATGTGACATGGTGTGGAAAGACTGTCATTGAAACATTGATGAAACATAATAATTCAGGAAACATGCTCCACTTCATTTGTAATTTCCTTAAAGACCGCCGACTTCAAGTCGGGACAAATAGAATTCTTTCACAGGAAGTAACCATTGATAATGGAGTTCCCCAAGGATCAGTCATCAGTGTCACATTATTCCTCATTGCAATACATGGCATTGTCCCCAACATTCACTTACCAGTAAAGGATTACATTTCGCTGATTTAACTATATTAAGTGCAGAAAGAAATCAATTGACTACCGTACCAAACAGTTACTTCAAGAATCAATTGAGAATATTCAAAAATGGGATTCAAGTTTTCCAAAACCAGATGCATAATGTTCACCAAAAATATGCATTTAGTGCAAGACCCCGAGTTTACATGGGACTATAATAAAACTGAAACGGTAACAACTATCAAAATCTTAGGAGTTTTGTTCGATACTATGTTAAGTTGGATACCTCACCTGAAAATCCTTAAAGATGATTGCTAACGAAGGCTAAACATAATGAAACTCCTGGCAGCAAAGAACTAGGGGGCAGACTACCAAGTAAAATGAACACGTACAGAGTCATTATTAGGGATAAATTAGACTATGTCAGCATTGTATACAATTCTGCAAGAATGTCTTCACTCAAAATCCTTGATTCCATCCAGTCCACAGCTCTGTGAATTGCTCTAGGAGCCTTCCATACCAGTCCAGTATTCAAATAGAAGCAAATGAACCACCACTCACAATGAGACGTAGACAAGTAAGTTTGATTTACGTTCTCAAGGTATCAACTATGACTGAATCACGCATTAAGTTGTATGTTTTTCCTAATTATCACCAAGATATAAACATTCATTACCAGAGTAGCCAAGTTCCTTGAAGAATTAAATATAAATATCCCTCCAATACTCCTCTCAGACCATTCTCTTGATGTCCCACCATGGACAGTTACCCTTCCAACAATTAACTTTGAACTAAACAACAGAATCAAAGACCAAATGGACAGATTCAAAAAACTGCATTACAAGCGATAGTGTGTCCATCGTCGAAACACAATCTTATACAAGAAATACAGCTTATTTAACAAAATCATGAACAAAGAAAAACAAGCCATCCTTGTATGGATACCCTCACACAGGGGTATTCATGGCAATAAATCCTCTGATCAGGCAGCTAAAGAAGCTACATATCTCCCGTAAAGCGATCTAACAATAACTACCCCACACACAGACATGATTACCATGTTAAAACAAAATTATACCAACAGTGGAAGATAAATTGGCTTAAAACTTCAAACAGTAAACTCCTTGAAATAACATTAAAATCTATAGTACAACAATATCTTCACAACCTCCACAGGCAAGATCAGGTCCTAATACCTAGAATAAGGATAAGTCACATTTACCTCCTTGAGAAGAAACAACCTCCCATCTGCACAATATGCAATAGTGTGCCAACTGTGAAGCACATCATCAAAGACTGTCTACTGTATAACCAATCGCACCAGTAGCACGGTATACCTAAAATTAAAGAGGCACTTTCATCTCCTTCACTGTGCACTCAAATCATTTTTTATCAGACACTGGACTGTATTAAAAAATGTAACACTGGGTGGGCTGGCCGTGCAGAGAGTCGCGCAGCCGTGAGCTTGCATCCGGGAGATAGTGGGTTCAAGTCCCTCTGTTGGCAGCCCTGAAGATGGTTTTCCGTGGTTTCCCATTTTTACACCAGGCTGTACCTTAATTAAGGCCATGGTCACTTCCTTCCCACTCCTAGGCCTTTCCTATCCCATCGTCGCCGTAAGATCTATCTGTGTCGGTGCGATGAAAAGCAAAATAGCAAACAAAAAAAATGTAACTGTTCAATTTAAAATACTGAAATCTCTTATATTCGTCTTGTTCTTTACTCTGTACCCAATTGTTACAGTAATTTACTGTAAAATCTAGAATTAGCAGTTGTGATAAGACCTTAAGGTCAAAGGTTTTTACCTGCATCTGAGGGCTGGTTCGAGGTTCACTCAGCCCACGTGATTACAATTAAGGAGCTATCTGACAGTGAGATGGCGGCCCCGGTCTAGCTAAGATAACGGCCGAGAGGATCTGTCGTGCTGACCACACGACACCTCGTAATCTGCAGGCCTTCAGGCTGAGCGGCTGTCGCTTGGTAGGCCATGGCCCTTCGGGGCTGTTGCGCCATGGGGTTTGGTTTTTGGATAAGACCTTAGTGTTAGAGAGACTGTAAACCAACTTAATCAGAGAAAAAAGAAAGAGATTACATTTAAGATGCAACGCACTGATGACTTAATTTTTTCATTTAAATAATTTTTAATAAATGTATAGAAATATTTCCATGACTGTCATCAAGCTTGCAACATCCTCTGCTTACTTGGTATCGCCAGCTGCACTATTTGTGTCTACTGCTGAAATTGTCAACTCCACTCTGGTGTTCCATAAAGTTTCTATGCAAGTTCATGAACTTATACTAAACCTTTCCTGTTGGACGTTTGTTTACTTCACTAAGTTCTCCGCTCATCGCCACCATCAACTGTCTACTGCCTGCTCTTACTGGAACTGTCACCGTCACGTCTCACTTTACTTACCTCGCTCAGCTCTTGAATTTCTCGTCTTCTCTATGCCCTGCCTTGGTCTCTATAAATACAGGGTAGTTGGATTGAAAAGCTAGTCAAGATGTGGCATCGGCTTGCTGTGTGTCGAGTCCTCGGGCGAAGCTAAGTCTCCTTGGTTAATTTTTTTTTTCACCATCAGTGCTCCAACTTCTCGTCACCATGCAAAGGCAGCAGAAAGGAATGAGGTAAATACAACACTAACTGCTCCTTCAAGCTGAAACACTTTTTCTAAGAATAAACTTATCTTTCTACTCCTGTGTGGTGTCTCCCACGTTTCTAAATTTAAGAATGCTGGCTTGAATTGGACTTGTTTAATTATTTTTTTTAGCGTTTACTGGCTGCTTGTTTCCAACTTGCCGGCTTGTTTACTAAGGGAACAGATACGCGCTACTGTGTACACAATACTTCATTTTATTGTTATCTAGGTCTCCTAAATTTTATTGCCCCATGTCCTTGTTGTTGGTCAATTATCTTTCTATTATCACTAGTCTTGTGTAAGTTTAGTACCTCCTTTTTGGGACAATTTGTTGTGTTGTATTTAGTGAGGTTTAAAATTAATTATTTGGATTAATGACCTTGTTTGCAATTGTGTGACTTTTTATATTCTGTAGTCAGTCGCATTATCTCTTGAGCTTATTAATCTACTCTCTTGTAGTTCTTGAAAAAACTTCAACAAAGAAAGGACATTCCCTTTCCCTTTTTTGATAGTGTTCTTGTTTAGGCTTTATCCCGCACATCCAACATTTTTTAACAATTTTTTAGGGGTTCAGGGCCTTTCCTCCTTTGTTTGGTTTCTTCTCTAAAAAAACACATCTATGCTCATTTCCTGTTCTCCTTTAGCGGTATATTAGAACCATTCAATTTGGTGATGTTTACAAGATTTTACTGACATATTAGTCTTTTCTACAATTTTATACTATGCTGTTATTTTAAGTGGGTCGAAGAATCATTTTACTGAACCCTAACCCCGTTGGGTTATTAAACCTTTTGTAAAGGAGAGTATTCCATGTGTTTTTTAAAAAAGAAAGTTACTCTTTATTCATGGTCTGGTACCATAAAATATTTGAATGATTTAAAACTTTTATATGGAACTTCTTTTAATATATGTATTTTGGCAGCTTGAACACACTTTCTCCCATTTAAGAGAGGAATGACTAACCTTCCCACTCCAGTTATTCTCCACTCCCCAGTTTTTTTGTTTCTATGTACCATCCACTATCCTCTAAGTGGCCGAAGCACTTGATTGCAATTGTTCTCACTGCACTTCCAACCAGGAGTCATCAATATTGTATGATGCCCATTTAATGTTGTCACAGCAACTGGGCCTTTCAAAACAAAATCTGCAACTCTTATTGTAATCTATGGATATATAAAGAAGCACACAATCATCACAAGCTGCTAGAAGATTTTTCAAAAAAATGTTTAAACCTGTGAACCTTTTAAATATGTATAGTAAAATGTTTTTGTTTCTTCAAATTTTCAACAAATGACAGAACCTTTTTGTGTCATGCTGAGATGCCCACTAGACAGTTCTGAATTGGTCTGTCCACTTAACCTGTTCAGTTGTAAAATGTATCACTCAAAAAATTTTGAAAACTTTATGTGATAAAATCTATTTGATAATTACAAATATTCTGATTTCATTTGCTTCAATAGCTTTTGTATTTGGAAGGCCTAAAAGGACCCCTGAAAAATATCCTCAACCCCATTAAAAAAATATCCTGGGTACATCCTTGCTACACCCACTCTGTCTAGCACAAATTGACAAGTTTTGATCCTGAGATGCATCGGGACCATGGTGGAACTTAATGACAAATCAGGTTTAGGTTAAGATTTAAAAAATACCAAGCCCTTTGTTGCTTGTGTTAAAACAGGTTTTGGTGAATTTTGAACACGATTATTAGTATAGAAATTCCTTTCAATCTTTTGACAAAAGAAGCAGACAGGATCTTAAAAACTGGGAATGTAGAAAGTAATACACCAGAGTTCCAGAAAACCAGTTTATTTATATTTAAATATTTTCAGCAGAAGACGATGTTTTTTTAATTGTACCATCCTGTCTCATCAGCAGCTCTCTGAAATCTGAAACTTGGACGAAACAGAACACAATCTGTCTTTTGGTGAAATACAGACAAGGATTTTTCTTTCACATACTAAGGATTACAAATACAATACCTCTAATTAGAAAGGCAACAACAAAATATGTTTCTACCTCAATTACGAAGCATGAAGAAAAAATTAAATTTTGAAATTAGCTACATGGTACGAATATTGAAGCACTTCAGGAACATAAACCATCAATGGGAAATTCTTGGAGAATTTTTTTATTTTATAATTTGGTAAATTATTAAGGGCCAGCGTGTTTACAGAGCCCTACACTGGCTAACAAGTGCTCAATGTAACATTTATAGCATGGTGGTCTCCATCAGGGAATTTGTTTGGACTGGCTGGAAGTCCAAGTGCATACACAATCTATAAAAAATAGCACCTCCATTTAAAATGATCTTAAGTTTTGGCAATTTCTGATGAGGGAGTTAGCACAAATTGAGATTGCATTTACAAGCAGGTTAAAAGGATTGACAAGAAAATTGCAAATGCACAAAGCATGTGTGCCAATGTGTTTATGTTCCACTCACAAGTGATGACATATATTGTAATAGAACTCAAATATACACCATTCAATTTAAAAACTTTATGTATGAGTTTCATCGATTGGCTGGGGGGGCACGCATTCTCTGCCTGCAATTCATCACTCCCTGTTCCACGGCATATCAATGAGCAAAGCACTTCCCCCACTTTGTCCGTGCATGACATATCAATAAAAAATGATGACACGAGATGTTGCCAATGTTCTACATCCACACATTTTTGGCATGGTGTTAGGAAACAGTTTTGCATGCATTACTCCATCTTCCATAACTGAGGCTATTTTTCTTCTGATATGTTTTGTAGCTGGCAATGCTGAGCTCTTCAGAACCCTGATTTCTTATCCTGAGTCACCGTAAGGATTTTGTAAGCATACGTTCTCATTTTTCTGCAATTTTGTTTACTTGCTCCCCAAGAAGCACACTTTTTTTTTTTTTTTTTACCCTTCTCTTCTTATAGAGTAAAGAACCCATTTCTCTCAATTTGTTTAAGAGTTTCCACATGGTTATCTATGTGGAGTACACACCTGGAAATTGTTTAAGGACTTCTTTGCAAGACTTTTCACATATTCTCTCTCTCTCTCTCTCTACCCCAAACTAACACTTCACAACAGGAGAGCAGTTGGATACTTGTTAAACATTATAAGAATGGAGCACAACTCTGAAAGAGAGGAAACTGGCAGGTTTGTTGCTATGCCACAGAAGGGGTGATCAATGAGCTGCCTGCCTGCCTGCCTAACTGTACTTTTAGCGTGTACTGCCGTTCAGCAGAGATCAGTCATAGGAGAAGAGATTCAGCAATATTCAGTCAGTGTAATGTAGTTTTCGATTAGTGATGCAACAACTTTGTACAGCTATGGCCCTTGTAAGGCAGACTCTTTGACAGAATGGGTGATGTCCGGCCTGTATAGAAAAAAATGCGTGCTAATGTGGTGGAGGGAAGTGTTGTATCGTATGAGTTGCAGGGATGTTTGAGACAGCACAAATAACCCGCCAAGAAAATTAACTGTTAAACTGTGCATACATGAGGGATGGTCTTAATGTTCAGCCACTCAATGTGCACAAAAATTAGCCTGCAGCAAAATATTTAATTTTCTACGTTCCCAAAATGCGAGGATATTTGTTAACATTGGGTAGCCACTGGCCGAAGAGATGTCACTTGGAACACAGTAACCTGCAGAATATATTCATTCCATTTCAAGGAGGAATTTGAAAGATATCTTCTCTGACTGCCAATTTTTGTGCACTCGAGTAAACTAGATTATATGCAAATATATAGATGGCACTGAAGTAAATTTATGGTGGTGTCATCCTCAACAATGTTTGCTTCACCACCAATGAGGGATTCAATTACATTGCTGACATGTATAACATACATTGTCTTTGCAAACTTTTTTTTTAGATTGGCTGGACTATAGCTAGGCACAAGGACTTTGTCAGACCTAAGACTGGAAACCAGGTTGTAGGGTTTCATTTTCACTACTTATTTTCCAAAATTTGTTGCTACAATTTGTGGATGGCAGATAGAAAAAGTTACAAGTAACAAATCTCATGGAGAAAGAGCGAGCCTCACATACAAAGAAGTGTCCCCATCTCCATTGGTTAAATATCTAGTCAAATTGTTAACTTTCTACTTCTGAAATATTGGCCTTCTGCTCAAAAATCAGATTCCACTTGATCGAACACAGCTTGAACTTTTCTGAGCTTCCATATCAACAGTGCTGGGTTGACACATTGTAGAGCCATCGGACAGAACCCAACAGAACACCTTCCCCACTTTATAGTAGTTTGTGAGAATTACCACATAAAGGCTTAGAGACTCATTCTCGAATGTTTATGATAATTTGTTAAGTGAATTCATGAAGGGCACTAAACACATGAATCAATTACTCTCTCAATAATCATATACAAACATCGATATAGACAGTCAGGACTATTGTCCCAATTCCTTTTAAAAAATGAACGACATATGATCAGACGTTAACTCTGAGGCAATGTTGAGGTATTCGATGCTGGATTCAGCTTTCATCTCACTGGATGCTTACACCGTTCCTGTGAAGTCATTGCAGCATGTCGAGCTCACAGTCATTAAGGCACTGTTTGTTTTTAAACATGGCGTCTTAGCCTTCCCATGAAAACTGTTGTGTGTAAAGTACCTCATGATGAATAAAATTACCAAGAGATTGACTTATTTTGAGTAGTGGTTGAAAATATTTTTCATGTAATATAATTAGATTTTAGGGTATGATTCTTTTTATGACTTACAGCTGTGAGAAGGAAATACCAGGTAGGAATAATCTCGTTCAAAATGATAAGTACTGGTACAATGCAACTAACAATGGCATACACATGTATTTTTGTAATCTACAGGCCAATGCAGTATATATATATATAAACCTCAATTTGCGCTAACTCTCTCGTGAGAATTGTTCGAATCCATAGGAATCTATTTTACCATATTGGAAAATATTTTTCAGATGAACTTCTTCCCTCATAGAATTCACCTTTCACTTACAATTTGCAGGGTTTGCACACCTGGATAATGCTTCAGGTTGCTCTACAAACACACCAGCAGTTTGTACAAGGACAACTTCTCTGGCACAGACTCCAGGATAATTAATGGGAATGTTAGAGCATTTAAAATATCTCTATAAAACAATTGTGATGTCTGAACAATAAATCTACACATTCATGCTTGCATAACTATAACGTGTAGTTCTGACACACATTCTTCAGATTGTCTTGGATTTTATATTGCTAAGATATTCACAACCATTTCATCACAGTTATTTTGACTGACAATGTTACTACCTCAGATACGGAAATGTGTTAATACTCATTTAACAGAAAACATTTCGTTATGAACCATATTCACAAGTCCTAAGTTGTAATTGCTGTCTATTTGCATAGTAGGTTATACCAAGGTAAGTGAGCTATGTTTTTTAACCCATGTTTTTTGCTCGAAAAATCCAGCATCACATTAATAATAAACATTAAATAACAAGTTTACAGAGAAACACCCATTTAGTGACCTGGATTTGTGGTTTTCAAGCAACTATGTATTTTATGGTCCCAGAAGCACAAACAAAATGTCACCTGAACTCCCTTCAGCATTTTTTAAATTTAAGGTACAAAATGTTTGGTCCCCAGGAAAACACTAAAATGGGATTTCACTATAATTCACAATTCATGTTGCAGCATAAACCAGGCAACATACTAGAATTTTTGATAGATTTATACCTATGAGAAGAAATATTACCAGCCTATAACATGAAAGACAAGATGAAACATCTGATCTGCAATCAAGATATGCCATAAACTACTTTCTACTATGGAACAATAGGAGATTGGGAAGCACGACTGATTATTGCATACCCATTATATTATCTCCACTATGCAAGGGGTCTCCAAATTTTCTAAACTCCAGCAGCTTTGTATTTTTTGCCTCTTCCAATAACAGTTACAT
This sequence comes from Anabrus simplex, assembly GCF_040414725.1. Taxonomy (NCBI): domain Eukaryota; kingdom Metazoa; phylum Arthropoda; class Insecta; order Orthoptera; family Tettigoniidae; genus Anabrus; species Anabrus simplex. Next base: position 47,301,637 of record NC_090272.1, on the reverse strand, counting down.
TATAAAAATTGTCAATTCCCTAACCATCCCAGCACAATTTAGCAGCAATTACTTTCAATGGTAATTTCTGTTCGGGGTTTTGAACCTCGCTTTGTTCCTACACGGCAAGCTTGCATTTCCATTTTGCTTATGCGAGCACATGGATGTAATACTAGAATCCAGATCCCATTCTTCCAAAGCACAGGTATCTCCAAATTGTGATAAAGAATAAATTCTTTCTCTGAAAAAAAAAAAAAAAAAAGGCTGAATAGAATCCGTTAAAAAAATATCAGTCTTCGTTTCCATTAACCTAAAGCTGTTAATTGCCAATGAACAATCAATTTACAACAAACACGCCATATCCATCTCAAAGACTTGCATATACGGTTATGACTAGTGATGGGCAAACGATACCCATGTTCGAGCTGACCTGATATGCACCAAAGTTTGAGCAAGCTTGAGCAGTCACGTGACCGAAAGCAAAGTCTGACTGGCTACAGTACAAACGTGCAGATAAGCCAATAGCATATGAAATGAAGCACCGTTCACGCAGGCGTGTGTATAATATTGATAACGAAGGTGCGTGCCGTCATATTACTACATTCAGTTATTGACGTATATCTTATGGGGAATAAAGATTGCCCATAAAATTATACGGCTTAGATTATGATAATATGCTATGAAAAGGACGAAGCATGTATCCATAACATTCCCCATATATTAACGAAAGTATTTCCTTCAAAGGTAGTACTTGTGTATCTTAACAACCGTATGTTTGATACAAAATTATGAATACGGTAATACTGTATTATTCTTACATCATGCTTTCGGGGGGGGGGCTAAGGCAGCTGTGTAACGTGGCAGGCAAGTTTCTCCTTCTGTCTTCAACGTTGGGGGGTTTGAATCCACTCCTTGGGAGAGAACTACCCGTTTTGCTCATACAGAAGAATTTGAGCATGAAAAGATTGACATCTCATCAATCGTGTACACAAATACATTGTTACTGTCCGATATGAAAATCAAAAGTGATTCGAGATTTCAAGCTGTATCCTTTACCAAAGTTCAGGTCAATCGATCCAGTAGTTTTTGAGCCCATCCGGAACAAACAAGTCACCATCCCATGGTGTTTAAAATCCCGACCCTGCCGGGAATCGAACCCGAGACCCCTGTGTCCGAACGCCAACCATTTAGCCATGGAGCCGAGTGAAGTATGTGTCGGCAACTGAAAACAAAACATCATATTTTTAGTGTTGTAACCATTCATATATGAAACTATTTTGACACATGTAATGGCGTCCCTTTGCTGCATTTATTACAGGGCCCAAGCAACACATTTTAGACAATTTGTTTATTCTGATGGGGACACACACACTCTCTCTCTCTCTTTGACGGTCTCCAATATATAGATATGGGCTGGAATTTTGTACAAAAGACACGGAAGTAACAGAAACCATAGGATGAACTGGTACTGTCCAACATAATATTCTTGCACATCCTTCTCAAGTCTTCTGGGGGTTAGTAAGAGCAAGCCACTAGGTTGCGGCGTGCACAAAAGCTCGAGCAAAGCTCAAACTTGTTCGAACTCTGACGTCATTTGTTCGAGCAGGGCTCAAGCACATCACTAGTTACGACCAGACTTCCCTGAAATGAAAGAAGACAACCCTAGGAGTGCTCAAGTGTCAACTTTAAGCACTTGAAAAGGTCTACCAAATGGCAATTAATCTCAACTCCAAAACTGAGGCTTTTAGGAACAGTAGATGCAATTTCCTTCTTCTGCAGCCATCATGGCAACAGAACACTTTTGTTGTAAAATGGCTATTGCACATGTTCTGTGATTGAATTTGTTTTTGTGGAGCAGGTGACCGTTGCAAACATTCAGTTTCTTAGATTTCACAATTGTTAATCTAGCCCACTATGTGATAATCACCCTGTGAAACTGTTGCATTTCCCTTCTGTAAATTACAAGTCCAAGCAATTCTTTATTTGTGAATACAAACAATTTATTTTTTCCAAACTAACATTTTGTCTACTAGTGTTTTTGTATAATTCAGGAACCTTGTGATCTCACACAGTGTGCTGATGCTCTATGAAAATATATTTGTGGAGATCAGGAAGTGGATAGTACAGTCAGTTGCTGGGTAATCCGAGTACCAGCGTTGTAACAAGGTTAAGCGCGACCGTCATATCTTAGATGTTCAGAACGGCCGCATGCAGCCAACACCAGTGACCATTCAATGCGCACATGGGCTTATTTGGGCGACAGGTGAATAACAGCCAAAGAAATGGCTACTCGACAACCCTGTGGGTAGTGCCAACAAAAATTAACCATCACTTTGGCTATTAAGGCTTGTTCCAAAGTGCCTATAACACGAAGCCAATTATTTCTTATTCCAAATAATCACAAGGGATGAAACGTGGATTCATTATTTATGAACTTGAGACGAAATGACAGTCCATGGAATCTAACTGGCAAGTTCTTCAGTCCGTCAAAACTAATTTACGATTGAATAAAATTTAGAAAATGCTGCACATGAAGAAAAAAAAAAAAAAAAATCTAAGATTTGAAAGACTGAAACAACTGACAGTTATAAATTAAACAAGTTGAAACTGAAAAAGAAGTCCATGGAGTGGCATCACATGTATCCTCCTAGCAAGGAAAAGTTCAAGTCAGGATCTTCAGTTGGTAAGATTAGGGCCTTAGTCTTCTGTAGTAATGATTCTGATTGACACAGCCTGCTAGCCACACAGTAACCTCCGAAGTTTACACTGAGAATGTGAAAAAAGAATGTAAGAAACTATTTCTGTATGTTCGTCCCCATGAAGATATCAACATCCTCCTTCAACGTGATAATGCAAGGCCACACACAAGTCTGCATACCCATGAAGCAATCTCAAGACTTGGGTGGACTATTTTTCCTCATCCACCCTACAGCCCAGAACTTGCACCATCAGACTTATTTGTCTGCTCCCCTTAAAGCTGCACTTCATGGGAGCATATAAGACACCAACAACAAGGTCATATACAAAGTCCAGATGTGGCTGAGAAGGAAACCAGCTGAAAAGTACCACAGCAGTATACAGGCCCTTACATCTTAGTGAAGGAAAGCCATAGACCAGAATGGAGAGCAAGTCTAATAATAATGTGGATAATGGGAATAATGTGGAATATTCCATTTCAAATAACCCTCCAATGAGAGGGAATGTGGGGCAGGGGGTGAATTATTTGCATTATTTAATGTACAATGTAGTATAATGGAAAGAGAATTTAAAAAGTTCACTAATATAAATTCAAAGATAGGATGAAGTCTGTAAGAAGAGGGATGGATTAACATGTTTGTGCCTCCTTGGTTATTCCTTCCCACACCTGTAATTGTATTCATCCTGTGTGAACATTCCTATTCTTGTTTGAAGCTTCCAACTTAGTAGAGAACAGATTTGCTAGCAAATGGCATGTGGTTTTCATATTTGTAAGTCAAACCTTTGCAGACAATTTGATTAGTGTTCAATACTGTGTACAGATTCCAGATGGAAGGTATTTTAAAATTACTTCAATAAAGCATTTTTGCCGTTAACCGTTTTAAGCGATATGTCAACTAATTGCAGTAAGAACCCATTATTAGGACAGTTTTCCATACCTTAAGAACCCTTCTTTTATTTATTTCTTTTTTTCCACAATGCTAAATTTCAAGTTTTGAGGCTTCATAACTGTTCATGAATGTTTTATATATTGTACTGTATGTTTTATTACTTTTCATGTGCATCTATCTAAAACATTTACAATTTTGAATTTTATTACCCAGACAACTCCTAATACATATAAATGAAATGGTATATGGCTTTTAGTGCCGGGAGTATCCGAGGACATGTTCGGCTCGCCAGATGCAGGTCTTTTGATTTGACGTCCGTACGCGACCTGCACATCGTGATAAGGATGAAAATATGAAGAGACACCCAGCCCGTGTCAGCAAAATTACCCAATTATAGTTAAAATTCCCGACCCTGACGGGAATCGAACCCGGGACTCCTGTGACCGAAGGCCAGCACGCTAACCAGTTAGCCATGGAGCCAGATAATAAAGATCCTACTGTAATGAATGAAATTGCTGTAATCAACTGGGTATACAATTTTGAATGTAGTGTAACAATTCCCCATGTTGGTTGTGAAATACACAGATCTTCAGAAACTCATGTTGCTAAAATTTCATTCATTACACTTAGTCAGGTATTAGAAAATCTGAATGTAAAATCTGTCAAATTAGCAAAACATCAGGTGAAAAAAAAAAATCAATGAAGATTTGTTTTTTCCATATGCACCTGTCACATGTGATATACAACAGATTGTCACTGCGTATAATATTCTTCACCATCTTGCTGGAGTTTCACACAAGTCTCCTTATATACTTTAACATCCATGAATGAGGCAAGATTTCCCCACAAAACAAATTTGATTTTTGTCGATTTGTTTTTATATTTTCCATGCTTATTTTACTACTTTATTGCAAATGCAAATCCAGGCTCTGCTTATTATCTAATATACAGATAAAATTCAACATAATGAAGCTGGGAAAGGGAAGAGGAAGAAAAGCAACTTACCTATTTAAAACTTAACACTTGCATCCATCTCTGGAGGAAGGCTAACACGCAGGAAACATTCCATCATCAGTGTGAGTTGCAGAGAAGTCTAGCCTAAAGAGAGGCATATGCTCAAAAGGGCACACAGGACGTAACTGTGTTTATTTTTGTTCTAATTATTTGGGTAACACATTTGTGTTTAATATGTTCTGCTGTTATTTTGGTGGCTATGTATTAACTATACAAAGCAGTGCCAGATACTTCTGTAAAGTGTGACAAGCAACAAATCCATTGAAAATTGAGTGCTTGAATGCAGACTACTGCAGGCAATGCTCAAAGTTGACCAGGAGTGAACAAAATTGTGCGTGCTCCTTGAACACATTCTGGGCATCCACCATTGCACACCATTCTATGAACAAAACATTTAATGTTTTAACCAACTGAAATCTCTACTTGTCACTACACAAGCATTTGTAATAAAATCTTTTGATTCCTTGATTTCAGTAGTCATTCAGCTTTCTCCTTGCTATCTTCAAAGTTTTCTTTTTAGAAGTAAACACCAAGACTGCAACTGAAATTGGAATCTAACAGTGAAGAATGTTTTACATGAAACTATGTCTGATTAAGAGCAAGGTTGCCTTGCTGGTAAAAAGAAAGGTTGAAAAGTTTGGTAAGAATGAAATATGGAAAAATGTTTAATGTGACTCCAGTTTAGCGTATTCCACGAAATACTGGTGTTTATTATCCTTTTCTAATGACTTGCCAGCAATCATCTCTAACAATTTCAGATATTACAGAGAACTTTTCACCTTGTTACTACACATTGAAATAAATTCAACATGGCAGCATTAGCATGTTCGAAGCAACATTTTGTGAACATATTTCTGTCCAACTGAATTAAGAAAGAAAGCAATCTGCATTTCAATAAATACCTTGCTTACAGACAAATGTTTCACAAATACATCTACATAAGCTTGTCAGAATAATCCTACCAGACTGAGGTCATCCCTCTCAATGCATACAGGACCTAAGAGTTGGAAAGAAAGATTGGCACTTTATGGTCATTATGCACCTTGCAAAACAATCATATGTTTTTTTTTAAATTCACATCTTCCTTCCGTGGTATTTTGGTTTGCTCTTATTACAGAATAGTGTGAACCCTCTTAGTACCAGAGTCACTGCGACCAAGCCCAAAAAACTTCACTAAACTTACCAGCAACGCCCTGAGCACCTTTCTTTTTTTAATCATAGGAGGCCTCATGGATTGAAAATGGAGTCGTTATGTTGTTACTGTTCAGATTTGTTCAAGCAACCACATGCTGGAGACTTCTGTTTTCCACATGTGTCGCAAGTGTACATCGCTGGTCCGAGATTTGTTTTTGCACGCCACAGAGGGAAGCACGGCATCCGTTTTCCCCAATATACTTCAGTTTAGTATTTTAAAATATTGGCACCCTATTAATACTCTCCTAAAAAGTTACATCTACCATTGTACAAGAATATGTTTCTTACAAAATGTATTTGCAACATTTGTACTTAATGTCATTTTCTTCTGGCTGTTTGGTCTTAACTTAAATTTCAACATTTGTTTTCATAATTTAGAATTCTGGTAATTATTTCTTAATATTACTACTGTTGTAAAAACTTAGGATAAATGGTCAAGTTCAATTTCCAGCAAAGCTCCAGTTTAATAACTCTAAAAACATCAATTACAACTTTTTCCCTGAAAGCCTGCATTCTACACAAATCTCAAGACACTTTTAGAGCACACCTTTGCATTATTGTCCAATACAGAGGGTTAAAAATAGTTTCCAACCCAACATGATTAATACATTTCCTACTTTCTCCATGGCAATTTCTGTTATTGTGATTTACATGTGCCTTACTTCACTGGGATACGGAACAAAACTACTATATTGTCTATAGTATTCATTTGAAGTTGTTTTTTGAGTATATTTCAAATAGCTTCAGAGTAGTTTTGCCACTGGTAACCATTGATGCCCTGAATTTGGTTATGTGTGATATTTTAGAGTGAATGTGGTAGGAATTTGCCTGCAAAATGATAATCTCAATGATTTACAACATAGGTGTTTAAGTAGCATCATGTCATATCAAATAACATTTCAATCAAAGTTTGAACTCAATGAGAGGGAGCCGTTTGGAAATCAAGCTTTGTATGTTTTGGATAACGGTAATTATAAGTTTTCATGGCTAGCATTGAATTCTACAGTACTTTCATACGGTCATATCTCCCCAGGAAAAACAAGTACCACGTTATGGGATGATTTTTTTGCTACTGGTTTAATGTTGCACTAATACGAAGGTTTTCAGAGACTAAAGGATGGGAAAGGGCTACGATTCGGAAGGGACCAACCATGTCCTTAGTTAACTTACAGCCCCAGCCAGCATTTGCCTGGTGTGAAAATAGGGAACTGTTGGGTTATACAGATGGCTATCTCACATGTTTGAAGCCATGAAACAATTGCTTGAGCTACACATTTGGAAATCTACAATGAGAAAGTATGAGACTACCTAGGATTGGACAAACTACTATTATGTAATATAGGATTGCACTTCAAATAGAAATTGACTTTTAAAATGACTTTTGTACATCTGAATCTTTCAACATTTTCCTGAATGTAAACTAACTCTGCAACACACAATACAAAACAGAAGCTAACATGTAGCATAGATCTGGAAACATAGTTCAGGGCTGTACTTAGCAGCCAAATTGTTAATTTCTTCAAAAACAGTAGAGGCCTGGTAATTTGAGTTAAGTGGAGCAGACTAACTCAACTTACACAGCACATACCTGTGTTAGATGTAGGCTAGCTTTACTAATTTGTTTTAAAATAGAGCCTCATATCTGAGCAGCAATGATCCACCATCAAATTCCATCTTCAAAAACCTAAAGAAACTTGTGTTGTAGAAGTTGAATTTTTGCAAGTCACACTGAAATTAATCCTTGAACTGCTGGGGCTCTTACCTTATAGGGTGACATCTTATACAAGCTCCGTTTAATCTACGTAAAATATATGGGCATTCAAATCCAGGAAGTTGTTAAAGTACATTGAAAACCATAATTTTTTAAATTGTAAAACTGAAGAAGCTAGAAGTAACTGACTTTATGGATGACCCCATACACAGTTTCTACTGCATTCTTACAAAACGTCATGTTCCTGAAGTGCTTACTCATAATTACCTCACAGAAACATGCATCATTTCTGAAAGGCACTAAAATACAATTCAACAATAGTTTACACTGCAAATTTATAGCTGCTTTCAGTCATCCTAATTCAATAATGACAGGATATTGTTTTTATTCCTTGGATGACATGGTATTTAATAGAAATCAATAATTAGGTTCCCACAGGTGTTTTTCAAGCTTATTTCCAAATTATTCCAGCCCATTTTATGAATGCACAAATTAGTTTGCAAATTCAAATTCTGTATAATTATTGTAACCAGTTCAAACCTTTGCTGTAGTCGTCCAGTACTTAAAACAATATAATGGCCCTTTCTGATTTATAAAACAGAATGAAATACCTTTATTTCTCTGAATCGGTCAGAGTAAGAATTTTAAAACTGCTGGAAGTAACAAGCTAAGCATTTACATGTACAAGATTAGCAACAGGAAGAAAATATTGAATTTTGTTTGTTTTCACAAAGTTTGCTATAAACTTTATTGATGGCAGTCTATTGCAGGACTACAAGTAAATGAACAGGCATTCCCCCTATTTTTTCAAACTATTTTCAACTTTTGTAATGTGAAATTCCCTTTTATACAAAACCTCTCAATTTCTTTTGTGATAAAAATAAACATTCAGATTTCTTTTAGGTATGTGGGAACCCTAAATTACACTCTCCCACTTGCACACACCCCCATCCACAAACCTCACTTAACTCACATTGAATTTAATTTGAAACTTTAAAAAATATGTTCTTCCAATAATTTTATTACAATCCTTGCCAATAAATTATTTTCTCTAGAACACTGAAATTTGCTGCTGCATTTTATACTCAATTTTGAACCTAGCATTAAGCAATAACTGAATTACATTAGTAAAAGTACAGACAACATGGGATAAACAATGCTATTTCTTACATAATTCCATTCCACTACCAATGACTTCCACAGAATGATAACAAGAGATTTTGCTGCTATTACATTCACTGTTTTTCAATGGAAAAGTCACCTGCATCCCAGGAAGATTACACATTTTATCAACTATTTTTTATTCATGGTCAAATAACAATATAAAATTATGAATTTTGATCATTCCATTCCCATAATTTAAAAAAAAAGCAAGACAAAATTTGAGGAAATTATATTGAAATTAACCTTAGTCCCCCCACTCCAATTAAAATCATCTTGCTTATTTCCCAAATCTTGCCTTCCTTTCAATACATATTGGCACAAAAAGTCTATATATTTTAATAAAATTCACTTTAAACATTTAAATGTCATTATCACTCAACTATTACAATGTTTTGATGTTGAAACAGGATTTTAGGTAACTATTCACATTTATTAAACTTTTACCATCCCTTTCTACACAACTCAAATAGTTACAAACTTAAAATACATGAATAATTCAGAAATATCAGCCAATAAAGAATTAAAATCTGTTTTGCTTTAATAGCCAAAAGATTACAAAATTAAACCTAACTACAATGAAAAGTTAAAGCAAATCCTCCAGCAAAAGAAAGGTTTGTTTTAACAGTTCTCCCAAGCAATGGGATCAAGCTACAAAAAGAGAATGGAAAGGTTGATGTGTTTTCTTTATCCAAGTCGATTCCATTTCAAACAATGATGCCATCAACTGGTTTGCTGGCCATGCATAATTGATTGGATGCCTATTGAAGACAGCATGCATTCTTATGGCCATTCTTCAGCTTAAGACGTGACTTAGGACGGTATTTCTCAAGATAAGCAAGCTGTTTGGAATTTATAGCTCCACGCCGCTTCCTGCAACAAAAAGATCACTAATAACATACTGAAACAAACAAAAGTTTCAAAAATATACACTGGAGGAAAATTGCAGTTTCTTTTCCCTGACCTTTTAAAATTGAACAGTTAAACGACAGGTCATATCCACCAATAAATGCCTTGTTGCTTTCCATCACTTGGGATGCTTTACACCTTGTGGTTTTGCACCATCCTAGTCTTAACACCTGCATTGATCTTTATACCTCTTCTTTTATCCAGCTTTTTTTTTTGCTAGTTGTTTTACGTCGCACCGACACAGATAGGTCTTACGGCAACAATGGGACAGGGAAGGACCAGGAGTGGGAAGGAAGCAGTTGTGGCCTTAATTAAGGTACAGCCCCAGCATTTGCCTGGTGTGAAAATGGGAAACCACAGAAAACCATCTTCAGGGCTGCCGACAGTGGGGTTCGAATCTACTATCTCCCGAATACTGGATACTGGTCGCACTTAAGCGACTGCAGCTATCAAGCTCGGTAGATGGAAATCTGGATGGAGAAATTGATTTAAGAATACAGCAGTCTGCAAATTTCTATCAGTGTGTGACAAACATTGTATGGAACAAAGATATGCCAATGAAGTGCAAGAAGGTTTTATACTCTTCCTATTATAAACCTATACTGACCTATGCTTCAGCAGCCTGGACGTTGACAAAGCGGAACCGAAGTAAGATGCAAGCAGCTGAAATGAGGTTCTTGAGGAGCATACAGGCAAAGACAAGATGAGATAGAATACAAAATGAGGAAATGGGTGGGAGTGTGTAAACTTCAAGAAGAGTTTGATATAGCGCAGCTAAAATTTTTTGTTGACACATGAGAATGCCAGGAGAGAGAATACAAAATAGGACATTCATGGATAGAGAGGGGATGGGCTAGAATGAGATGGAGCTCTGTTGTGGACTGTATTGGAAATAGAGAAGTACTAGTAGAGTGGTGGAAAGATTGAGTATGGTGGAGGGCTTTGGTACACTACCCTACCAAGAGAATCTGGAAAAGGGAATTGATGAAGAAAGAAGTAGACTAAGAATAACACTACGATATATATAATTAGGGGACATACAAATTTTAGGGGAAAATGGAAGGCTAACGGCAGAAACAGGTTCCAAAGAAGACATTCTAAGGATCATTAACCCTAGATCGGGTGCACTGGTTTTTGTCAACTAGTGCGCTATTCTACGCTGCAATTCCCAGAACTGTCGGTCTTTCACTACCTCGCAACTAATACCTTTGCTCTCACTCTTGACCTTCAGTTCAGTCGAGTTTCGACAGCAGCGGAAGCGATATGTGTGTAATTATTTCGAGTGAACTCTTGGAACCCGAAACTGGTTGACAGTCAACCGCGCACCTGGTCATGTAAGTAAAATATATTTCTTTTAGAATTTCTTTTTCTCTGTACTTTTTGGGTAATTAGGCAAAGTCAGATGTAATTACATGTAGTATACCTTATTTATATTTTAGGTCTCTTTGTCAATGACATACCTGACATTTTGATCCAGTTGTCCGATGAAAGAGGACTGCCTCAGATTTTTTGGATGGGGAGGAGGAAATTAGAAATGTATCAGATCAGGAACATAACAGTGATATGAAGCAGGGAGCTGATTTGGACAGCGAGATCTATGAAGACTATAACGAAAGGGAATTTATCTTCTGGAGAGATGGAGGAACAATGTGGTCCATGACGGACTTTTCAAAAGCTACTTTGTGGGTAAAAGCAATGAAAATTGTAAGAATACTGCCAGAACTGGAAGGGGAGGCAAGGAAGGTAACAGAAATTGATTTTCATGCAGTTGATAAACGCTGAGATGTTCGATGAACTATTATATTGGAGTAATTTGTACATTTCCAGGAAGCGGAGGGAAGTGAATTACAGCCGTGAGCATGATGCTAAATTTGCGAAACTGTTCTTATTTTTGCTGAGAAGCTTACGCTTCGATGACAAAAACACTTGTCGAAAGGCTACAAACTGATCGACTTGCCGCAGTTCGCTCTCTTATAAGTGCATTTGTCGACAACTGAAACCAGCTTAACTCCTAGTGTATTTAACAATTTATGAGAAATTAGTTCCCTTCCGTGGCCGATGCAGTTTCATTAAATTTATATCCAAGAAGCCCGCGAAATGTGCATTGAAAGTATATGCAGTGAATGATGCAAAAACATTTTATACGCAGTCTTTGGAGATTTACTGTGGCAGGCAACCTCCAGGCCCTTATGAAGTAAAGCCATATGACATAGTTCATCGTCTAGTGGAACATTTCAAAGGAAAACATTGAAACCTTACTGTTGACAATTGGTACACATATGATCTTGTACTAAGCCTGTTAGAAGGTAAAGTAACTACTCTACTAACACTGAGGAAAAACAAAGAAATTCCGCCTCAATTTCTGCCTAATAAGGACCGTGCAGTAGGCTCAAGTATTTTCGGGTTTTTGTCTGAGATGACAGTGTCGCACGTGCCTAAGAAAATCAAAGCCATTATATTTTCCTCTATGCACGACTGCTTCCGTAGAAGACTGTACACAGAACCTCATGCAGTATTAGATTACAATGCAACAAAAGGTGGCGTGGACACTTCAGATCAAATGGAAGTAAAGTATTCCGTTGCCTGTAAATGCAACTGTGTGCGTTTTATATGCTGCTGAACAGCGCTGCAATAAATGGCTGTCATTTACACTTTCAATAACATGGCACAATCTCGATTGATAAGGAGCAGCTTCAAGAATCTGAGCAACTTACGCACGAATGGATTCTTGAACATTCTCAAATTATGTCATTGCCAATTGACATCCGTTTATTTCTGAAGGAATTTGTAATGAGAATTACTGCAACGAGCCTGAAAGTGTGGGTGGGAAAAGGGGACGATTTGTTCCGTGTGGTAGCAGGGCAACTATGTTATAAGAATGAAGTGTAATTTTTGTAATATTACATATGTAAGAAACATTCAAAGAACACTATAAAATGTATTACATGTGACAGCAAAGGTATGAACCTTTCCAATGAGGACTCTTCAAGGAAACTAGCAGATTTTTGGACTTTGAAACAAAGTTCATTTTTCATATAGTCATTTTTTGTTTTGCTATTATACCTCATTTCATTGAATAGTTTTATAAATACTACAATATGATTTTAATTTTATGATGTGTCTATTGTATGAGGACTTGTCACGAGGGGGATAAGGTGTGAAAGATTTCTTGGACATGGCAACAAAGTTTATTTTTTATTGAGTAATTTTTTTGCTATTATATCTGATCATTTCATTGTATCCATTTGAAGTACATTCATGTTAATCACTAATACAAGTATAATTTTATCTGGAGAATAACATTGAAACAAAAGATAAAATGCCATCAAACAACGAGCTAGAATAACAGAGGGGCTGTATACCTGACATCAGCGCTCCCTGCTTGAAGCAAGTTGATAAGAGGCAGCCATGTTAACGGTTGTCAAAACAAAGCGAATTGGCGCGAGAGCATATGTTGAGGTGACAGGGAGATCATGCATGCCAATTTAATTCCCTAAATTTTAAGAAGTGAAAACATAGATTCTCTCTTTCAAGTATACCAGCCGTAAGCTCAGCGTATGGTTGTACTAATCGGAGTAATAAAACCAAGGATATACCGTACTTTAAGTAAGTATTACCGAATTATAGCCGAGATTCCTTTTTGTAATTTCTGTTTGTAATTAAATCCATTTTATTGTTTACTTAGCGAAAGTACGGATAGCCACGGTAATTATTTGTCGAATTTTGTTTCAGATTTTGTTTAAAGAACAAGGAATTAACCGAACAATGCGTTGTCAGGGCGATAAGATATAAATGGTATCCCACTCAATTCAGTTGCTTATGCTCTGTACATTTCCAGCCCAATTTAATTTTCATTCACATTTACAAATAAAGGAAATGGAGCGCCACCACCAAGAAAACGTAACCACAAAAAATCACTTATTTCGTTCAAACGTACACCAAGTATGGTAAATACAGCATTTTACTGCTATTTTTGAAATGTATACAGCCTTTATTGTAGATGTCTGTTGCCTTGGTTTTTAAAACTATGCCACACTTCATAATGGACAGCTTTCAAGCTTACCTTTTAGCTAGTAATCCCAGTATGATATGGTAATGGGAGAAACATGATATCCCCCCTATATTATAATAAATAATTACACTAAACGATTATTGCGGTGAAGTATTCATGGGCCGCCTCGTTGTGTACTGGTTAGCGTGAGCAGCTGCCACCCCTGGAAGCCCGGGTTCGATTCCCAGCTCCGCCACGAAATTTGAAAAGGGGCACGAGAGCTGGAACGGGATTCTATCAGCCTGGGGAGGTCAACTGAGTAGAAGTGGGTTCGACTCCCACCTCAGCCATCCTCGAAGTGATTTTCCGTGGTTTCCCACTTTTCCTCCAGGCAAATGTCGGGATCGTACCTAACTTAAGGCCACGGCCGCTTCCTTCTCCCCCCACAAGGCCCCTGTTCAGCATAGCAGGTGGAGCCCTCCCTCATAGTTGTATCCCCCGACCCAATGTCTCACGCTCCAGAAAACTGTCCTTGAGGTGGTAGAGGTGGGATCCGTCGCCGAGTCCGTGGGAAAAACCAACCCGGGAGGGTAAACAGATTAAGAAAGGAACACAGTACTCATGAGGATGCAATAATTTTAAAAATATGAACAGAATGAGGTTGTAACATATTGTAGGTCCCTATGATTTTAAGGTTTCCTGTCAAATATTTATGTTCATCGTTTTTATTCTAATTTACGCTTAACCACAACAGCCAAGCTGGGTAAGGCTCTTGTTCCGAGGCCTATTCGTATGTCACTGTACGATGATTTCGAACTACTCTACAATCAACTGATCGTGATGTTGGCCTCGTGCCGCAATATGATGAAGTGGCGGTATTCGCTTTCATGCTTCAAGCTTTCGGCAACGGTCTTTAATTCTCCCCCAGCGATTCTAAAATGCGCATTTTCTACACTTTGTCATTTAAAGGCCATGATGACCCCTTGCTTGTGTGACCACAGGAAACATGGCGGACATTCGTTCTGTTAGGTTCACCCAGGCAGCGCTTCCGCCTCTATGTTATTCTAGCTCGTTGCCATTAAATGAAATGTTTGTGTGATCCGAAGCCTGTAAAAGACTGAAAACATAACTGGTTGATAGAGTCAACCACGCGCCCGGTAGTGTGACAAATTGGCATGCCTGGTCTAAGGTTCATGAATGTACATGCAAGGACTTACAGAAGCCAGAAGTATTCAATCAGCAGTGCGTAAAATATTTGATATAAGGAAAATATCCAGGTAGGAGGAGGTTAAATACTGGTGAAAATTATCTATGATAATGAAGTTATTTAAAAAGGATACAAAAGATGAAAGCTAGAAAAGTAGCCAATATTGATAAGATTTCTGGGGATATATTAAACACAATAGGTCGTGATATAGTGGCATATCTGAAATATTTGATTACTGCTTACATGGAGGAACTATACCAAATGAAAGGAAGGCTGTTATAGTAGCCCCAGTGTACATGAGAAATGGTGAAATATACATTGGATAATTACAGGCCAGAGTTTGATGTGTTTCATAAAAGCATTTTTTACTGGATGGATTTTTGGATTTTTAAAAGTTTATTCCTGTGAGGCTCAACAGATTTCCAACACGCCACAGCAGGTATTTTAGATTCCGGTAAAATTGATTGTATAGCTACTGACCTAGCGTATATCACGGAAGACCACTGACGAAAATGAAGACTATTAGACTAGACAGAGTTTTGTTGAATGGGTGGCTACCTTGGATGTGGCAGAAGTAATGGAGCAGGAAAAGTGGGACAGAAAGGAGTGGAGGAGGCTTGTAAACCATACCCGAGCAACTGGAATGAGACATTGATAATGGTGATGAATAATGTCTGTGGTTCATGCAGGGGTGGTGCAAGGTATAGTTTTAGTGTTTAACAACTCCCAATAATTTTTCACTTCGTCTTTTCTTCTAATGTTTTAGTTTAATAAACCTAACATATATTTGAAAACATGTTAAAATCAACCCTCTTTGATCGTTCGCTGTACTAATGTTTCGTAACTGACCAATAAACGCTGCTGGCTTCGAATCAAACTCAGGGAGTTTGCTTTCCTGCCAAGTTCCTGCCGTCTTGGTTGAGATATTTCTAGAATCTCCAAATACTTTGAACGTAATGTTTTTCAAGAAATCCGGTCCAGTAGTCTACTATTATCAAGTCTATCCATAATTAAGGATACTACAATAAAAATATAGACTAAAAACACATTAATATAACTAAAAGCCATTGCATTCACGAAGGTTTGTCACAACTTCATATTTTACCAACACTATAGTTCACTAACATTCATTTTACGAGGAACGTTTTTTTAATAAACACCTGTACTACAATGGACCGCCATACCAAGCATAAATATGTTCAATGTTCCAAAATGACATCAGCCTAATTTATTTTAATCTATGTTAATAACTAGAATGTATAATTGGCCAAGAAAAACTGTATGCCCTAAATGTCTAAGCAGCTGTAAATTTTTGAGAGATTGATTTTAACCAAACTAGATGCTTAATCAGCATTTTGAAACAACTACAAGGAATTGACAATGTTTTAACTATTTATATCCAAAAGATTGTGCAGAATTAAATTATAATATATCACATAAGTATGCTAGTAATTTCAATTAAAAAGTTTTATGGCATACATCTAATACACAAAATAGTTTAAGAATATGGTTTGATTTTCACGTACATTTTGAAATTATGTTAATATAGATTTGTGTAACGCTTTGTAACAATTTCTCCTTCAGCTGATGATGGCAAATACAGTTGCCAAAACCGGTCCCTATGTTGAAATCTAATAAATATGTGATGTATTAACAACTTCACACTGTTGTAGTATTGAATATGTGTAAACAATTACCCTCACTCCTTGATGTTAGCTCTAATGATTGCATAAATGTGCATTTGTAGGTAGCACTGATGCTAACTTATGGAAGTCCAGCATGTGACAATGAATGTATGTGTATGGCTTTTAAATATGGGATATTCACTGATATTCACACACACACACACACACACACACACACACACACACACACACACACACACACACCTTTGAACAATTACACAATCACTTTAATGAGAATGTATGAAATTAAACAGTGGAAAGGAACAAGCAAATGACATACAAGGCACAAATAGGAATACAAATTAAAAACAATGTCAGGTCTGGAGAGACAGCAGTATATATATCTTAAAAAAAACACATGGATTTTACTTTTGCATTTCAATAGGAATTTTGCGGTGTGTATACTGATCCTCAATTTTCACCTCAAATATAAGGTAGGCACAGTTGTTTTCTTCGACTGTTTTCGTGTTGTACCCTGACAAAAGGAGATATAAGAAATCCGGAACATGGACTTCCCTACCTGTATTTTACATAATCTTTTCAGTTAATTTTAATTAAGTTGTAAAATGTCCCAAAAGTAACACACATTTCTTAGTTAAATGTCTTTTACATGTAGATCTGAAGAACAGTATATGAATTTAGTCTGTCATATCAATATAAAGTATGCATATTTTCTAAGGAGGTCAGTGAATCACTTTACCTCCTGATAAAATCAACAGCATCCTCGTATTTCATGCCTAGCTCCATAAGAGCCAACGCAACCATGACAGGCGCTCGCCCCAGACCCGCGACGCAATGCACAGCTACACACGAGTCCGGCGACTCCCTGAATCTCTTCTTCAGCAGTTCGAACCATTCCTCCACAATCTGAAATCATTAAAAATTATACATAACCCAGCAGCAAGATCAATGCATTATATATGTATAACCTCTGGAGATCTCCAAATACAAAGATATATCCTGCACCGTGAAATGAAGACTCAATCATCCTCCTATAATAGAGGCTAATTACCATGTCAACACCACTATAAAGCATTTTCAATTGCGTATGAGCTGTGTTTGACAGGTCTTTGGTAGAAGCTTATGCCTTACATTCCTTCTTTCCACATTTATAATGGTGCAGATAAATTATTTGTACATAACATCCAATCTGTTGAACTTCATCTGATGCTAAGATAATGTTATTTGCTTTACGTCCCACTAACTACCTTTTTATGGAGCTCCTTGGTGAATTATCTGTAGCAATATCAGAGCTTCCGATTTATTTACAGATAATGTGGTGCTCCTATTTATTATTTAGTAAATAACTACAAAATTTGTAAGTAATGATTATAAAAGGGCATAAACATAAAATAAAATGCACACGTTCATAACGTACACAGAACGAAGATTTTAACACAAAAATATACTTTATTATTTTGCCAATACGTCCGCATTATCATAATAAAACAGGTACATGATGTTCATTGGGCAGCCTATGTTCAAAAGTATTACTGAAGATGTTTGTGTGCTATTCTGAATGATTTATGCAAGAACAACTGCACAAAAGTGCAAACAGATTAGAGTAAAAACATGAAAACTATAAAACTGTGGTAATAGACAAGATTGGTTGATGCTTCATATTCCTATACCAGACTAATTCTATTAAACCGGCTCCGAGTTATCTCAGAGGATTTTGCCTGATTCTCAATGTGGTTTCTGAACCTCCAGAGGCACAACATATGATCTGTTCTAGACAACTCCAGGAAAAATGCACAGAACAGCAGCCTCTGTATTTAGTTTTCCATGATCTGGAAAAAGCCTTTTAGTACCAAGATCTGCTATGTGGAAAGTATTGAGACATTTTGGATGTCCTGAACGTTATGTGGAATTGGTTCAAACTCTTCATGATGGCATGTCTGGACAGGTTCTTCATGGTAACTCGGTATCAGATTCATTCCCCCACCGAGCTCGATAGCTGCAGTCGCTTAAGTGTGGCCAGTATCCAGTATTCGGGAGATAGTAGGTTCGAACCCCACTGTCGGCAGTCCTGAAAATTGTTTTCCGTGGTTTCCCATTTTCACACCAGGAAAATGCTGGGGCTGTACCTTAATTAAGGCCACAGCCGCTTCGTTCCCACTCCTAGCCATTTCTCGTCCCATTGTCACCATAAGACCTATGTGTCTGTGCGACGTAAAGCAAATTTTAAAAAATTCATTCCCAATCACTCATGGATTGAAACAAGGCTGTGTGCTTGCTCCTACACTCTTTGCACTGTACATTGCTGCCATTCTGCATGAATCATCTGCAACCAACTTAGGCATGGTGATTAAATTTCGTTTCGATGGAGGCCTTTTCAATCTAGGAAGACTTTGCTCACAAAGACGTACTCTGGTTACCCGGGTGACAGAACTGCAGTATGCCAATGACACCGCATCTCCTGTTCTAACACCTGCAGAACTACAACAGTCAGTCTACTGCTTTAAAACTGCACGTGATTGATTTGGTCTTGCCATTAATGAAAAAAAAAAAAAAAAGTCCTTGCACAACCTGCCCCAGGATTAATACTTCCCGAGTTCAGTATTTCCATCTTAGACAACACTGGAACAGGTTGATCACTCTTCATATCTTGAAAGCTTCTTGTCTAAATGGTGTACTTGTGAACAAGACTTTCATAAAATGACAATCATAAAAGAATTGGGGCTGCTCATGCAACATTCGGACAGTTAATGCACAGAGTCTTCTTGAATAACGACCTAAAACTGCATACGAAACTCATTGTGTTCAATGCTGTAATTTCCACGCAGCTGTATGGCTGTGTAACCTGGACACCATCGCCGTGATATCAAAGAACTTGAGCGCTTTCACCAACAGAAAATGAGACTTATCTTGAATATTAAGTGGGAGGACTATGTGACCAACACGGCAGTTCTCGACAATGTAGGATGCTAAAAGGTTTGTTTTTTCCACCTATTCAATACATATAAATTTTATAAATTAGGAATTTATTATTGATTCCACTTGAGACATGTTTCACCCTTCATTCGCCCTTTGACATTAATTTTTGGTTACAAACATTGACGCCGAACACTACACCTTTTCTCCCTTAATTGTTATATGTAAATATTTTTAAACTATTTATTTTCCTATGATTGCGTCAACTGTTTCTCCAGAGCACCACTGCCGAACTCTATGTTAATTTTAGGCATTGGTGCTGACTTTTCATTTATAAACCTATATGTTCAACCTTCACTTTTGTACAACTATTTCCCATACTTAATTTTTGTATGTGTATTAATAATATGTATTCATTTGTACATGTCAACTACTAACCAGTTACCTGATTTTTTACCTTGAGGTGATATTTTGACTGATGATGCCCTCAATGAAGGGCGAAACATGTCTCAAGTGGAATCAATAATAAATTCCTAATTTATAAAATTTATATGTATTGAATAGGTGGAAAAAACAAACCTTTTAGCATCCTACATTCAGTATCTTCAATACGGATAACAATGATTTTTATCACTTGCAAAGTTCTCGACAAAGCGCAGCTAAATAGCACTGAGGCAACAATCATCGCTCATCAACTGAGATGGTTAGGCCATGTTAACTGCCTGGATAATACCAGGCTTCCCCGCCAAATTCTTCATGGTGAACCTTGCTCCGGCCCCTCTTAAGCGTTTTAAGGATCAGGTGAAACACATCATGAAGACAACTGGTATAGATATACAGACATGGCAAGTATGTGCTGTGGACGCTCACTGTGGCGGAACACTACATCCACTGCTGTCAACTTGTTTGAAAGAGAATGCCACGGACATTAAGAGGCCAAGCGACAAGCAAGAAAACTCCCAATTACAATCCCGCCCTTCTCCATCCATTCATTGTGATTTGTGTGGGCATATGTTTTATGCCAGGATTGGTCTGTTTTGTCATAGAAAACATCCATAAATTTAGTTTAACTGGTCAATGTATGCAGGAAGAAGTTATATATACTCTGATCGAGTTACAGCCGATGATACAAGACTGGAGCCATGAGCTAAACAGCCATTTTAATCTCACAGTAGTATGTTTACTGATCTTATAACCAACCTTTTAAGTGTAAAACAATTATCAAGCATTTGTAATTAGATCTGAAAATTAATTCAAACACCAACTCAGTCATGGACAGGACAGTTTTAACTGATGGTGAAACCTCCATCTCAAAATTACGAACCATAGCAAGCACACGTGTTTTACACAATTGTTGTGAACACAGCAAAGGTACCTCCAATTTTAAGCAGAAGGGACATGACTCACTTCCAAAAATACATTTAATACATTTAATACAGGACACTTCCCGCTTTAACATAGTGAAAATGGGAGATAATGCACAAGTGGTACTCGTAATAGCGAGATCTGGTAATTGGGCATTAAAGTCAAATATCGGTGCAAGTTCATAAGTGGAAATGGATAAATAAATCACATCTAGAAGGAACGTGTTATTAAAATAAATTCAAAGATGCTGAAGCAATTCTGGATATATGAAAGAAGAATTAAATTATCCTCAGGATATGGAATGCACTACTGTGAAATTGCTTGATGTCTCATGCATTGTTATTCACCTTTTCGCAATTTAAACACTAAAAATATATATTTGTACTGAAAAGGTGGACAATAATTTTAATCTTGGAAGAGTTTACTTATTGTATCTTCAGTACGGAACAAAATGAGATTGGTTACTTGTAAGCAATAATGTCAAGAATTTGAAAAGAAGAGTCAAGACTAATTTGAGGACATTGCAGAAGTTATGAGCCTCACTGATGCCAAGCAACAAGCCCTTATATCCCTCCAGAAAGATCACGCCTCAGCTCAAAGAAAGCCCTTTTTCAAGATCTTAAGCAGAAATGCCGGATCAGGGATTTAAGAACCAGTGGCAACAAAAAGCTCGAGAACTTCAAAGATTATCCAATGCCATAAAACAGATCGCAAGAAGGTAGACAAATCCTGGGAAATACTAGAAGAAACAGCATCAAAAATTCCTCAAAACCACGTCAAAATTCTGTTAGATTTCAACGCTCAGCTAGGCAAGGAAAGGAAATACATGAAAACAGTTGGAAAATTCCCAGCACATAAATGGGCGAACCAAAATGGACGGAGATTAGCCGAATTCTGCAGGGCATTCAACCTTAAAGTCATGTCGACTCACTTCAGGAAGAAACCTTCAAAACAAATGACATGGAGATCATCCAACTCCCTCTTGGGCAAGTTTCAAATTGACCACGTGGCAATATCGTACCCAAACCACAGAGAAATTATGGATGTCCAAGTAAGGAAGGGTGCAAACATAGACTCAGACCACTATCTGACAAGAGTCAAACTACAGTTGATACCCCAAAGGTTCAGAAGAAGGAAGCAAGTAATTCCGAAATTTGATACTAGTCGTATCCAGCCATCTCTCACTGAAGAATTAGAGAAAAAATAGCTCAACAATTGGCAGCAATTCAAGACCAAACTAATTGAAACAGCACAAACACTGATTTCTCTGCAGAAAAGAAAAAAACACCCTTGGTGGAACGCAGACTGAACAAGCCATCCAATCCCGGCAGAATAAATACAATAAGTGGAACAGCAAAAGACATAAGAATCACAAAATGTTTGTGGCAGTCAGGAAAGAGGCAGCGAAATTAATCAGACATACCAAAAGGAAATTCGAGAAAGATCAACTACTAAAAATTGAAAAGGACTTCGCAAAAAACCACACACGAAATTTCTACAAGAACTTCAAAACAAAGCTAACAGGGTATCAGCCACAAAACCTTTGCTTTAAGAAAGTAAATGGGCAATTTGCACTTAACAATCAAGAAAACTGCACTGAACTTGCAAGGTATTTTGAAGAACGGCTTAACTGCCCAGAGCCAACACAAAGATTTCCACCGCAGGAACCTGACTTCACAAACCCAAATTCAGTACCACCGGATGAAGAAGAAATTACCAGACAGATAAAACGACTTAAAATGAATAAAGCTGCAGGTGAGGATGGGATCATAGCAGAAATTCTCAAATCAGCAGGCCCAAATACTATAAAAGAATTCACCGGTATCATCCAAGAGATTTGGGAAACAGAACAAATTTCAGAAGATTGGAAAAGTGCACTAATTCATCCTTTACATAAGAAAGGAGACAGAACAGACGTAAATAACTACAGGGGAATCTCATTGGTATCTGTTGCCTACAAAATTTTATCTCAGTTCCTTCTCGATAGAGCCCAACAGCAACTAGAACAAAAAATTGGAGAATATCAAGCAGGTTTCAGACGAGGCCGTTCATGTCCAGAGCAAATTTTGAACCAAAAGTTAATCCTAAAGCATCAGAGAATTCGTAGCAAAAATGTAGTTTGTACCTTTGTTGATTTCAAAAAGGCCTATGATTCAGTTGATCGTCAATCACTGTTTCAGATATTAAAAGAACAGGGTCTAGACCGGAAAACACTCGCAATTGTAAAAGAGACATTGACAGACAAAATCTAAGGTTAAATTCTTGGGGGAAATCTCAGACCCTTTTCCGATCAAAACAGAAGTAAGACAGGGAGAAGGGCTCTCTCCACTACTCTTCAACTGCGTCCTTGAAAAGGTAATGCAGGAATGGCGCAAACAGAAGTCTGTCCTCAAGATTGACCAACAAATCACTCTTGGTAGGGGCAAATTAGCAGGAGACTGCCTGGCATTTGCGGACGATCTGGCAATCTTAACTCTTGACGTTTCAACAGCCATAAACCAGATCGAACTCCTGAAAGAAACAGCGGAAAAAGTCGGCCTCCAAATATCGGTTGAAAAAACTGAATACATGACCTGCAACAAAGAAGCCCCTAAATTCATGGAGACAAAATATGGCAAAATAAAACTGGTCCAGCAATTCAAATATCTCGGTGAAATAATTCAGGAGAATGGAATGGAAACAAAAGCCAATGAAGTTAGATGCCAAAAAATGGAAACTGCGTATAGACTCACCCAAAATATCTATAACAAAAAGTGTCTCTCCAAGCATGCAAAACTAAGACACTATAATACACTTATAAAACCAGAATGCCTCTATGGATCAGACACACTAATTTTGAATAGGAAAACTGATCTAGAAAATATTCAGAAAAAGGAACGCAAGATTAGAAAAATTTTAGGCCCAAAACTCGTAGATGAACAGTACCACCTTAGAGGGAAACGGGAAATCAAACAATTTTCTAACATTCACAGCGACATCAGAAAACACAGATTAAGATTCTTTGGACATATAAAAAGGATGAACCCAGACAGACTTACCAAGCAAATAGTTGAATCTTATGAAAACCGAAGTAAAGCCAAAACGGACACAATAAAATGGATTGGCGAAATTAAAACAGATCTCAGACTGGCAGGAATTACACCTGAAGACATCCAAAGCCAGGTTATCTTCAGAACCAAAGTTCATAATTGGCAAGTTGACCAAGAGGAAAAACCAAAGAAGACCGGAACATGGTCTCAAGAGAGAAAAGAAGCACACAGCAAATGAAGGAAGTGTGGGCACAAAGAAAGGCAAATGCCTGTCTCTAAGTACTTTGCGTAGTCCTAATGGGCTCATTCGCAAAATAGAATAATAAAAATGCAAAATTATTTATCTTAAATTGCACATATTGCTTTTATTTGTTCCAGTATAACTTGCTTAAAACATGTATAGCCTAAATACATCATTTAAAAGCAAATGCTACCTCCAAAATCGTGAAAGATGAATACAGGTTATATAAGATAAAAATTCACATTTAAAATACGAGTAGTAGAGACAATTACAAGTTGTCCATTTCATGACCGTATCGATGAGTGTAATCAAGAAGTAACCACCTAATCGAGGCAATAATAAAGTATCGATTAGGTGGTTATTGATACTTCTTGATTAGTAGAGACAACACAGAACTTTTAATTTGTGGGTTAAGGGTTAAATATCTGATGTTTTTCCTATCACACGTGAAGCAAGGGTGTGTAATTGCCCAAACACTATTTGCTCTGCTCGTGGCTGCTATGCTCTGCGACACATTATTCCAAAATCTATACTATATTGTAAAATATTAGATCAGTTGAAGCTACATGGCTTAGTGGCAACTATGTAGATGAACAAAATTATTTTCTTATTTTCAGACCGTAGGTTCAAATCCTGGAGAGTTTTGAAAAGGTGGAAAAGATGAATCCATTATTCTACACCGTACAATGCCAGGATTAAAAAGAATTTTGCAACATATTCTTCATTACTCAATAAAATTACAAGTAATTTGTGAACCAACAAATTTACAGTTTTCCAGCCATCTGATAAAACAGAACCTGAAATTCACATGATGGCAGCATAAATAGATAGTATTGAATCTAAATGCTCACATACATTATTATTATTATTATTATTATTATTATTATTATTATTATTATTATTATTATTATTATTAGGCTTCTCCCCAGATATCTGAATTCTCAATACAGGTACCCATCAAAACCCTACAAGGATACACACTGCAGAGAAGTCATCACAACTATCCACCATAGTTCCTCCTAAACTGTGTTCGAATCCAGGTTTCTAATTTACTACAGTATTATTAATAGTTTTCAACCACCTTAGTCTGGGTCACCCTCTTGGATCTCCCTTTTATCTGGGTATCCATCTGCTTTTGCATTCTTCTCATGCAATTTTTCAATATGTCCAAACCATCCAAGTTTATCCCTCTTCATTCTGTCTAAGATTTTCCACTCCAATTTCCTTTCCGACGTCCTCATTTCTTACTCTGACCTTTGTCGTTCCTATTTTACTCAACTTAATTTCACTGGCCTGGATTTTAGTCTCCCATTTTTTAAAATTAATTTTTCTTCATGTTTTTATTGTCAGTGCCCAGGTCTCTGCTGCAGATGCCAGTATTGGACATCACCTCTTCACACTACACTGATACTTCCTTCACACTAGATACTGACAATACATTTTGCTGTTGAATCCTCTTGCTGATATCTAAGTCCAGCCCTGAATCCTGCAACACTTCATTTTTCAAGTGCAAAACTCTCCACAATTTCAAGGTTTTGTACTGTGATTTATCATTCCTTTCACTTCCCTTTCTCCCCTAGTCAACACCACTGTCTAATACATAATTTTTAATAATCCCACTAAACATGCTCAGTGGCCATTAATTCCTCTCCATTTGCTCCCCACACCACAATATCATCTGCAAACGCATTGCCTTCATAGGACTCAAGTACAAGCATAAAAAGTAGCGTTTGAGCCATCCTGAACATCTCTCACGGCCCACTTACAACCATTCTTCAAAATTTTAACAAGAGCTAAAATTAAGTGAACAGGAATTAAATTTCAATTCTCAAATACATTACCAACCATCCAGAGACAAAAATATAACTGACCTGTGAGGGTGGTGGAGTTCCATCATCAAACTCTAGATCAAATACATTAATTCCTTCATTCTGGAGTTCTTCGGTTCGGTAGGTTGGTTCGCACACCCTCACCACATCACGAACCTTGTGTTTCTTCAGTTCCTAGAACAGACAGATAAAGGAAATAATGTAAATGGAGTTTAAGGTAAATACAAAAAAGATCAAGTCAAAATAATTCAGTGGCTATAAAATCATTTAGCATTAAAATTCAATTCACATTTTGACAAGGAACAGTTTCAGCAAAAACTAATACATGCAAAATGTTCTGCAAATTAAAGTAATTTGAAACAGTATGTACTGTATGTATAATGATGGGTCCCTAAAAATGATTCCTTAACATTTAAACCCAAAAATGTTGATATTTTTTTATTTCAAAAACTTTGTTTAGCCTCTTATGCTTTCAGTTTAATGGGTGGGAGGGGTATTTACAGCATGGTGTTTATAATCAAGAACACTACCCAGAGGTAAAGTTAGTTTGATAGACAAACTGGTCCAACAAAATGGGCCCATGAAATAAGATCAATTCTACAAGAACATGTACACTATTTCCAAGAGGAACAAAACATGTCCAGGAAGTATGTGGTGGTTGCTGCATTATAAATAAAACCCAATTTAGTGTCAAACTTTCCTCATCAAAGTACCAATGAATACTATTTGACATCTTGACATCAAGGATTTTGCAAGAACCAAACAAGTCCAGATATTTCTATTATCCCGTGCATTATAACCACATCCCATGAAATGTTTACACTTGTGGGACGAGACATACTAATATGTCCCAGAAAAAATTTTCAAGTACATTCATCAACAGCTTTTTGTTCTCCTGAATAATGATTCTGGATTTCAGTAACCAGAACTTTATTAGGATTTCCCACCAAATCCAAAGTAACAAATTATTGAATTTTTATTCTACCTTATTAAAATAAAGTCATTTGTACAGTGCTGATTAGGTAGGAAATCATAAGTTCTGGGTACTGAAACTGGGAAATCAACAAAGGAAGTGAAAATCAAATTATGATTATAGTAGACTCATTCGGTTCTTTTATATAACCTCAATTATAACATATCATACGTTATTTGCAGCCTATCTTCATCCTCTTGATCACTGATTAACTCAATTCTAGCAAGAACTGTTACTGGTACCCATTTGTAGAGATGTAATGGAGGATTCAATCAATATTATGAATCACCACAATAATGGCAAATTTGACATAAAATTTGTTTGATATAAATGATCATTGTTATATTGTATAACTGATCAGCAAGCTGTGTACATCTGCATCTCCTGCATGGAACAGCTTCAATTTTATATTCTAAACAAAGTTTTTCCTGCCAATTATGTTGTTTGTCTCCAGAATATCAGAGGTTTTGTACCATCTTAATGCATTATATATAACTGTGTGCTCATGACCTTCTGAGGTGGTGATTGTTTGAAGAGGAAGTACAACTAGGCAACCATCCTCTAACACTAATCAGAGAAAAAGTGAAAGAGATCTGACACTATATCTGCCAAAGAGAGACTCCCTAGGCCTCGAGTGCTCTAATACCGTTGGGGTCTTGAAAGAACAAGAGTTGACCAAGAGGTCGGATAGGATAGATGAAAGCGAGGAGCCTGGCACAAGTGGAAGCAATGTCAGAACTGTGCTAGGGGCCCCGTAGTTTCCAACCAATGCTTCAAAATTCAGAGCTCCCGGGGCCCTCTACTGATGACTTGAGCTTGCAACACTGCAGGACCTGAATCCTGGAACTCTCCAGCAAAGCATTACAGAATGTATTACTTGGGTCATTCCATACCCCTACATAATATGAGAGGGAGGGGAGTGACATATACAGCAGTTTACTGTGAAGACTTTACATTAACTACGTATGGTCAATATAAATTTTTCACGTGTGGTTTTCAGCTACCTCTGATTATCTTACAAAGTACTCTCCACAAGATCTATTTTCAGTAAACAATGTCATAAGATTAACCATGACAAAACACTGGGATCACAATGCCAATCTTAGTTGCAACTGATCAGGATCACATTTCTTCAAACTGTGGATGTGATACTTGACTAGACGAGATATGCCGAATTATTGCTGGCTGTTTACGTCCCACATCTTTGAAAAATGTTCAACTGACTTGCCGGTATAGCATCTCCCAACATCAGTTGAGAAATATCTGTCAGGAAAGAACAAGCCGACATCTCAAACCCGTCCTGTTTGGACATCAGTCACCTAGCCAATGTCCCAGATCAACGACGGGTTCCTGAAGATCCACCGAGGTACACTCAGGAACATCAAGGTTACTACATATTCAGTATCTTCATCCTGACCACTTGGAAACCAGACTGTGGCTTCAGAGTGGATCCACACTGTGTGAATGTGGATATGAGCAGAGCAGAGCACAGCCCATTTGTTACAATGTAGTAAATGTTCAGCCAGCACCACAACAGAAGATCTGCTCAAGGCAAGAACCAATGCACAAGGGGCCAGCTTTTGGCCCACAAAACTACAGAGTTATCTAGGTACTTTTATGTATATTCGTTCTTTTCATATATTTCACTTCCAACAATAAATATGCATGGATACTGTATTCCCTTCTGAAGATAAGTGTAACTCCCACCAGAAAGAACTAGGAACCCCAAACACTGCAGAAAACTATTCAGGCACAGAACCTTAAGAAACATAGCCCCACTTTAGCTGAGCATGCTAAGACAAGTTCCATGGTACTGGTTCAATCCCAAGCCATGGAGTCCATTTTGATTGTGGTTATTTCCACTCACCTCACTCTACATGGGCTGATGCCTGAAGATCTCCCTAGTCCCTAAAACTAATCAAAAACAAGCTTTCTGAGTTTACAGCATTCTGTAGAATAATGTACCTAGATATTTGTACCATCACAGTATCGTAAAAATATTCGTGAAGTCTGAATGAACGTTTTAATAATTCAAGGAGAAGGAGTCCTTGAATGTATATCTCCGGAGTTAGAACCGAATTCACTACCTATGGATGGGTGTAGTAACAGTCTGCAGTCAACACACATGATAACTTTTCAGCTCTCTTCATGCAGAATAGGTTGTCTATGGAGATTTCCTTTGGACAACAAATTAATTTGTTTTTGCACTTTAGAGCATATATAGGTTTTGCAATTATCGGTCTTGATTGTTTTCAAATAGCAAACAATTTTGAAAAACAAAACATGTAAATTCATTAGTCTTTGGACAAACTATTTTGAAATAGAAAACTATATCAATTCTATCAGTCTTCAGACAATGGACTATATGCACCCAAAGTACAGTCTGTGCTGTATCTTTTCAAAACTTTTTTGAATTGCAGTAATCTAAATTATGAACATCCGCCTCAAATATAAAAGCATTATCTGTCAATCCATACTAGTTATTAATATTTTATATGCACAGTGTTATGCATATGTCTAAATCTGCAAAGGAACATTATTCTCGCATAGTAGATTGTGAAGAGATTTCTGATATGGCACTTACGGTTTTGAATTTTTAAAAAAAATTTTAAACCACTTGCTGAATGTTGCACAAACACAGATAGGTGACACTGATTAGACAGGGAAGGGCTATGATTGGAACGTAGCGGTCATGGCTTTAAGGGACAGCCCCATCATTTGCCTGGTGTGAAAGTGGGAAACTACAGAAAACCATTGTCAGGGCTGCCAACGTGGGGTTCGAATCCACCATCTCCTGAATTTAGAATCTAACAAAATTGAAATTTACAGAATAATCTTCAAGGGCCATTATTTCCACGTGGTCCACCAAGCTCTTACTTAAAATACAAAATTAAAGTATTAATAGCTCCCCCTACATGGATCAGTGGCGGAGTGTGGAACTCTAGATTCCAAAATCATGGGTTCAAATGTTGGAGAAAATCCATTTAACCCTGGAGTGGTCGCGATGGGTCTACGAGACCCGGGCCGACATACTTATTGGCGTTCCTATTGTTGGAATGCAACGAGCGCTTCCCCATCCCTGGTAGCTTCTTGGCTCCTGACCTTCAACCGAACACAGTAGCCCGCTCTGAGTTGCCTTGGAAACTTTGCGCGTACAGGCTGTTCAGGGTCTCGCAGACCCGGTGCGACTTAACGTTGGTCAAACTTCGCATTGTTAGTTTAGTACACTTTTCCTTCTGTGTAACAATGGATGAAGCTAACTCTGCCTGTATACGTTCCATATTGGAGGAATCTGAAGATGAAGCACTTGGCCATTTCTGCCCGACAAACAAAGAGGAAGACATCCTTCATCTGCCCCAAGGGCCAAAATTTCATTTGTGGAGAACATGGACAACTTGTCTGCAGAATGTGCATATAAATTGATTAAAGTGATGTTTCCCTGTACTTGGATGTGTTTCTAAAACCAATTTGATTTTTATTTTATGAATTATGATATATTTTACACATACCTAAAAAAATACATATTTTTGTACCAATAGTTCAAGTGTGAAATTATCAAAAAATTGTTTTTTTTTAACGCTGGGTAGAAAATAGATGAGAGTGTTGCTTTGTGCATGTAGATGCAGGAAAAAGTAACAAAAATATGTGAAATACATTTTGTTGTTACCATGTTTTACCTTTCACAAGTTAACAGAAAACAATCAGTTTTTCAGTGTAATTATTAAAATACATTTTTTGGTTAAGAAACGGGATAGTTAAATATTTTAGTCATGTAGACTGCATTAAAAGAAACTAAATGTCCTATAATACTATAATTGGAAATAAAGTATAAAAATATAGTAAAACACTGAGAATAAATGGGTCTGAGAGACCCGGTGCGACCATTAATATTGACAAAACCCATACGACCACTCCAGGGTTAACACTCCGTTGTAAGATATCAGCAAGTAAAATATCTCTGGCAACAGGTCATCCCTGTTCTGACTTCTCTGCATGGTACAGTAAAACCAACACACAGGCAGCCTAAATGGCACTAAAGTACCCGAGGCCTCATGGTTATTGCATAAATTTGGCAGTTGCAAGAACAAAGTGGTTTATTTTATTGGAAGAATAGGTCCAAAAATAAGACAGGCGTGCTTTTAGTTTGACAGATTTGCATATTACCAGAGTCTGAAACGTCCTTTCACTCTAAGACTAAAGGAGGGTGAACTGTGAAGAAGCGCAAACCTCTGGATGTGGTACGAGAGGGCAGTTCATAGCAAAAGATTTATATTTATATTTAGACTGATGCTTTAAAGGCCAGTATTAATATACATATTCTTTTGGGATTTTACTGCATCAAGGAAACTGTAGAAATTCTTTACTTTTCAGGAAGTTTGATCATGTCTTCAGAAGAGACATGTGCTCCCTATTGGTCGCAGAGCACAATCTGTGCAACGAAGAATTCCTACTTTTCGTTTGACACAGCAAAATTCAAAAAAAAATTCTGTCATACAATTCTGGGCTATACAAAATTTCTTAATTAAAAACCATCATTTTAACAGATTAATATAGACTGAAACCCAAGATCCTCTTATGTGTAGTCTGCTTGGGAGAAGGTAGCCAAAATGAAATGAGTACAATATTAATCCAGAAAGTATTGTGCTGTTTGAAACTTAACAAAAATAAGTGTAACCTAGGCTTATTCAATGTTTCACTGTATGCATGTTTTAGTACCCATATTTTTCCTTAAACGGTTTAACAGGAAAGAGAAGGTAAGTCTATATTAAAATAGTCATGAAATTCAGATCATTGTTCACTTGGCCCAGTCACCTGAAGTCAACCAGAACCCTCTAAATGATACTGAATATTAAGAATGAGGAGTGAATTGCTTATAATTTCATAACACAGTCAAATGTCCATATAACAGATTGATGTAACTATAAACCTGCATTATGCAATACTTTTGTTTGTCATCAGTAAATTGCCTAAATTAATGATAATTACTGTACATTACAGCAATGAAACAGTTTTAGAAACATTCTGTTGCAACAATACATAGGTTTCACGATTAATGAAACTGAAAATAGGCTGGTCCCTGTGGAGTAGCTGGTATGGCTATTGATCAGGGGATTGGAATTTCTGCAAATGTACGGAACCTTTAAAAATAACCAGTTTTCCCAATAATTTTCTAGCATATGGCTGTAATGCAAGTATGCCTCTTAACTTTGCAGACAAAATTAGCACCTAGAACATCTGGATGAAGGTATAAAACAAGTAGCTGTTGCAAATCAAAATTTGCAATCTCCACAGTATGTACGTTACCAATATCTAGAACAAATTCTAGTCTGCTGCAAGTCCCCTTCAATGTATTACTATGAAAAAGTTAATTGCTTTGGAATCTTTAAAAGATCAACATTTTTTTAAGGAGGCTATCTACAAAAAAGTGAACAGTTTCTTCCCAAACGAAACTAGTGAAGTAACACTTTTGAGGTGAATATGCAACGTATCATTTGTAAACTACATAAATGCTACAGTATATTTGTACTTACTTGAGAGTGTTCTTTAGCCTCTTTACATGTTACCTTGAATTAACATGCAGGTGAAACAGTATTATGCATTTAATCTACTATTCCCTCGATATATTTTATTTATCTATTTATTTATGATGAATCAAAGTTATTTACATATATAAAAAGTTTGTGTACAAATTGTATGAGCTTGTGACTGCACATCTTACAATTATAGGTCTAGTTCTGACCCATTCTATTGTTTCAACTGATGTACAATAGATGTCCGTTATTCCTCTGAAAGCACGAAAAGGACAGTCAGCGACAATGTAGTGGACAGTCTGCAAGGAGGCACCACAGTCACAATTTGAAGAAGTAGCCCATCCCCATTTGTGTAGCAGACATCTACATCTGCCTTGTCCAGTTTGGATCCAGTTGATCCTCCACTTATGTCTAGGAAGGTGAAACCCTTGTATTCGCTTAGAAGAGTCTTCAACTAGATGTTTAAATATTGATATAACAATTATAATCTACTTGCGTCCAAAAGTATTGTTTTTTTTTTTGCTACGGGCTTTAAGTCGCACCGACACAGGTAGGTCTTATGGCGACGATGGGATAGGAAAGGCCTAGGAGTTGGAAGGAAGCGGCCGTGGCCTTAAGGTACAGCCCCAGCATTTGCCTGGCGTGAAAATGGGAAACCACGGAAAACCATATTCAGGGCTGCCGATAGTGGGACTCGAACCTACTATCTCCCGGATGCAAGCTCACAGGCGCGCGCCTTCTACACGCACGGCCAACTCGCCCGGTCAAAAGTATTGTTATGCACAGTTTTGACTATTGTGTAAGCACAGATGACAGTATTGGAAACTTTTGCATTTATTTATGCTTTTTTTTTTTTTTTTTTTTTAAATATTACTTTCCAATTTTTGGGTTTCTGAACATGACAAAGTAGACCATACCAAGTGTTCCAAAGAGCAATGAACAGTGGTTTTTAGTTACATTTTGGTTCCAATACTACATGTCAGTTCTTTATTCTGAAGTATTAGTAATATTACAGAGTATAAAATGCAACAAATATGTAAAAATTAGCTTTTCAGGATGTGAATTTAGAATTTAGTAACTGAAAAATTTTGCAGCTTGTACAGATATACATTTCCCAAGCAGACTATACAGAAGACAGGTTCTCTCTTGTAAAATAATAGGAAACATACCTGAATATAGTTGTGAATAGTCTGGTCTGTGGGTCGATCTGTGATGAGGAATTTCATATTCTTGTATTCTATTTCGCAGGGAGCAGGCCGAATATCCTTGAGTCGCATGTTGCTAGGAGTCATTGACATTTCACAACAAAAACCAAGGAATGATGAACTCAACTGAACACACGTTGACGAGGAGAAATGGATTTATCTTTCTTCACCTCTGAATAAAAGAAGGCAAGTCGATATGTTTATAAAATAATGTCTTCTAGGTCCACTTCAGTAGTTTTTCTTTTAAAAAAAAGTTGGAAGATACACGTTTACACTTTTGGTAGCTTGCATGAACTGGAGGGAAATGATACCAAGCGAATCGAAATATTAACACAAAATTAACGTCAACAAAACTGCAATGTTTTCTCGTAGGTAAAAAAATATCAGATCTAATGACTTAAAAGTTCAAGTTTAATCGTTCTGAAGTTCCTTGATATGCAAGAATGTGGGTGGGCCAAATAAACTAGCAGAGAAAAAAAGAGAAACAAAAGAAAATTAGAGTTTTCACAAAAAAAAGTTCACTCACACTTTAACAACAATATATGGAACTGATATCTTCTTTCAATGCCTTGGACATTAGCAGTAAATAAAAAAGCAAAGCTTGAAGAGGTACTGGCAGTTCAAAATGTATGCCAAATTGAAACTGGGTATCTGGAATACTTTTTTCCCCCTTTTTTATACAGCCTAAATTAGGGATAACTACTGCTAGATTTTACAGATATAGAAACAGCAGTCTTCTATACAACACCGATAACAAAAAATATAGATCATATATGTTAAGATGCACACTCGCTCACATACACACAATTTCACAATATTTACTTTTCTTTTTTGAAATCAAAACTCGCACCGAATTTGGCAACCTGATGGGCCCGGAAAATAAGCCACACTCTGTTCAAATCTTTCCCCAATCTCTGCAACCACTGGTCTACCGAGACCCCGATGGAAAACCTAGCACAACTTGACCAATCCTATCTTTTATTACACTTCACCCAGGAAACACTAATTTCAGGATGGAGTAGTAAGCTCATAAAGACACCAACTTCAGCCCATTGAAACGATCAACAAAGGTGAGTTTTTTTCCTGTGGGGCTCACCAGATAGCACTGCCGGTGCGGTTTCTTGATGCTGGTTGGTTAGAACCGTGTGTGGAATGAAGCAGGCGAAACGGTCGCTAGTTTCCACCCAAGTGTTGGAGAGCTCTTTAGATCAGTTTATTTGTGCTGAGCCTGGCAATACTCTCCGCTGTCCAACTGGAACTCCATGTATGTGAGGACAATCTCACCACCAAACTGAAAGAAAAAAATAAACGGTTAGCCATCTTGCAACAAAGAAGCATTAGGGTGCAAGAAGGGCACTTTATTTTGATCACTTGGAATAAAAATGTTCCTATCATACCATACAATGTCTTGTACTGTCCGAGTATTGAACTGAAACTTGATCATATGAATGACAGATCAGAAGGAACATAAACTGTTCTTCCTCTGAAATACCCTTTTTGTGATGGAGCCCCTCTATTTTGAAATTAACAGTCATGTCACAATCAGCTTCAGGATATATCAACAGAAAACAATCTTCACAAATACACTCCTCAAAAGTTTGAAATACCAGTTAAAAGGATACATCGAATCAAGCCATATTTTGTTTTTATATCCAATATAACTCATTGAAAATGTTAAATATGTAGAGAGAGCTTTATCTTACTCCTGAGAATACAAACAAGAGTGTTAACCACAACACATTTATGGCAATATTCCAAACTTTTGTTGAGTTGTGCATTTTTAAGACAAAGTGATACAGAAGAAAAAAAAGCTCATTTAGGAAAAGTGTGTAAAAGTTAAAAAGGAGCTGAAATGAATAGTGCAGAAGGTAACTTGTATGAACAAGTTTTAGCCTATACATCGGAAATGAGCTTCAAGTAACTGCAATAGCCATCCCTAAATGGTAGTTAATATCTCCCTACAACAAACAATTAACAATTGGAAATAATGAAGTGTAACACAAAATGGCAGGAGCATGAATCACATCAGTCCTAACTATATGGTTAATGGATCCAGAGAGACAGGAACAAGAAAAGGAAGACAACAGGACATAATGGTAGGTCAGCATGAGAAGAGGGAGCAACATTTTAAAAAAAGGGGGCAAACATGAACACAAAGGGAAATCTTTCAATAAACAGGCTTGTTTGTCCTGTTGAGTTCCTTTTCTTCCTATTTCAGACTTGATTTAGCACTTGTTTGTTCCTTTCCAATGCTTATATTCATTAAAAGTGAAATCCTAATCTAAATAGTTTGGAAATTGAAAGTATTTAAAGTACTAAAAATAAATGCAATCCATGTGTTCTTTTCTGCCAAAAGGGAACAGTACTGGAGCAATCTAACAGAAGAATTTTCACTGCAAATTGAAGTTTATTTACTACCTAACTGCAGATGATTCCATCATCTTCATTCACACCCGAGGAATTGCAACAGTCAGTTAACCGCCTGGTGCATATGATCGTTTTTGGGCTCATCATGAACGTTCAAAAGACCAAAGTCCTGGCGCAACCTTTACCAGGCACAACCCTTCCACACTTCATCTCCATCTCAGATACTCCACTTGAGCAAGTAGACCATTTTTTTGTACTTGGGTAGTATCCTATCTGTGTGCTGTAACTGAACAAGATGTGGAGAAGAGAACTGGTGCTCCCCATGCAGCATTTTGATGACTACCACATCGAGACCTTGCCCTGAA
Organism: Anabrus simplex; assembly: GCF_040414725.1. Classification (NCBI taxonomy): domain Eukaryota; kingdom Metazoa; phylum Arthropoda; class Insecta; order Orthoptera; family Tettigoniidae; genus Anabrus; species Anabrus simplex. Next base: position 47,265,420 of record NC_090272.1, on the reverse strand, counting down.
GATTAAACTCATGGTGTACCATGCTGTTGTCATCACAACACTGCTGTATAGTTGTGAAACTTGTACCCTTTACCGACGCAACCTAAAAAACGCTTGAGCGTTTCCGCCAACAAAAACTTTGATCCATCCTTTGGATCAAAAGGGAAGACCATGTCACGAACATTGCAGTTCTTGAGTAAGTGCATGTCAAGAGCACAGAATTGTCCATCATTGGTGATCAGCGTAGATGGACTGGCCACATCCGTCGGATGAGTGATACCAGATTTCCGCGCCAAATCCTGTATGGTGAACTTTGTTCTGTCACCAGACCTCGTGGAGCCCCCATGAGGCACTACAAGAACCAGCATAAGCACACTATGAAGATGAATGGTCTCAATCCACAAACTTGGAACACACTTGCTCAAAAGCGTACAATTTGGTGCCGGACCATCCCTGTTGCTGTCAATCTATTTGAAGGGGAACGACACAGATGAGAAGAGGCCAGGAGGGAAGCAAGAAAACTGCAGCACAACCACATCCTCCAACAATTCTGTGCAATCTGTGTGGTCACTTATTCCATGCTATAATTGGCCTGTTCAACCATCGAAAGTACATCCACAAACAGAAGTGAATTTATTGAAAGAAGTTGATTACTCGGAAACGAGTTAGAGCCGACGACGACAAAGTATAGGAACAGTACTGGAGCAATCTAACAGAAGAATTTTCACTGCAAATTGAAGTTTATTTACTACCCAACTGCAGACTATTCTCCATCATCTTCATTCACACCCGAGGAATTGCAACAGTCAGTTAACCGCCGGGTGCATATGATCGTTTTTGGTCTCATCATTAACGTTCAAAAGACCAAAGTCCTGACGCAACCTTTACCAGGCACAACCCTTCCACACTTCATCTCCATCTCAGATACTCCACTGGAGCAAGTAGACCATTTTTTGTACGTGATTATCAGTTCTTGTATTTTCACCGAACATTTATACTTGTAATTTAATTACAGTATCTTGGTATTGAACAGTTTGCACTTTAGAAATACGGTTGTGTTTATTCCTGCGCGTTTGTGGAAAATTGGCAATGTAGCATCAGACATCGAAGCCCGCGAATTCGGAAGCCATTTAACGTTAGTGTATTTTAAGTTCCTGTGTTATACTTGAGAAAATCGGCAAAATGAAACGAATAAAGCCACACAAATTGATGGGAGTAAGAAACAGTTGTACGCTTTCGGATTTCTTCGTGAATAGGGCCCGTAAATATAAAGCCGGCTTTACATTTACGAGCAACTCTTATACGAGTGGGCTATTCGGACTGGCTCGGATAAGAAATCGTAAATGTAAACGATGATTCGTGCGAACTCGTAGCCCGTATGCGAATAGCAATCAAAGTAGAGAGGCTTCCGACTTGCATCCGAGTTCGACTGTTTTAAAAATGGCTGAGACTAAATATTGCATGATATCTGGTGAAAATCTGGAGGAGTTCATTGATACTACAATGCGGAGTGCCTGTGCAGTGCGAGAAATAAGGCCTATGAAGGTATAGCGGAAATGTTAAACATAACTACGGATCTAGTTTAAAAATCAACAATTTTGGAATAAACAAGGAAATAGTTGAGGCTTATATATGTGTCAAGAATTCTAATGATTTGTAGCTATCTCCGGTAGCTAAAAGTCTCAGTCACTGCCAGTTGCAGCTGAGAACTAATACAACTTCTTAACTGAGTATTTTCTTTGGAGATATGAGGAGCAACCTGGAAAACATGAATTACTAATAATATGCCACTCTTCAGCATATCGGTACCGGTATTATAAAAGTCATTTCCTCCATTTACCAAAATGTACTAAAATCCATCCTTAAGAAGTTTCTATAACCATCTCCTCCCTCGTTTAATAAATAAACAAACCGGTAAATGTTCCTGTATTCCAAAAACGGATCTTTTCTTCAAGGATTATTTAACCCAAACGCTTCTGACTTTATTAGCTTCTTTCTGTTGTCTTGTTTTGAAACACAACAGCAAGATACCAGCCAGAGCAAGACGTTTTCGTCCGATTGGAGCCATATTGGAAACTGTACTCTTATACGAGTAGGCACCATACATGTAAACGCGTTTCCTACTCGGATACGAGCGCTCGTATACGAGTTACTCGTAAATGTAAAGCCGGCTTAACACAAAGTGATACAGAAGCGAGTGAATGTGAGAAAACACTTAATGGAAGTGCCGATTGTAGTGTTTAGGGCGACAATGACCAGCGTGAAATTTAGTGTGTTCAAGACAATGATAGGTCAAACATTAAAAAAATACGTCGAAATTTCCGTTTTCAGGCAAACTGAAATTTCAGCACTTTTAGCTAAGTGTGTAAAGAAAATGAATGCTAATATGTTACAGCATATGAATGCATTGTTCATGGCATCTTATATTGCAAAGAATAACAGACCCTACACTGATTTTGAAGGTTTGGTTACATTGTTAAGCAAGTTGAATGTTGTTGATTCAGAGAAGTATGTGAATGATACACAACGCAGAGAATCGTAGCTTGAATTACTACCGTGGCTGCGCAATGACGAAATGCAGTAACTTTCGTAGTATTGCCGACAAAAATTCTTAAGCTGTGTCCGGATTTTCAGGACCGTTTAAACTGGAAACGTTTAAAACATACGAAAAATCCTATCCCCACTCGAAGTGTCAGGTGGCTGAAAAAAAAAAAAAAAAAAAAAAAAAAAGGCATAACAGCCCCAGAGGGCCTTGGCCTACCAAGCGACCGCTGCTCAGCCCGGAGGCCTGCAGATGTGTCGTGTGGTCATCACTTCGAATCCCTAATCTGGCCGGGAATCGAACCCGGGGCAGACACGCTACCTCTACACTGCGGAGCCGGCAGGAGGCTGAAAGTTTCATGAAAAATCTCGAATGTGCACTTTTAGCGAAGTGCATAAAGGAAATTAATGCTAATATGTTACAGCATATGAATGCATTGTTCATGGCATCTTATCATATTGCGAAAAATAACAGGCCCTATACTGATTTTGAAGGTTTGGTTGCATTGTTAAGCAAGTTGAATGTTACCGATTCAGAGAATTTATTTCATACATTGCCTCAGATCTTCGTGAAGATTTTAGTCTATATGTGGCATTAAGGAAAGTTCATGTCAGTATCTTACTCGATGGATCAACAGATAAATCTGATGTGGAGAACAAATCAGAAAGCATCATATTCCGCTTGCGTGCTGTAATTGCGTCCTTACGCAAGTGCGTCCCAAAATGTTAACGAAAACACGAAAAGATAAAAGTGGCATTCACAACAGTTAATAATATAGTTTTTCAACATGCTCTAAAAGTTAAACGCGCTATTTTGTTTAACAGTCAAAAATGTCCGTGAACATTGTTGGTTAACGGTGTTTATTAACAAATTTAACGAAAATTTGTTTGCGCGGATGCACCTGTAGTCTCACACACATGCTGTTCAGGCTCTGTGATAGGCTACCTCAACCGAGTATGCAACTGATCCGTACAATAATTTAATTATGATTTTAATTATTATTTCGACGTCCCATTTTACTCTACCAAATAACAAAGGACCCTCTGTTGGGCTATCTATAAGCGAGTTAATTAAATACCAGATATATATGCTAACATACGACTAATGTAAAGGGGTTGAGCCCGTGATCCTAGGATCTGGAGGCTGGCACTACCACTGATACACAAGAGCCAATGACTTTATATGTGCAGCAATTTTTCATTTGGATCCCGTTAAACAAGGTATCCGATTTATTCGATAATATTTCTACATTAAAGTTACACGCAAACATAACCGTTTTATCTAAGATGAGTGATCCTTTAAATCTGAAAGGATTTCATTGAGAAACTTAACATTCTTTAATTCTAAGACTAGTATTCTGAAATTATTTTTCAGTTATAATTAACATGCATCATTTTAAAAATATTGCGTCGGCGAATCATCTTGATGTAAAAATAATTTTATTAGAAATTATACTTTGTTATACTTGTCTATGAAAAAGGAAACGTGTTGGCGTGATTTTGAAATTAAAGATTATTTCGGGAGGGGGGTGGGGGGGGGGGAATTTCTAAATAGGCCCGGATTTCTTGTCAGTGATCATGTTCCTTTGTTTTAGACTAGAACTCCCCTTCCCCACTGATGCCGAGAGCAGCTCAATTTAGCTTTGCGTGTTAACAGTGTGGTTAAAAGTGCACATAAACGTATTTAGGGAGTTACCGAATTTTTCGTATTTTCGGTTATATGGATGGGATCCAGTCCCGTTAGAGCCAAATAAAAGCGGGTTCTACCGTTAGCTTAAATTAGTCGACAAAATGTTTATTCTATTCCGCAATCGTAAACACCGAGGCAAGTTCCAAGGCCAATTACACTTATTTACAAGTAGCATGGAACTGAACCGATTCTGCAATATCATGGGGGTGATACGCTATATAATTTCTATACTCCAACAAATTAGAATACAGGAATATGCAAACGCGGTACTTAGGTTTGCAAACTTTTCCCGAGCAAATTTCATGGAGTACACTCGCATGGCCTGTACATATTTATTAAAATTACTAATTAAAAACAAGTATTAAGTAGAGATGAACGGTTCCACTTTCATTCTAAATAGTGTGCGTGTTCCAACAAGTAACAAGTTCGTGGAATCCCCTCGTCAGCGGCGGGAGATTTTAGTTCCTTGAACTACCGGCGCCGCAAGCTAGCTAACAATGGAGCCACACACGTCACGGGATATTCCCTCTTCTCACGTACTTAATGCTGAGTAATGATCTGCAGACAGAGCTACGATCAGACCAGTTTCACAACGTACTGAATGTATATCACGATTATGCTAAGCAGCGGGCGTAAATTCAACTAGGAAGACCTTTGTAACCTCTTCAAATCTAAGCTCGATTTTTGCTACGTCTGCATGCAACATACATCAGTAAAGAAGCAAGCATGCAAGCTTTTAGTTTTACGTCACTGTTGATATCGTGATCAAAGCCGTGGGACCTTCAGTTTTACATGGAATCCCTACCACGGGAAAGCAATCCTTTATTTAAAAATATCCGCATGCATTGGTCGGGATTCGAACCACGGCCACCTGGGTGAGAAGCCAGTGAGTCACTTGGCTATCATACTGCTGTAACCGTGAAGAATTTAAGGTTGACATCTAGAATTTAGTCTTCGGCATCAAAAATTCTAGCCTTAGTTGGATGTTGAAATGAAACCAGACTGTCTAGAAACTCTTGTAGAAAGGATAAGTATAAGATTCCCCATGATCAGCAATGAATACATACAGATCACGTTAAGTACAGTATACAGACAAAATACGCAATCAATAGGAGGTTTAAACAATACCTTAAAGTGTTAATGGTCGAGCTGTTAATCTAGGTTAGGGTTTTGCACCTGATCTCGTCAGGCGAGATCACACGTTGAAGTGTACAATAGTTGGAAGTGTGAAAATCACGTACAAAAAAGCAACCTAGAAGAAATAAGGAGCAATACTGATACTATCACCTAATCTGAGCCCCATACAGTAAGTTCAACGCCAAACTTATATTGTATGTTAAAATACACAATCTCTATAGGAACCAAAGCACCAAATTAACAGCTCTCTAAACGAAAATTCTTCGAGTTTCATCGCTTTTCTTTTTCGGATCTGCCAGTTCGGTGAGGATAATTACTGCGACAATCGTCATTAGGCGAAAGAAAATTCGTGCAGACATCAATTTCAAAAACTGAACTTGTCAGTTGCTTCAGTTTACGGCATTTTTACACGGACAGTATAAATCAAAAGTATGATCTCCAACCCATATCAGTGTGTCGACTTAAACGCCATGAAAGGCGGGAAAATGGCCTAGGCCTTACAATCTAACAATGTCGAAGTCTTAAAAAAGTGTGCGTTAATCATAGGCCAAGAAAACATTTAAAGAGACCGTCTAACAAGTGGATATGCCGAGGTTCCGTAATGGCTGCACGTTTCAAGCAGTAAGACAGTCCATGACCAATCCACCCTTAATGAAGAAACTTAACTACAGACAATTCCAAAATGCGGTTATTGAGTTGGTTCGAGGTCCGTTCAGATTACGTGCGAATAATTTAGGGGCTATTGATAGATAGCGCCCCGGTCTAGAAGGCCAGGAATAACAGCCCAAAAGATAGTCGCGATGACCACGCGGCACTTCGTTATTGGAGGCCTTCGGACTGAATAGTGGTCGCTTGTTAAGCCATGGGCCATTATGGTTGTAGCGCAAAGGGGCTTGATACATATAGGCAATGACCTTTTATTGCCCGGACGCCTTTTACCGTATTATTCTCACTTGTATGGTTAATACACTAGCATTAAAATCAAAACAGCAGGTACTTCACGCAGTCAGGTGTCCTCTGAATGACTCAATTCTCTAAAATTGGCACTTCGGCGGCAAATGTACAGTGTACTTACTACAAAAGTAATTTATTGAATGCATAAATGCCGCTAGACTGGCGGGCTGACTGCCTATGTGTGTTTGCGTCTATAAGTGTGATGGTGCGCTCTGGTGGGGGTCGTGATAATCCTCCCTTGCCGAAGCTATTGATCGAGGGCGGGAGGAGCTATTCTGGGCCATGCGCCGACGATACTGCGCTATACGTCATGAGGGAGGACGACCCTGCACACCTCCCTCAAACAGTGGTCGTCCCACCCAATACCGACCGATATAGAACACGCCGTCTGGACCACTAGGACAACTAAATAGGGCGCCATACACGAATTTGATATTGTATAGTAAGAAACATAGAACCACTGAACCATTTCATGTTCAACCTACATGCTCCAGAGTAGGTCAATCTATGCAACAGATAACTGCACATTTCTTGGACCGACACGTGCTTAAGGTCAGAAGGCGAATAGTCCATACAAAATGTCCTAAATACCTGCAGCACATCCACAAGTTAGCCATGAGACAATTACAGTAATAGAATGTAGTACGTGGGAAAATGTTAGTAATAAAATAAGGAACGAAATGCAAACTTTCTTCAGAGGCATAATGTCTACATGATATTCTATAATAAAGTAATAAAACTGCTAATGACGACACTGTAACAGTTATCCAACATGAAGCATTATATGGATGGGAAACCTGTATCAGTAGAGGCAGATCACTAAAGAGACAGAAAATCAAAAGTAAATCCTAAGGAAAATGTTCGGCCCAGGCTGCATCGAGGTAAACCGTATGAAAAAGAAATCGCATGAGCTATATCGGCATTCTGAAACTAAAATCTCTTATGTCAGAAAGAAAGCATTGAAATTTTCAACCTTGCCATCTCATTGAAAGTCAAGAACTGATCGAGACCTCCAGTACATCCGAGATAACAGGCAAAACTTAAAGAAATCTAGACACAATATTAGTCAATCACCAATTTGCAGAAAAACCTCAAACCAGAGCCAATGAAACACGAAGAAAAATAGCTTTACCAACAGATACTGGGAAAAGAAAAAAATTAATCAACTAATTAAGTTAAATCGTGCCCAGTTGGGCATAACGATGTAAAAATATTTATTCAGGCCGGAGGCAAATCTGATCCTCCACAGCTACGCCATCAGCTGTGATAGATGGCCCAGGCGACCCAGAAGAGAGAATTTGGAGCTAGATATTTTCCGTTGCTTTCATCAACGCCGTAGAATTGTCTATTACAAATCTCCCAAACCCACTTAAATACATGCACCATCTGACCCTATGAGTAACATTTTCGCATCATTCATAAAAGGGACTGGCAGCATAAGGAATGCCATTACAAACATAGCTCATACCTCAGTTACTTTCATATCGTCAAAGCCCAAGGATGACACAGAGAGGTCAATAAAAGTTGATTTGATCTTGTCCATTACAGATTATACAGTGTACTGGAAACACCAGGTCTAGCCAGGAACGGCATATTATTTACGAGACGTCCGAGTAGCCGAAACAATTCCTCGAAAGAGTCTATAAAAATAGTCATAAAGTAGGAATATACAAAAGTACAACACAGTCTAATGCCACCACGATAGAACGATCTTCTTAATGCCTGACAAAACGAGGGATATTAAATTTAGAGACAAATCGGGATATATTTAATTCACGATGGAACTTCGAAACTCTCAAACTGTGGTTTCAAGTAGTACACAGTCCATGTAAATCACCAAATCCCTTTCCAGATCAATGAATGTCAAAGTGAAATAGTGTGTGAAAGGGTAAGATCTGCCTCACGTTCAGTGTTCACTGAAGACAAAGTTATACCGTTCTATTAGCACGGCAATCGCATTTGAAAGCAAGTTATGAAACTGAAGGCAAGCTAAACAAACTCTTAACGTCAAATTAAATTAGTATGACAAATACATAAAATTTCATGAGATGAGGCAGTAAACAGTATTAGTGAAACGTGAATTCACTTTTAAAAAGCTGAGTATTTTTAGAAACGTACTTGAATTTTCTTAGTGGATACAACGCAACAGGTTCAGAGTACTAGAGCTTCCAGGCACAAATTAGCAAACAAACTATATACTAGCCTTAGTCGGCATTTGAATTTAAGTATATACAACGTACAATGCATTTTAAACTAGTATTACATGCATCACATACCGTAGATCATCGACTTCAATATTAAAAACAAGTCTAATATCCGAGCAAAGTTTGTCGAAATGAACTGTAGGTCTAGGTGAAGTATCACGCGCCGATATACCGGTAAGTGGGATTATAATCTGTTTATCGTATTCTCATTCAGATAAATTGCATCATACCTACGGGGATAGTATTACATTTAACGAATGTTAAAGTTTCGATTTCATGCAGTTAACATGTTAACGTACTAGCTGAGTGTAGAAGCGGTTATTGTTTCCCAGTGGAAGAACAAGATCACTAATATTAAGTCAAATAGCATTTAATTTACCTGTTGCTTGCTGTGGCGAATTCCAGCGGACGTAGAATCCTGAAATACCACCATGGAAGTACAAGTTAAGTTCGTCACTGATAGAAACTTAAAACAAGATATGGCACTCATCACATGCCAGCACCGCACTGGGTAGCAATCTCCTAAGCAAGACTCGGGAGAATAGCACAGACTCGAACACACTTCTAAACCGCCAACAGACCGGAGCACTACTGAAGCAGCCCTAATCGTTGCTAGCCGAGGCCGACCATTCCCCTCCCTCCCGCAACAAATCGCTCCCACTACCACGATGAGAATGCGCGAGGACTTACCAACCAGATAAAACTAAATGCCCTGCTATAAATAGAATCTGGCGAACAGCCAGAGTCAGTCTAAGAAATGCAAATCATTGAACACCATACTATTCGAGTCGCTTCTAGTAAACAGAGTAACTGTCCTTCCCAAATGGGTTTTCGTTAACTCTCGTTAACCGGTCAAACATATGTATACTAGCAATTACCCGCGGCTTCGCTCGCGTGGATTTTGTAATTTGATCAAAGTAATCGTTCCTCGGCATTGTACTAAGACGTTATCTGAAAATTCCTAAAGTATAAAAACTCACCCAAAAATTGAGTTTCATTTACCCCAGAAATTCTTTGTAAACCATGTTTGTGGTATTACCTTTTGGGGCTAAGACGAAAACGTACTTATATTATTTGTATTACGATCATCAAGGTGCAGTGAATATGTCTACCACCATCTTAAACATAGCATATCCACAAGATGATTTCGCAATATGTTACATTTTCCGCATTATCGAAAAACTACATGAACTTGCCAGGTGGGTTGGTAGCAATGTTTGACGTCAATGATTACGCGTCCTTGACGTAGACATTGCGTCACTGATAACCTATGACGTCACAGAGGTACCAACTTTTCCTTTCCTCCGGTTTCGTCGCGATCGATGGGCAAGTCGCGCGCCAATTCCACGTTATGACGTCAAAAATTCTCAATGCGACGGGAGGGAACGTGAGATTTTGCGTAAAACGACCAATCTTTCTATGAAGGTAATCACTGCTGCAACACAATTATACTGAGATAAGCGAAGCAGTTCGCTATTCGAAACAACAAGAAATGGTTTCTAAGGAATAGTCCCTTACGGCTTAGGCAATTATTTATCAATAGAAATAATAATGAAGGAAAAAAAATAAGCTAAAAGTGCCCATCAACCTAACAAGATTACGTGAAGGGAAATCACAAGTTCTCGTTAAAACATTCAGTTTAATATTATCATGAGTAATCATTTACCGATGACGAATGACTTAGAATACAGCCTTATTAAAATACGCATGAATAGAACATTCGTTTTCAATATAGTGTTTGCGCTTACTGGGTAGATGGGGTGGAAAAACTACTAAATGACAGGGAAATATGGTTTTTAACGTCGCGCTAGCACAATGAAGGTTTTCGGAGACGCAAGGATTGGGAAGGAAGCGGCCGTGTCTTAATATGGCAGGAAGGACTGAAATGTTAACAAAAGGGGAAATTAGAGGGATAATTTTGTGACTGATGGGAGCATATAAGAATAAAACCGTGAGACAAAATATGGAAAATCTATGAGGTTTATGTAATAAAGTTATGGAAGTGACAGACCTACTAAAAAAATATAAAGAAACAAAGAACAGAAATATGTAGATGGCAAGGAGAGAGGTTTGTTTGTTCAACCCTTGATATATAAATGACGTGATAAATGATAGTAGGGAGAGGGTGAAACGCGGTGCCGGCACATAGCCTAATCCTGTCGAATAGCATGAAGTGGTCTGCTCAAGGCTTAACGTCCCCATCCGACGGACGAATCACCATCAACAGCGTCATATGCCCTCACTCCATATGAGCACTGCGGAGAGGTTACGAATTTAATCCAGGCTTCTGGCACACAATCTAGTGATTAGAAATTGTATACCGCCACCTCCCCTACCCTGTCGACCAACATTCTGATGGCTAACGACGGTGTCACACCGTTTAGGCTTCAACGCCTTAACGATCACGGCCACCAGGCGGGCTAATGGGAAGGGCATAGGTAAAATGATGAACAGAATGGGACACACTAGGGAGAACAGCAAAACTATACATTATAAGCGGAATTCGGGAAAACAAATCTAAATATGAAAAAATAGAAGATCCATGCGGCTAATAGCGAGGTTATGCATGTGGAGATATCCTCTACTACCTAGACTATGAAACTTCTATCTAATCATTGAAGATACGTCCAAGAAGTTTCGATGGGATATACTGTATATTAGTAAATCATACTTAAATAATTTTGTAACATTTTCTTAGTTGAATTCTGTTTAATACTGTGCATTAATACTAACTGCATGTATTAATTATTACTATAAATCTCTAGTTGGTGGTCATCTGTTCCTAGAAGAGAAGAGCATGCATTAATTCATTTCATTCAATCGCAATAGTATTTAGTCTGGATGCTTCCGCGATAGAACTAAGCGCCTCCATAACTCTCTACCTGCAAAAATCACTAAATAGGTTTTTCTTTCTTTTTATGATTTTGCTTTAAGTCGCACCGACACAGATAGGTCTTATGGCGACAGAAGGATAGGAAAGAACTGGGAGTGAGAAGGAAGCGGCCATAGCCTTGAGGTACAGCCCCAGCATCTGCCTGGTGTGAAAATGGGAAACCACGTAAAACACCTTCAGGATTGCCGACAGTTTGGTTCGAACCCACTAGCTCCCGAATGCACTCATACTAGCGCGGCCCTAACCACACGGCCAACTCGGTCATAATATGAAATGAGTAATAAAGACGAACGTTCTAAATTAACACACACTAGGATAATCGGACTGAAAGAAGTTCCCTGGATAGAACGAAATAAACCCTTTATTAAGTACGACTAAATTGTGAGAGATTTCCAGGAAGGAATGTGTGGCGAAATGCGTACTTGTCCCTGTGGCAACCTCCTCATGGGGAAGTTGTATTAATAATAAATAACAGAGGGAAATGTCCTCTGCGGAGCCGGTGTATGGACTGGCATTTCCTTTCTTCCTTGCTAACGTAGAACAAGGATCGAACTCTGATTCACAAATTGTAGCATCGTAGTTTGTTTTTAAAACCGGGATGAAAATGGCTATTGCACATCTTAAGCAGATTGCAGGCTTAAGCAGATTTGATTCGAGCTGTCTTCCTATTATTTTATAGAGCAACTAGGAGTGACAAGTCACTAAAGAAATAAAAAAAAATAGTTTAACATATTAATTTCTCATTAAAACTGCAGCTGTGGTGAGCCATGCTTGCCAGCACCGTTGTGTAGAGGATAGCGGCTCTAATTCTTTCCGAAAATCTTTGTTTAGATTTCAACCTAGTTGTAAAGATTGGTACGAGATTCCTTCAACCTCGAGACTGAATGAAGAACTTCCTACTATGGGAGATAGAATTTGTCATGAAAGCTAAGCAATATAGCAGAAGTCATGCAGGTTATGCGACATGCCAAAATCAATTGGCCATCTGTCTGCGCAGTAGTGCACTGACAGTTTGTTACGTCTTGTCTGATTGGAAAAAACTCCAAAACTGAACTAAGATGAAAGTGTGGATATATATATATATATATATATATATATTTTTTTTTTTTTTTTTTTTTTTTTGCTAGTTTTACGTCGCACCGACACAGATAGGTCTTGTGGCGACGATGGGACTGGAAAGAGCTAGGAGTGGGAAGGAAGCGGCCGTGGCCTTAAGGTACAGCCCCAGCATTTGCCTGGTGTGAAAATGGGAAATCACAGAAAACCATTTTCAGGGCTGCCGACAGTGGGGTTCGAACCTACTATCTCCCGAATACTGGATACTGGCCGCACTTAAGCGACTGCAGCTATCGAGCTCGGTGAAAGTGTGGAATTAAACTTAAAAAAACTCATATATAAAAAATTAATATATTGGCGTTAGGTCTCTGAAGATCATGCGGCCAAAAGAGATATATATCAAATATACGAACACACTCATACGAATGTGCGAGAGAATGCGTTATTCTCAAACGCGAGAAATCCGCATCATTCCCATGGTGAAAGTGAATGTGATAGTAACCAAGAAGCAAGTTGCTCCGATTCCATCTACTTAACATGAATGTAGCGACTGTGTTGCGAAGGAAACTATTGCTTGAATGGAAAGAACAACCTAAACCCGCCTCAACTATAATCGTAAGAGAATAAGGGAGTCAGGTTCATCGAAAAATGAAGGCCTAAAACAGGCGTGAAACTAGCTCACGAACCTAATACGCTCGAGATCGGAAGTGAATAAGAGGTGAATACTGGAGGTCAGATAGGAAATATGAAAGGGGAAGCCATCTTGGACTCTGCTGCGAGCCCTATGTCACCCCTCTAAGCCCAAGTTGAAAATCAGTCGCGTAATTTACCTCCTAGTAACTGTCTATCGGCCTCTCAATCCTGAGGATCATGATCTGTGAAGATATTTCTTTGTACCCGTTTCCATCCTCCACGATCTTCTGCTATACAGTACGGGTATATTGTATGAACGATGTCTTTGTTACATGTTTTATGCCATCTGTCCAGCGTATAAGTAATCGCCCACGCTCCCTCTTTCCAGGCACGTTTCCCAAGATTATGTGCTTTTCAAGGCTTCCTTCTCCACGACGTATAATATGACCAAAAAATTGGAGAATCCTCTGTTGACATGTTGTCTATAACCTGGTACTGATGTTCAGCTCCTTGAGGATGGATTCGTTGATTCGAAATGCTGTCCAAGGAAGCATTCTTCTCCAGCACCACATCTCGAATGAGTTGATCTTATTTAAATCTGAACTATTTGTACAGATTTTAGAACAGCTGAGACGCTGATATTTTGCCGTACAGTTTTTATGTCAGTAATTTTACCGATACGAGGGTGGCGTATTTGAGCGCCTTCAAATACCACTGGCCTGAGCAAAGATCGAACCCGCCAATTTGGAACGGGAAGAGCGAGAGACTTTTTAAAAACAATCAGAAATGGAAACAATGAAACAGCAACTAAACTACATACTTTTAATCAAACAATGCAAATTGCGTATATTAGTCACTGCCTTATCACTCCAAGTATACAGTCTGATTTAAAATTGCAGAATACTGTGCAATTTTAATTAAGTTATTTGTTCAACTTCCGTTCCAGCCACGACCTGTCTTAACAGATCGCAGAGTGTCGGTATTTTATCGCTGAGATCACCCCCAACAACAGACGAGAAAAATAAGGAAGAAAAATTAGTCTGTGGCCCATTTGGGATCTCAGCAATATTATCAGCAGCTTATCTGGGTTTTCCAACTACCATGCAACAGGGAAAACTATTCAAATGTCTGTACTGGGTCTTTAGTTTGGTGAACTTTTGAAGTACAATTTACGAACTTCATGGGTGGACCAAAACTTAACATTGTTTCTTCGAACTTTTGGAGTGTGATCAGTCTTATAGTCGCTGCTAACATTTAAGATGAACTTATACAGATTTATACACTTTTCAGCCATTCTAATTTGCATCACCTTATATTGGATTTGTTTTTGGCAATGATCTGGCTCAACCTAAATGAGATTAATCGAAAACTTTTTTGGGGGGGAGGGGGTCTATCAACAACGGGGTATTAAGTTCCAACGGCTAATCAACGCATACGAAAGTGACTTTAAGGCACTTGCAAGCATATCCGTTAACAGCGAGTGAAGCAACAGATCAGCTCAGCAGTGATGGGTGGACGCTGCTAGTTTCGTTAATACCCGATAGCGCGCACTTTAGGAAGGAAAGGAAGGAAATTTTAATTTCCGTCTTTTATAAATGGAAAGAAAATATTACTTATAAAGGCTGTTCACAATCAACATATTTTAGAGTGAATGTATCAAGTTGAATCCTCAGCACGAAGGCTGACTGGAATCCCAACAGCTACAGCTGTGATATACAGTAGCTCAAAAAAGTATTCGTCTGTCGAGATATGCTACATATGAGGACGAGGAATCTAAGGGAATGATGATGAAAATTCACATATACTAGAATCCCTGATTATCATCTTGTGTAACATGTACATTGTAAGAAAAGCATAATTCTTCCATGTCCATATAACTAAAAAGCCATAAATTAAATCATTTTCACTTGCCCCCAAAAAGTATTGGTCTGACTTAACATAACGCAATTTTCTGGTCGTTCTTGAAAGTTTCAGTACTTGGTAGGTCCTCCTTTCCTCTTTATAATCTCAGCTAACCTATTTGGCATCGATCGTACCAACGTTTCCGTACTTTTCGTTGGTATGTTATTCCATTCGGTGAGTAAGGCTTCTTTCAGCTCAGCTTTGTTTGATATTGCATGCTTTCTCACGTTTTGCTCCAAATAGTGCCACAAATTCTGAATGGGGCTGATGTCTGAAGACTAGTGTAGTTTCCATCCAACGCGTTGTATTATATAACAGCCATAGCTTCGTATTCAGGGCTGTGTGTTTGGGGTCATTATCTTGCGTAAACGTATACTTTGCCGGGAGTCCCATTATTTGTACACTTGATGGAAGATTTATCTCGAGGATGTTAATGTATACTTTGTGATCCATAGTCCCTTCAATAAAGGCTAATTCACCTACACCATTCGCACTCATGCAACCCCACACATCAGGGAACTATCTCCATGTTTCACAGTAGCTGTCAGGTTCTTCTCTTCAAGTTCAGAATTCGTCCTCCACGCAGTCACTCGTCTGTCTGACCTGAAGAGAGTCAATTTACTCTCATCAGTAAAAACGACTGTCTTCCAATCCTCATAGTTGTCATTTCTGTGCACTTTAGCGTACGCAAATCTCTTCTTTCTGTTAGCCTTACTGATTTACGTCTTTGTACGGGCTGTTCTGCCCGCATATCCTCTTTCGCGAAGCACATTTCGGATGGTTTCAGATGGCACTTGCACTCCTACATCTTGTTGTAACGCAGCTTCTATCTTCGGCGCAATTAGCTGAGGATTTTGGGCCACTTTACGCACAATTTGCCGTTTGTCTTGTACTGATAACTTTGAGGGACGGCCACTTCGTTGTCAATTTTCTATTGTCTTTGTCCGTTTGTACCTGTACACGATATTTTTAACAGTTGTAACAGCTTTTCCAATAATTTCACTTATGCCCTTGAAAGATTTACCTTCCTGAAATAGTCGCACTACAATCCTTTCTTCCACGGTTGTTTCTTTCATTTTCCTTCCCATTGCTAGCTGAGCACGGAAACAATGCTGAATATTAATTTCCAACGTGTCAGCACAGGCACAATGAGCCAGATGCAGCAGACAGCACGATGTCACGATGATATTGTATACTAGACCAATACTTGTTTGGCGTGTAATGACGCATGCCGTTGTATTACGGGTCCGTTTGAAAACTGCGTGAATCTTCTTGGCGCTATATTCAACCTACTGATGTACTTGACTGTATTACATATCTGCATATGTACAATTCCATTATATGCACCATTATTTGTACCATACTGTTCCGTTCATACCACGGCTATGGGCAGACCAATACTTTTTTGAGCCACTGTATAGCCTAAGCGTGACTGAAGGAAAAAAAAAATGGGACCAGTATTTGATTAACCACGTATTTCAATGGTAAACACGGATTATTATTATTATTATTATTATTATTATTATTATTATTATTATTATTATTATTATTATTATTATTACACAGGAAATCTGTCACCATACATGGATACGCAACCAAACAATTTTATTTAACATAATACTAGAGCACGAGTATGAAATTCGCACTGAAGATTTTGTTTGAATCTAGGAGTAGATTAACCCTTGGTACAAGAAAGAACGTTGCAACTATTAAGAAAATAGCTATTTTTTTAGGACAAACACAGCGACAAGGGAGTGGGTACTCCGATAAGGGACGTCATGACGTTGAAGCGTCGGCGTAAACCCAGAGTAGGCGGAACATTTAATCCACGCTAAAAAGTAAAATGAAGATGCGGAGTGGGTGTTAGTTTCCCCCACAAGCTACTTTCTTGAACAGGCTTAGTGCTGTCGAACTTCCATAGTCACGAATTTTATTTCAAGAGAGACGGTATCAGGGATATATAGCAGCGAAACATATGAATGGAAGTTCACATACAATTTGGTGAGTAAAGTCATACCCTTCTAAAGGAAATGTTACCACACAGGAGAAAAAGTAAGAATAGCCGTAGTAGCAGTATATTGTCCCTTTAATAACCATGGACTTTAAGAAACGCAGCAGTGCACTGCGAAGTGCCAGTGAATCGGTACACACAGGTCTGTCGCATTCGAGCACTCAAACGACTGTGCAAGGATTAAATCCCATTATACTGAACATAGAAGGCGAGCTCCTCACCAAGTACTCTAGACAGTCACTTGAAAAAACATTCTGCAGTGTAGGCGAAGGCCGAAGGGAGTACGAGTTAACGAGAGTGAAAAAGCTTTATAATTATCAAGTCAGCTGGGGAATAACAAGATTGGCATTATGTAGAGGAAATCAAAGTCAACAAGAAAAACCAGGCTGCGTAAATTTTGCACCCATTGCTATGTAAGTACTTTTGGAGTTAGTGTCTTCAGTTTAAAAATTGACAGGCATATGTTCGTAGAAAATCGTATATCTTATCAAGCAAATTAAGTTAGTTGAACCCGTGGATTCCACAAAATGATCAATACGGCTTCTACTCACTTCAGTTGAAGATTTTTAGTTCGATAGTGGTTTAACGTCACACCAACAGAGAGTTTCCTGAACTGTGCATCGCGACCCCGAAGGGAGCCGCAGGATGCTTAACTGAGAGGGGAGATACTGTATTTGGGATTATAGCCTTATTTTCATCTTTACTTTTAAACAGTTCAATTGTTTACTTCTCATAAAAATAATTTACATCAATACTACTGTTTTACATAAGTATGCAGAATATAATCGTGTGAATTATTAAAAGACATAACCATAACCACTGCCGATTACCCATCACCGGCAAACCAAATTTCCATCACAACTTGCAGGAGCTGTTTCTGGCAGAAACAGTGCATTCCATAATCCATAAATAAAATCAGAACACACAATCTTGCAAATTTCTCCACATGTCAAATGGGGTTAACATAACCAAGCACACTCAGAAGCATGGAAGTAATGGAGTCCCACTTCCATTTCACAGGAGGGGGACTTTGAAACACCTTTGCGAACCAATATGAACACTATGGGGAGCTCTCAATATTAATGGGGCTTATGAAAGAAATTAAGTACACCTGGCTGAGTCAGGAAAGAGGATGCGTTTGTTTGTGTATATTCGGGTACGGGGAGATGAGGAAGCGATGGATTATAAAGCGTTCTGAACAGGTTAAGATGGGCGGAGTATGGGGAAGGACTGTTCATCAGGAATACGGATCATAGCTTATGTTAGGCACGTGAATGAGCGAATGATATGAGGTAGATTTAGCACTTGGAAGGAATTAGGAATAGAATTGTCAGTCTATTTACCATGTTAAGGTGCACATGAGGTTGAAGTTGACAAGTTGTATGAAGCACTGAATGACGTAGTCACGGTAAACAGCTAGGATAGGATAATGCTAACGAGGGATTTCAATGCAAAGGTGGTTGGTAAATGGAAGCTAATAGGAATGGGAAACGTCTACTAGACTTATTTACTAGTAGGTACGCATTCAGCAGTTACAAAACATTCTTCAAGCATAAGGCTATTCATCGCTACACATAGGAGGGTAGGGGCACCAGATACATAAGATACTACATCTCAACCGACACTGAATTCAGGAAGTCTGTTGGTGAGGCACAACTGGTGGGATTTCAGCAGGACATATCAGATCAGTTGGATTCAGGAGGCCAGTTAGATTGCATAGCCATAGATCTTTCCAAAGCCTTTGATAGAGTGGAACATGGAATATTATTAAAGAAATTGGACGTAAGGGTTATACGTTGGATAAGAACATTTCTGAATTCAAGGGTTCAGAAAGTCAAAGTAGGAAATAATATATCACAGGAAGAGAAATTTTTGAAGGGAATCGCACAGGGTAGTATAATCGGTCCATTACTTTTCTTAATATACACATATGATTTAGGGAACAATATAACATCAAAAATAAGGTTGTATGCAGATTATATAATTGTTCATAAGGAAATAAATAACATTGAGGATTGTTCAGAATTACAAAGGGACCTTGAGGGTATCCAACAATGGGTTGAAGAAAATAATATGAAGGTTAATGGAGGCAAATCAACTGTTACAACATTTACAAACAGGAGCTTTAAAACTGAATTTGAATGTACTTTGGATGAGGTAGTTATCCCAAAAGATGGCAAGTGCAAATACTTAGGTGTGAGATTTGAAAGTAATTTGCACTGGAAGGGTCATGTTGACATTGCTGGGAAAGCATACAGATCGTTACATGTCATGATGAGGCTACTTAAAGGATGCAACAAAGAATTAAAAGAAAAAAGTTACTTAAGTATGGTTCGTCCATTATTGGAATATGCAAACACTGTTTGGGATCCTCACCAAGAATACCGAATAAAAGAAATAGTGTGCAGAGGAAAGCAGCAAGATTTGTAACAGGGGATTTCAGGAGGAACAGTAGTGTATCAGAAATGTTAGAGGAACTTGGGTGGGAAACTTTAAGAGAAGGGGAAAAACTTGACTTATAGGATTATATAGAGCCTATACAGGAGAATAAGCATGGGGAGAAATCCGTGAGAAGCTTCAGTTGGAAAATAATTATATCGGCAGAACTGACCACAAGTATAAAATTAGAAGGAATTTTAGCAGAAGCGATTGGGGTAAATTTTCATTCATTGGGAAGGGCGTGAAGGAGTGGAACAGTTTACCAGGGGTAGTGTTTGATCCTTTTCCAAAATCTGTACAGATATTCAAGAAGAGAATGAACAGCAACAGGGAAAATAAATGAAAGGTTAGAGGGCATTCGACCAGTGCAGACTATTGTAAATAAAAAATGTGTGTGAAAAAAAATTCCTTCCCCTGGTCCATGGAGTTTGGACAGCTAAAGTAGGGGACTGCCTGTAGGGGTGAAGTACAGTGGGGACTTCGAGGACCCTGGGACCGCTACGGTAGCTATGAAGGCCCTCCAGGAACTCTGAAAAGTGATGGTAAAAGGGGCTCTAGTTAAGACGCAGCAGGTCGTCATGCTACTTAGATTCCAAAATGGAGGGAGGGGAGGGGGGAAGTAAATAAATGCATTGAAATTTTAATCTTATACCAGTTGCATAGTATTATTTGAAGTAATTCCACATACTGTATATGAGTTGACCATGTAAGTATAGGAGATATAAGTAGAATTCCGTAAACAATATAAATTTATTAAGGATGATCTGTGTGTTTAATAGAAAAAAATTGTCAGCGTAAATTGTATATTATTGTATTCTAGAGAAATTTTCTCTTGTTAATTTAAAATTTAGTTCTTGACAATGTATTTTAGTGTATCGTTTGCCACCGAGGAAGACACCTCATTTGCAAATAAAGAGATTTTGATTTGAATAACTGTATGTAGAGATGGGAAATAGCTAACTTCTTGGTTGAAGCTTGTAAACAAAGAAGGCGTATCAGATATGGCTCCAAACACGGGCCGATGCAAACAGTAAATTCTATGTAGATGAAAGAAACAATATGAAAAAGTAATTGTTAAACCCAAGTCGTAGTCATGGGAATATTTCAGGAATAATCTGGAAAGGCTAGGTCAATCCGGAGGTAAAAATGGAGAGTAATAAAGAATATTGAGAGTGAGGGGAAAAAATAAATTAAGTGTTTTGGGTAAATAATCGGATAGACGGAAGGAATATTTTGAAAATCTTCTCAACCCAGGGGTTCTAAAATAATGTGCTACATTCCCATGGGGTGATTAATGACCGAGATATTGATACTAACTCCATATTTTTAAATGGAACGGCACGAATACATACAGCTTGCCTAAAAGTACAACCGCGTAGAAGTTCAAATACGTAAGCATTTTCAAAATAGGACAGTTACTTTTTGAGATATCAATAAAAACCGCATTTGGGCTTTTGCATGCCCCATCAGACAGCGTGCAGCCGGCCAAGGACGTATAGGCACGCAAGCTGTTTCCTGGCATTGATTCCAGCTCCAGAATGGATACCAGGCATGTACTGTAAATTTATCGTACACATGTGTACATAACCCAGGTGTGCAACGTTATTGTATGATTGGCGAACTGTACTGTACTATCGATATGTATGAGATCGATGTGTGTAAGATCAGGGAGAAGAGAATTATTGTTTATGCTTTGGATGTAATGGCGACTGTCAATAAAGAGATTGTTCATTTCGTTTAAATCGCTAATTATTCAGTACACGAACACAACGGGGAAGGGAGATTAAAGTTTGTTTTGTTTTGTTGTGAAATCCATGTGTAACAGGTTGCGCTCAGTTTGGAGTCTTTCCCTACGGATGGAAATGGGAAGGATTTGGAAAGGAGGTCGGCCGTGGCCTATCTCCAAGGTACCAATCCGGTATTTGCCTGATGTTGAACATAGGACACCATGAAAATCACTTAAAGGTCGGGCGAGGCAGGACTCGAACCCGAATGCATGCAACTACATTATTCATTTGCTTTTTTTTTAGGAAATCTTCTGGTGTCCAGTGTTATGTTTATTAATCAATTCTCAAGTCAGTTATTTTATTCCTTTTAAAAACATCAACCCTCCCTGTCCTGTCATGAGTTTGCCTGTCATACACACTTTGCAAACCCATCACATCTGTACGATATGCTTACATGCCTTGTATCCATTCTGTGGCTGAAATCACACCCAGGAAACTGCTTGCGCGTCAATGTGTCCTTGCCCGACCGCACGCTGTCTGATGCAACATGCAAAACCACGCATGCTGTTTCTTATTAATCTCAAAAAGTAAATGTCCGATTTTGAAAATACTTTTATATTTGAACTTTCACGCAATTGAATGTTTAGGCCACCTGTATGAATTTGCGCCGTTCTATTTAAAAATATTGAGTTACTATCAGTATCTCTGTTATTAATCATCCCATGAGAATACGTAGCAGATTATTTTACAAGCCCCTGGGTATCATTTGGTGGTGAGGTGATGTGAGTGGAGGATGATAGGTTACCTACAGAATAATGGACTGTCATGGAGGATAAGTAGAGGGAGACGACGATGGTTCGACTTTTTTTTTTTTTTTTTTTTTTTTTTTTTTTTTTTTTTTTTTTCCCCTACAAGTTGCGTAACGTCGCACAGACACAGATAGGTCTTATGGCGGTTCTGTACGAGTTGCGCCGAGTAAAATTTGCGCCGTGGAGATTCCCCGCTGGTAGCAGAAGTGGTTTGACAGCTGTCTTAAGCATCTGCTACCTGCGCTGCACCGCAGGGGGTTATTTCCAAGTTCAAGGAATGTCTGAATATCTGTAGTACTGAGATTTTGAAATTAATATATATAAAAAATATTCACTCTTTTTTTTTGGCTAGTTGTTTTACGTCGCACCGACACAGATAGGTCTTACGGCGACGATGGGACAGGAAAGGGCTAGGAGTGGGAGGGAAGCGGCCGTGGCCTTAAGGTAGAGCCCCAGCATTTGCCTGGTGTGAAAATAGGAAACCACGGAAAACCATTACAGGGCTGCCGACAGTGGGGTTCGAACCTACTATCTTCCGAATACTGCATACTGGCCGCACTTAAGCGACTGCAGCTATCGAGCTCGGTATTCACTCTATCAATGTTGGTTTCTTGCACATTTAGAAAACCTGCATAGTATTTATATCAGTGGGTGAAATGTGTATAACTACGTAGTTTGACTTAATTTACAAACCAAGTGTGGAAACATGGAATCAGTCTTTCAGTCTTATGAAGAATATCCACAACCTGTTTGTAGCTAACTGACAGGGTCAGGAATATGATGAAGAATGAAATACCGCAAAAGGAAGAAAATACTGTCGAATGCGAGATCTGACGTGCTTTTGCGGACAAAGATTAATGGATGGCAAATGGCATGTAGCGAATTTGTTGAATAAAGAATGACCAGTGAAAACAGAAAAAAAATCTGTCTCACCCTACGTTTCCCCGACATGCACCCCTTATGAAGTGATAGGGCTCAAGAATGAACCATAGCTACTGCCAAGAAAGGAAATTGTGTGCCCTGGCGAGGCCTGTCGCATTCCCCTGGGTATAAAAGATTAATAAATGACAAATGAAATTGTTTCAAACAGTGATTCTGATATATGAAGAAATCAGAAATATTTTGAACGCCAGATTTGTCCAGCATAAACGCTATCTAAAGTGATCGTAGATTTAACCCCCGGAGCAGTGATGGGAAGCTTAACAATAACAGAAATTGCAGTTTTCCGTCGCAAATGTGCATTCTATCAGCGTTGTTTCATTCCATGTAGAATTCCCAAACAAGACCTCTAGTTCCTAGAATGATTAATGACTACGGCGCAACTTTTACTCGGCGCAACTCATACGACACCCTTATGGCGTCTAGGGGACAGGAAAGGGCTAGGAGTGGGAAGTGGCCGTGGCCTTAAGGTACAGCCCCAGCATTTGCCTAGTATGAAAATAAGAAACCACGGAAAAACCATCTTCAGGGCTGCCGACTACTGGATACTGGCCGCACTTAAGCGAATGCAGCTAACGGGCTCGGTGGTTCGACTGTTTAAGGATCTACAAATAATGAGGTATGGAAATGAATGAGGCCACAGAGCTAGTTCCAAGCAGAGAATTGTGGAGATGTTTAATAAATTCACAGATACTTACAGAATGAGCGGTTAAAGGCTGCACAACAGTCTATACTGAAGATATATGTATGAATGAATGAATGAATGTATATGTATGTACAGTATGTAGGCGTGTCAAATGGGGCAAGTACTTCCGTAACTTACGCCTCTGGTACGCAAGAGTTTAAGCACAGACGGCAACATACCCGTGTCTTCGTCGAACGTAGCACACTTTCTAATCACTATTTCGTCACGCCGAACAGATGGGCCGCGCAGCAGGCTTTGAACACCGGTACGACGTCAGCAACGCAAACATCACGTGCTTCCATTACTGTCCACTCCGAACCAGATAAGTCTGTTTAACATCAGTGTGACCCGTGGCACTGCACAGTGCACCTACAATACAGTACGTATTGACACTGATGATGTATCATCTATAGCTTAAGAGTACAGCTGAATACTGTAACATGCACTTCGATTTGTCGTCGCTAGGTCGTGCATGGAACGGTATCAACGGTGTCACTAATATGATCGACATGTTTCCGTACGACTCTATCGACGGATGTAATAGACAGGGATGATTGCGTTACCTGCCGCTGTCAATCAGAGACGACCACCGACTCGTTGCTGTCTGCAGTTGGGAGACAGGATCTTTTTCTGCCGAGAAACTCACTCTGAATACTCGACAGACTGCCTAGCCCTTGGGATTCCACTATGTCCTAGTAATCAATGTTCTGCATGACGATTGGTAGCCCTACCACTGAACGTACGTCCACCACCTTCAGCCTACCGATCGCCCTCTCCGTACGGTGTATTGTTAGTTGCTTAATGAACTGAAGAGAACTGGACTTCTCAGAATGGGTACATTGGACTGACGAGGCGATCTTCATCTACGCTTATATACGTATTTCATGCTTACAGTCATGTGTGTGTTCACCCAAATCCGCACGCCGCTCATAAACTATGACACCAGGTGAGCTAGCAGATTAATGTGTGGACCGGGATCGTTGGCAATCTACTTTTGTGGTCATATTTCCTGGAACGCCTCTACGGACGAAGGTAGACCCCGTTTCTCTACCACGTGCTCCCAATGTTATTGAAAGAATTTCCCCCTGACGTTCGACGGAGCATGTGGTACCAATATAATAGGGCTCCACCATCAGCTCTAGGCTCTACAGAACTGGCACACCATTACAGTACAAATAGATAAGTCGGGGAAGACTAGCGCCCTGACCACGGAAGTCGCCGGATCTCAACCCATTAGATTACTTCCCGTGGGGCCATTTAAAGGAAATGGTGTACGGAGTGGTACCGGAAAGCGCCGACGTGCTCGTCGCCAGACCGCACAAGTCTGCTACCACCATTCGTAACGAGCAGTAAATCCGGACGAAGCAAAGTGTCGCACGTCGGGATCGACTATGTCAGGAGATGAAAGGTGGCGATGTTGAACACATGTGATATCTCTCTAAGTAGTGTACTGAATGTACCGTAGTAGAGCTGGGGACGGAGCGGAGCGGAGCAGTTGTGACGTCATCACCCGGTAGTACCGAGTGAACTACCGAGTGAATGTCCTGACGCGGGACGTTTAAACACGTTATAGGTATGCACTGCGAAGGTATTGCATCCCTCTATTAATACCCTTCTCTCACAACGTAAAAACTGTAAATAGCTGCATATATATTCACTATAATTGTTATATACGTAACTGCTAGGGAGTAGGAGGTAGTATGTGGAATAAATGTTAGTTACTCGTATAGTTAACTCATTCGAATAGTGAAACAAAGTATGGCGCATACCTACCGAAAGGGTTTGTATACAAGGGGATTGGAAGTTAACAGAAAAGTAATGTATTAATTATTTCGTAAGTTCATGTGATACGGTACACTGTTAATGAGAAGAATAACCTGAATATAAAGAATCTTATCAGAATATAATGAAAAACACTGACATAATTTCATCTACAGGGTGACAAAAGTAATTACGTAAACGAACGTCGACTGGAATGTCCTTCTTTGCAAATGTGATTACAAAACATATCTGACAACATACTACTATACGTCCCAATGCCAAACAGCTATCAGTAGAATGCTTCTATAAATACAGTTATTATATTATATTATATTATATTATATTATATTATATTATATTATATTTGATGTGCCACCACCCGTCGCATATGTGTGGCCACAAAATTTGCATTTTGCGTGTTTCCTATTGTCAGTGATGTCAAAAAACTGCCAGGCATCCGACGGTCTTCGTGGCCATTGTAGAACAACGTTCTGTAAAAATTTCTTTAAATTCCTTTAAATGTTCTAAAAATATAACTACTATCTACGAATATGTTTAAATATCACACTAACACCACAAATATAATCTAACAGACTTTACATTATCTACAAAACATAACAAGCGTAGGAAATATATACGTACAATCGAAACAACACAGATTGAATACAGGTACTTTCGTACGTGTGTTGTGCGCTACACTGTGCTCAGGTCCTCCGCGAGTACTCGCAGTTGTAAGCGGAGGGGATCGGTGGTGCGCTCTACCGCTACAACCGGATTACTCATCGGTATTACTCGCTCCGTCCCCACCTCTATACCGTAGTACAACATAATACTCAAAAGAAACTGATAAACACATCCAGTTTTGCATCACCCCTGTGTCTCAGTTAACAGTGTTTCTATCTTGACTTGTCCTATGCAGGCCAGAAAGAGGACCCGTAGGATGACTAACCATACAACTTGCACGTACTCCAACCCGCTTGCAGAACGACACACTCAAATGGGAGACAGTATTTTAGTTGCAGTTTTAACACTAGTGTGGAAGCGTCAGCGGTGGGTTCTAAGCAGTGTAGTTAGTGAGCGTCTAATATGGCGCATAAACACATTGTCACGAAGAATGTTCAACAAGGGCAGTTGCTCGACGTGTAGGCCGTAATCAGACCAACGTGGTTCAAACACTGAAGCGGTGCAGGCAGACTGAACTGCTCATTGATTGCCTCGCACAGGTTGTCCAAGGGGTAACGACTGCAGTCTATAACAGTTACCTTCGAATTTCAACACTAAAGAACCTTTAACGCAAAACCGCAATGCTGAATACATTTCGGACAGCCACAGGTCGACGCGTTTCAATTCAAGGTAGCGCCCTACCCTAGGCACTCCAGTATGTAACACACAACTTCGCGAAGAAATATATATGAATTGTACCTTAAAATCCTTTTAGAAGAGAGATGTGTTCATTACCAATGCCAGGGACCCACCAACCCGCCCAAAAATGTATGTTTACTTTTATAACACAACGAAAGTTTTCACGCGCCATCGGCCATTAGCCGGCCAGCTACGAGCACGGCTATTGGCCGACATGACGTCATTCCCATAATACGTAACTCGCTGGTTCCGTTACCAACCCGCGCAGAATAAAAACGCAGCAAGAAACCTACCAAGAAAAATATGTAATCTAGTAGTTGTAACGTATCATTCCAAATCCAGGTCAAGCTCTGTCATGAGAACAGTGGCCCCCTTCGGGGGCCACACACTCTTCGACAGGCTCTTAACTATCGCCGCGGCGCATACTGCCCGCACGGCAAGAAAAAGAGTAATTTAGTGGTTGTAACCTAAAAGAAATTTCAATAAGAATTCTATGGACTAGTGATTTATTGGTCCAGGGATCATGCTATTTTTCTGTTGATCTCCATTTTGCTGTTTGCATTCCACGGTGCTAGCCCTGGACCTGAAGAAAGTAACAAAAGACGGCACCAAATTTCGCAGCAGTCCGCTGGACATTTCATAAACAGTTGGCAACAGTTCGCAGATCGCCGGCAGATCGTAAAGGACGTTTCTATCGGCAATCCCGTGAACTAAAAATAAAAGAGCATCATCGTCCGCGTAGCTTCCGTGTACAGCAAGCAGAGTGAGTGGAGTGCCTACACTAGGGCTATGCCCCAATGCAAGGGGAGTGTTACCGGGTATTAAAGGTACTGGTGTGTGCTGTATCCATTAACTAGAATTGTGAAAGCAAAGCTGTATGCGTACTGATGCAGAGGCTCATATGTGGGTATGGTATAATGGCGTGTGAGCTCCGAAAAGGCCTGCTGCAGGTCTTTCAAGTTGACAAGTATAGGCGACTTGCGCGTCTTACCTATGATGAATTCTAATTATGAAGACGAGACACAGAGAGAGAGCCCGAGCCATTGGAATTAACCAACGAAGGTTGAAATCAGCGGCCCCGCCGGGAATCGAACCCGGGACCCTCTGGGCCAAAGGCCAGCACATCAACCATGTAGCCACGGAGCCGGTTATTTGTTGATAATAGCGCTGATGTGGTACCTCTGTCTCCTTAGATTTTTTTAAAGAATTAGGAACTGTTTGGTCCGAGGTGATGCAACACTTCTTTGACGTGTGTATTGAAAGATCTTCATCGGACCTCCATGACACTCTTTTACTAGAACATTTTCTAACAGAACGAATAGTGACCGATATTAAAGAGAGTTTCCTCTAGTTTTCAGAAATACATCATTTATACATTCAATTTAAATGATCGGTGCGCACATTTTTCTGTAGTGACAGCTTGGCATTTCTTGTTTGGTCTTGCAATATTTTTTTCATTCAAAGCGCGGCATGTGCTTGAATGGTTTATTTCTCGAAGTCAGAAGTTTAGTCTTCCTTGTGGGCAGCAGATGACAGAACCAACCAGGTTGTCTTCTTGGCTAAATGTTTACATGGAAAAAATCTGAATCCCAGTGGATCGTTCAACGGCTTGATTTGGCACCGTTGCCTAAAGGATTTGTACATAATACGCAAAACCCTACAGCTTAAAAAAAGTGATTGAAAGGATGTGCCATTTTGACAATGGTAAAACGTCAGAACTGGACATCCTGAAGAAGGCTGGAATCAATCCTAGCAAGCAGACAAGTGTCCCGCTAAGGTGCCACACATAAAAAGCACCTCAACTGGTTTTGAAGCGGCGTGCTCCGGAACAAAAACGTCGCCGATACTTATGGCCCTGGAGGAAGCATAAGACTGACCTGAAATCCCAAGAATAGGGCACTACCTATATAGGCCTATGTAGCAGGATGTTTTGCGGAGTAGAAACGTAGGCGACTTTACTCTAAATGTGCACTTCAACTCAGTAGCGGCGATTGGGAGTTAAAAGTGTGTGTGTGTGGGGGGGGGGGGCGAAATTGTTTATAGAAAACAAAAAGTACCAGAGGCCTGGGGAATATAGTGGGGGGATAGACAACAAAATTGAAACAATAGCTAAAAAATGGTAAGTTTTTTATGCTCTGAGCAAATTCCAACAAAGAAGTAAAGGTTAACAGTTTCCAAACTTAACTGCGGCAATAACAGGGTTTCTTCGCGGGGGGGGGGGGGGGGGGGGGAGGAGGAGGAAGGAGAGTTTTGATTGAACACTATACAATAACATTTTCACTAAAGGAACAATTACACATGTGGGCAACTAAGGTTTTTTGTCATTAGATACTAATCGTGCTTCTGCACTCTGCTGCGCTAGTCTCCACTACCTGCTCCGGCGCTGAAAAATCGGTTAGCTGGATGGATGATATTTTGCGCGTATTTCCGCTAAGTATTTTTTTTTTATTTAAAGAAATTAAAGGAAATGCTTAGGTGATAGACTACAGGGTTTTATAAATTGGTTTAAAAAATAATTCCATTATTATGTGGCTAAAATGTAATAACAATTTATTTTTTCTTCACAAAGTGGGGGGAACTGCCCCCCTTTCGCCCCCACCCCGAAACGCCGCTACTGCTTCAACTTTAAGCGACTTTCTCACACTTCATTTCTGTCAATATTTGTCATTACTTCGGCAAATTAAATGTCCACTTAGAATTAAGAAATTAGCTTTATTTAAAAACTAACATGAAGATAAATAATGTAGTTATGTTGCATAGTAGAATAACGCCATTATATTGAAATTAAGGAACCGACCCCAAAAGTTGTTCTCTCTCGTTCAGGATATTTTTTTAAAGAAAAACATTAATAAATGTACCGGTATCAAAGCCACAAAAACTATTCTCCTCTACAACGCTGAATATATTTCAGAGCAGTTTGCAGTAACAATAAGTCCTTTGGTTACAAAAACAGTTTTAAAAATGCATACTACTTTTGTAATTTATCGTTGAAAAACATCCCCAAATATTTTAAAATTATTTTATGCCAGAAATCCACTAGTTTATCTGTGACGTAAGTTTTAAGAAAACAGGGTTAACTTTGTGGAAATTGCATCGCTAGCGTCTATGAATACCGTAAGTGTCCCTCTTGGAGAGAAAAAGACGTATTCAGTATGCTATTTTCCCCAAATGCACAATGAAGCAATCGTCATGGGACTGACAAAATGAATGTAAGCAGTCCTCGTGTTTCGGGCGATGTACTTTTATCTACTGAAGTCAACCAATCCTATCTTTTCAGAGACAAGTACATGTCATATACACCTGATAGTTGGTGTTTTCGTGACATTAACGCCATGGATCAAAGTGAAAGTATCAACCCATCTTACTTTGCCTGTAATTCTTCACGAGTAATAAATACTACCATGCCAATTCTTACCTCGAATTTCATCTCACGCCCTGGTCTTCGAAGACTGCATTTTGTATTCACGTTGTGTAACTCAACTGTTGCATTATGGTTTTGACGAGGTAGACCATAACAATGGCTCGTGTGACTAGCTAAATTACATTGTCACATTATTGAAAGAGTAAGGGAATATACGGATTAATGATTATGCAGTACAGTAACTGGAGATATTAGTCAATTCTCGAAACGGGGGTCGCGTGTGCAAGAAGTTTGACTATCGCAGCACAAGCACAGGTTTTCAGGACGCTGTGAATAAAAATTAAATGAAAGGGCTAGAGTAGGAGTGGAGTGATTGTGACTATAACAGCTCCAGCCAGCATTTTCCTGGTGTGAACATGAAAAACAACGGGGAAAATATCTTCAGAACAGCTGTCAGTGCGGTTCGAACCAACCATCTGAATACAAACTTACAGCTACAAGATAGTGGTGATGGTAATTATCGTTTTAAGAGGAAGTACAATTAGGCAAACACCCTATATTCAAGCTGATTAAAAAATGGAAGGGGTCCAACACTTCAAAAATGAAGGT
This sequence comes from Anabrus simplex, assembly GCF_040414725.1. Taxonomy (NCBI): domain Eukaryota; kingdom Metazoa; phylum Arthropoda; class Insecta; order Orthoptera; family Tettigoniidae; genus Anabrus; species Anabrus simplex. The sequence continues at coordinate 47,234,728 of NC_090272.1, read as the reverse complement.
ACCGCGCAAAGGCAAGAGCCCGTCGGGGTCGGAAAAGAACAAGAATTGATCAAGCCTGATAGGACAGACGAGAGTTAGAAGCATGGCATAAGTGGAAGAAACGCCAGGACGCCACTAAGGGCCCCCCGGTCGTCAACCCACGCTCCCACGTTAAGAACCCATGGAGTCCCTTTTAGTCGCCTCTTACGACAGGTAGAGAATACCGTGGGTGTTATTCTAGTGACCCCACCCACATGGTGATAAAACTATAGGACCCATACCGCATAGCCAACTCGCTCGGTCAGTGACTTGCTATGAGACTAAAAATTATTCAGTAATGAAACTGAAGTCACGAATTTTAACTAACCAATAAAAGTCTCAGCTGGTCGAGAGAAGGCGTTACCTTCTAGGAGGCCCGCCCCTCCCCTTCGGGTAGGGGAATGAAAGCCTTCCCTAGGTCCCGCGGTCTAGGGGTAGCGTGCCTGCTTCTTACTCTGAGGCCCTGGGTTCGAATTCGGCCAGGGACTTTTCCTCTGGATCTGAGGGCTGGTTCGAGGTCCACTCAGCCTGCGTGAGATTTGAGGAGCTATCTGAAATAGTGGCCCCAGTCTAGAAAACAAAGAACAACGGCTAAGAGGATTCGTCGCACTGACCACGCGTTACCGGTACCTCGTAATCTGCAGGTCTTCGGGCCGATCAGCTGTCGCTTGGTAGGCCAAGGTCCACGAGGGCTGTAGCGCCGTGGAATTTTGTTTAAAATCCCTCTGAAGTCAGAGGTGAAGAAAACTAGTCTCACACAATTTTAAGTTTCCACGACTCATAGAAACCTACCGTGAATGTCGGGCCATACAGCATGCTCAGAGCTATGTAAGAAAGTAAGACCATTTTACGGTGCACGTTTTTCTGATACTATTTAAATAAACTCCACCGTATAATACTTCTCAACATAGGTAAAAACGAATCGCTGTAATATTCTAGTTGTCCTCATCGAGGTGTGTTCTACTCTACTTACCAGGAAGATTACTGCTGAGTATCTTAATCGCTACTGAAAACGTGCTGCATACAACTTACCATCTGTGATGAGGCTGCATTGTTATCCGATCTCAAAAATAAGGTCGTAATTCACGGTAGAAAAGTACATACAATAAACGTTTTCTACGGTGTACACAAGAAAATGCTCGACTGGATTGTGTAGCGTAAAACACCTGTTCGCGGAAGCTACTTCCAGTTTCTCATTGAGGGATCAAGGTCGAGAATGAATTTCTTACATCAGCAAAACCTGCCACAGTGTCAATACTAATCTGCTGACAGCTACGTCCTCCGCAAGGGCGACAGATAAGGTCTACGATGTCTGTTGACCACAGTTATTAGCAGCTGGAGACAACCAAACTGAAGGCTGAGGAAAGACACGTAGTTCCTCTTACTGAAATAGGGATTGAGACCTGGAGTCTACTATCTACTATTTACACTGCATTGCTAAGATCCTCCTAGTCGGACGATGCATGTTTTCCAAGGACTATGGAATCAGGAACACCAGATTCTCTTTTCAAGGTTTTAATGTTTCGTTTATTCTTCAAGAAGCCCAGATGCTACCATTTGTATAATACCAGACCACATTTTTCCTTTTCGGCCGTTATGAACGAATTTTACGAATTAATATTAACAGGCATTAAACACAAGGTAATGTCTGAGGTCCTATAGGGGTATAAGATAAGGTGATAAGACGTCCCGATTTGGCCAGGGCAATTCACGTTTTGGGAGCATGTCCGTTGTACCGGTACGGCCGGGACGCTTAAATATCCCGGTTTTCCAAGTCTAGTCAAATGACCAATCTCATCCAAGTAAATACCGCATTGCAATATTCCTGCCGTCATAAAATTTGTTCTATGCTTTCTTGGAATAAATGCGCCAGTCGGATGTGTTTTATGTGATTAATATATGGACATAACGAGAAAACTCGAATTTAAAATAGTATGGTTGCTACGAAAGCAATATGTGATTTCTTTCACAAGTGATTCGTACACTCTTAAAAGTATGAGGGAATCTGGGAATGATTTACTGCAAATCACACACGCAACATACAATTTGCAACTCATCGTCTAATTTTAAGAGTTAGCGGTCTACTGTATGGATTAATCAAAGCCACTTTCTTATATCAGCCTCATCTTGTGTGTGTATGTTCAGGAGTTCCAGATAAGTATTGACAGTGTCCAACCATCACATCTTCAGTCGTCCTCGTGGTCTTCATTCATCAATATTGAAGCGATAGTGTCAGATGCTGCCCTTACGAAATGTCCTTCCCAATGGAGACTGCACTCGGGCAGCTTTTCATGAATTGGTGCCACCCAGATCCCCTATCTGTGTTGCCGACATGATCGTGTAGGGAAATTCCCCTTGCCCTGCGTAACATATTTCCAGAGTACAGAGAAAACATACAGCTCTTTTCACTGTCCGACATCATACGGGTTGGCATTTGTCACGGAAAACACCCATAACCTCCCTCCATCGCCCCAACTTTGCGGCAATTCTCGCAAATAGTTCATGTAGGTACCCACTGTTACCTGGGAGAGACCCTAGATAGCGGAAGGTTTACCTTCCTTAACAGAAGTCCTTTAACTCAGATGGAGCCAGTGGTTGGGACTGTTTTAAGGTATTCTATCTTATGAATAAACGACGCAGGCCAAAATTAGTAAAAACGATCGTGCCACCTTCCTTCTTGTTCAAAGAGATTCTCCCAAAGTGGCAGTGCTGTCTGCGTACAATAAAGTCCGGCACTTGCTGGTGTATGTAACGGGCTATGGAGACCATGATTAAGGCGAAAAGAAGAGGAGATAGTGCTGATCCTTTGTGTAGATGTAGATCTACCAGAGAAAGGCTCTCAAAATTGGTTGTACAAATCTGTATTAAGTGAGCCGCAGTAGCGTGCAAACTTACTGCGGACTGGACTGTATTTACTATGACTATCTAGTCCTATGTCCATTTTCGAACACTGTTTATTTAAAAGATTAATATTAGATGTGCTTAAATGAAATGCATTTTAAACGTCTCATACCCGTTACAGTAGTTTAATCTTGCCGTTAGCTTAAACATTGAAGTTTACAATGACTTACGCATTGTTTTGTCTGCACTGCGCAAAAGGGGGTGGGAGAATCTTCGAGTTGAAATGGCTTCGGCTGTCAGGAATATGGCCATCTCATAAGGATGCAACGACTTTTTCAACAGTCTAACACCGCACTAACGCTCATGGGTTTTCGGCGACGACGCAGGGACAGAAGGGAGCGAGAAGGTACAGGCACATTTGTGAAAATGGGAAGCGAAGGAAGAATATCAGAACTACGGAATCTTGAAGAGAATGGACTGGCTTGACGAACATCAGAAGTCAAACACACAGTGACGTGGTCTCAAACATCCATTAGTAACACACTGGAAGAAGAGACAACTACTGCCGACGGGCCGGTTTGAACCCACTGTTTCTGGAATGCAAGCTTACAGTTACACGACTTTTACCCATGCAACAAAGTGCTTTGTGCAGTGACTTCACTGACATTCGAACCACTGTCCAAGATATTTGTTTGTGTGTTGAATGTTCAGTTTTTTTTTTTTTTTTTTAATATTTCAGTACACAAATTCCCTCTGTGGCTAGGGATAATAAAATATATTCACGGTATCCTCTGCCTGTCGTAAGAGACGACAGGAAGGGGAACCATCAGGGATTAACATCTTAGTGAGAGTTGGCGGAGCACAGAGGGCCCAAGCTAACGCTGTGTAATTTCCACTTGTGCCATGATTCTCTTTTTCATCTTTCTACATGACCCTCACTCGATAATCTGTTCCAGGTCCTAGAGTGTCATTTTCACGTCTTCTGTTACCCTTCCTTCCCTTTCTTTTGCCGATACCTTCATTCCTCGAAAGATCGGGTCTCAATTTCTGATTAGAGTTGAGAGGGAACGGTTGCCCAAATGTACAACTACTATAAACAACCATCACCACCACCACCACCACCACCCACATAGTGCAATGCCTTGGTATACCAATCTGCGCATGTAAAATGGTTTCCTCTTGGCATATTGTAAAAGTATATCCGCTTTTATTTATGTCTAAACCCCCAGAAACAACGTGAGTTTAGCGGTAGGCCTATTTCGATTCATCAGCTTGGGTTATAAGGGCTTCTGAAAGGCCAGACGGCGACACTGACGCAAATGATTACGTAACACTATGAAAGTTTCTGGTCGGCAAGTCAAGACCAGGAAGCTTCATAAAAATTTCACTTAATGAACTTGAAACAATACTGTGCTGTTTTAGTCCTTTCAGAATACCAAAACAGATCTGCTATTCATGATCGTTCGCTTTGACATTTATGTAATTAAAATTTATGAAGTTCTTGTTTCGTCACACGCTTCTTTTACACAACCCAAACGATCATTCCAAAGTCTTTTATGGAAGTACATCGACTAACATTAGACGACCGCGATATTACTCCCGTCTTAGAAGATTGTCACTTTTGCAACAAAAAAATATTTCGTCTGTTAAGAGAGCGAGTCGTGCGGATGAGAAGTGATAGCAACAGAACTTAGGGAGTCAAGGATGCTTTAGGATTCAATAACGTACGAGTGAGAAATCTTCAAGAATTAACCTATTAATCCTAGGTAAATACCAAGCCTGTCCCACGGTCTAGTGGTAACACACCTGCCTCTTTCTTGCCCGGAGACACCAGGTTCGATTCCCGGCCAAGTCAATTTTTCTGTGGATGAGGGCTTGTCCGAGATCCATTTAACCTACGTGGGAACTGAGATATCTGACGGCGAGATAGCGCCCGCGGTCTAGACGGCCGAGAGGCTATATCTTGTAATCTGCAGGCCTTGCGGCTGAGCAGCCAAGGAGTGAGCGAGTTTACGTAAACAGTAATACACACGTGTGGCTGACGAAGTAGAAGACACTGTATTGCATTTGTACAAAACAAATTAACGTGTTAATACAATTTAGGAAAATCTTAAACAGATTTCAGCGACTGCTTTGGGTACAGCATCTATATTTTATATGAAACTTTAAATCTATTTTTACAAACGAAAAAGCGTTCCTTACTGTACTGCATACAAATTAGACAGTGATCTAAGGAGCAACACAACGAAAGTATCAGCCTCCTGTAATAAAGTAGGAAGTTATTTATTTATGTATTTATTTATTTACATTTTATGACAGTCACTGGACAACTTTAGTAAATTTTTATAAAAATGTTTTTTTCATTTTTATGTCAGTCCAACACTTCATTCTCTCGATGTTCACTTTCTTGCTTCGTCTGAAATCACCCGTCCCATTGTCCGTCAGTTGATCTTTGTAGCCTGGTTTGTTTGCGAGTTTCTTGATTATGTATGTTTTTGTTTTTTAAGTCTTCGATTGTAATTTGCAGTTCCCTCATATCCCAATGCAGTAATCCATTTAATGTTGCTCTTACTGTTCCATAATTTTTCAATAAATCTCCTGATGAGCCTGTTTTCTGGTGTCCTAAGCAGATGTTCAAAGAATGAGATTCGTTTCTTCATGATTGTGCTCATTACCGGTTCCATTTCCTTGTAAACTATATCATTTGAAACTACTACAGTGTCCATTTTCTTGGTAGTTTTCGTTTATACACGTCGTAATTATCAGTAATCTGTCCATGAAACTGGTTTCACTTACATGTGTTATGTTATTTATAGTGTTTTAATTTTGTGACTACTGAGAGGCAGGTGAAGAGCAGTGGTGACAGGTAATCTCTCTGTCGTAAACTTATGAGGAATGGCTCAGAAAATTCCCCTCTGAACTTTACTTTAGATTTTGTGTTTTGTTAAGGCGAGTTCTATCGATATGATTAATTCTGGGTGGAGTCCAAATTGATGTCTATAGATAGTCATTTCCCTCTTTAAATTCCACGCAGGTTATTGCGTTTTGTTTCCCGTAATATGCCATTACTAATTTTACAGTGATCTGTTCTGTGCAGGTTCCCCAAGCTCTGAAGGAAGATAATTATTATTATTGTTCCCACTCAGCGAATCTGCCCCACAGGGGATCATTTTCATGCCAGTAAATCTACCACCGCGAGACTGACGACTTTAGCACTTGTAAACACCGCCGGAGCGAGCCGGGATCGAACCTTCCCAAAATAGAGGTTTGGTGTAAAGAAAGAGTGTAAGTACTGGTACTAGATCTTGTAAACTTTGTATCGTCGGTGTCAGCACAGAACAAGAACTGATCAACAGTATGACGGTAAAAAAGGAATGGAAAACACAGGAGTTGAAACAATGCGAAACTGTTTCCTGATTGCCATTTCATCTCGGGACTTAAATACCGAATCTTGGGAATGGCTAAGTTTCGTCCAGGCACATACTAGTATTTTTTTCAACATCCAGGCACGGTCGTGGATGCGATCTGTATTCCATTTGTGGACTTCATTTAGTTTTACGGCCGGATGCCATTCCTGGCGCACCAACCTTATGTAGAGGTATATAGAGAGTGGTCGGAAACAACGTGACCCGGGTATATGAGCGTTCATTATGATTTAGTGGCTGCCTACGAGGACATTTTAGAAGTTGAGTGTTGGATAGGTCTAAATGGGCTTAATACATCAATACATTTTAGAATTGGGATGAGAAGAGTAAATTAGAGGGGAAAAAATGTAGCCTATTAGATGTTATCCAAATTTAGCGAAGACTAGAACTTCCAGTGTTACGAATGAGGCATGACAAATGGCATGTGTTAATTAAAATGGCATTTAATGAACATTACAAACTCATTTCATCGGAACTGTTCACAGATTCTGATAGAGCAAACTTCAATTCGCCCGTTTGGATTCCGAAAGACTCACTAACAGGATATTCACAGTAACAGGATGAGGCAAGGCTTCTAAAAACAAATGGATCACGTCAGTTAAGTCTGATATGGAACAACTAGACATCCCACTGGGACAAACTCATGACCGAATACTGTTCCGTCAAGCCATCCGACACTGTTTTCCCAACGTCCCTTACAAGTAAGATTACAGGAACTAAGTGGACAGAAGAGAGAAAGCTGGCTCATAGTCAGCAAATGAAGGAGTATTGGAAGAAGAACAAAGCAACAACTTTACCGAAAAGTAGATACGAGCCCCGTGGTCCTCAGTAGGCCTAAAAGACAAATAATAATAATAATAATAATAATAATAATAATAATAATAATAATAATAATAATAATAATAATAATAATAATAATAATAATAATCTTTACGTCCCACTAACTACTTTTACGGTTTTCGGAGACACTGAGGTGCCGAAATTTAGTCCCACAGGAGTTCTTATACGTACCAGTACATCTACCGCCACGAGGCTGACGTATTTGAGCACATTCAAGTACCACCGGATTGAGACAGGATCGAACCTACCAAGGTGTGGTTAGAAGGCGAGCACCTCAACCGTTTGAGCCACTCAGCCCGGCAATTTTAGAAACAATAACAGCTCAAAATAGGTTGGGTTTTAATTTTGCCCTACTGCCAGAAGAAAGTTAACTTCGTAGGAATACACAGTACATCACAGATTTACCGATTTACGAGGGACCAGAAAACTTGATTATTCTCAGAAGCACAACATACAAACGTAGCATATCCTAATGTGGCACAACCTTTTGATCGGAATGTTTAACGAAATGTCAGGATCATTCTGTCACCATGAGATGTCAGATAAGTGGCACACGCAGCCAGCAACTCCATTTGGATGTTCCAAAACGTCACGTGCGTGACTGCTGTGTAATAACCACAAGACTACCGACACTGCTCCGGGGTTAACCTTCAAGCATGATGTAGCGTTCTGCTTGCCTTCTAATTAGGTCTGGAATGCAATTCGCCACATCATGCCCTCAGTACTATCCTGTCACACTGCCTAGATTACTTCCTGTTACAGTCTGAAAATTGCAATCCTCATATCGGTCGAAGAAATAAATACGGATACTATTATTTTATTAGCTTCCTGAAAATGATCGAGTTTGCTACAAGGACAAGCATAACGAAGACAAAAGGATAAAAGATATGAAAATAATAGAAGAGATTAAGAGCAATAAGGCATTATTACATAGCATATACTAGAAAATCGCGACAGATCCTTTAACAGCCGAGATTGCAATTTCGTTTATGGTATTTGAGATGCCTAGTATTCTGCAAGTCCTTACAAAGAGCCTTAGAATCGTTCCACGAGGACCCATCATCAATCCACTCGCCTCAATATGTTCAAGATTATATATATATATTTTAATAGGACACTATAGGTTCGTAGGAGCATATAGCGGTACTAATTACAGGTAATGTAGACTTCCTGTGGCTGGTTTGAACTCTTCAAACCCCAGTGTTATTTGGAATGTAGCCAGTTTTAAGAATCAGCTTTAAAGGTTATGGTATCGATTCGCTTCGTACTCCCTTGTATAGAGATTCCAAAAACTTCCTCGTGAGTGGTATATTCTCTCCTTTGTAAAGAGTCCGCTAGCATGTAACGCCGACAGTGGTTACCTTCCAGACTTCTTCCTTGCACAACTCTGAATGCAGCAACATTACACGTCACTTTGAGGGCATCCGTCCATTCGGAGCAATAGAGTCCATTGTAGCGCCAGATCCAATTATAGCAGGAGTGTAGTGGAGTGGGTAGACTCGCCGTTCGCCATGGATCACTTCATGGCTAAGAATCAAATGACGTGGTTCAGCTGATACGTCTCCCCAAACTACGCCTGTGAGCTCTGGAGAGTACGTCATAAGAACTTGTGTAAAACCGCTGTATGCGATTGTACGCAGTCCCCAACTTACCAGAGCATCAAGAAGAGCCTCCTAGAAGTTAGCTGGGAAATTCTCCAACCATACAGTAGATTGGAGAATATGCAATTGTCAACCATTACGTACTGTATATGTACGCTCTTTATTGCCCAAGCTTTTGTGGTTACAAAAATTAAACAAAACGAAGGATCGAAATGGCAAAGGTAGCATCAATCCATTTGCGGAAGGTTTGGAAAGACAAGATCACCAACACATACAAAAATAAAGCTGTTGAATCTAGTCCGTCCAGTCCTTCTGTACGAGGCAGAGACGAGGAGTATCCTACAACGCGATCGTACACAACAGAAGGCTTTGAATTTTGGTTGAGGAAGAGAAAAACGCTGAAAATTCCTCAAGTCGTTTCTGAACAAACTTTATCTGAAGTCTGTCTTGCAAAGTCTCTCAGGGGATCATACTGTATTTCAAAAGCTGATTGTTGAGAGCAAGGTTCAAGAAACGGCATCACAACGAATAGACATAGTGAACGGTCTTAAAGGCGTAGGATCGAAAAGAATGGTGAGTATTGTTCATCAGCTAACTAGCTGAACTATGATAGCTAGAACGCCTCAGCTATGAGGCAAAACAAATAACTACTACTATTCGGTAATGGACTCAAAGCGTACGTCGTCACAGCTTGCCAAGGCTCTACTTCAAGTAAAAAACAGCGGAAATGCAGATTCGGGCACGGAATCCTCATCGACCTACCGTAGTAGAGAGTTTTCTTGCAGATGTGATATTCTATCATTAAAGGGTGAGGGGGAAAAAAATGAACATGTTAAGCTACGCAAGCAACACTCATATCTGTGGATAAGTGATCCTGGCGAATATTGTTGGCAGACATCCCTCAAACTCCAGACCGAACAGAGTACTACTTATTGATGATTGTTGTTTAAAGGGGCCTAGCAGATAGGTCATCGGTCCCTAATGGTAGGATGTGCAACGAAATGAAACTATAATTAAAACTTCGAAATGTATCCACTGATTGTATCTAAAACGAATGATGATTAAAAACGACCGTGAATTCCAAACAATAAGATACAATTCACAACGCCTTATTTTCTGAGATGCTTTTTCTCCAAAGGGGTCCAAAATTCAGGTCACCGGCCCCTCATAATGCTACTAATCACACTGGTAAAGCAGAACAATGGTGTTCCTCATATATACTAATTAAGGTAATGTACACCCATGGTGTTCCTGACATAGTGGTACTAATCATAGGCAATGTGAACACAGATTATGGCACCATCCACAGGTAAAAGAGCCATGGTGTTCCTAAAATAGTGGTATATATTCTGAATACACAAGAACCAACATAATTTAGCGCAGTGCACGGCACCTTACGCAGTAATAATTTCGTGTGGCTATCTCTAGCTGAGTGCAGCCCTTGTAAGGCAGACCCTCCGATGAGGGTGGGCGCCAACTGCCAAGTGTAGGTAACTGCGTGTTCGTGGTGGATGATAGTGTCATGTGTGGTGTGGGTTGCAGGGATGTTGGGGACAGCACGAACACCCAGCCCCCGGGCCATTGGAATTAACCAATGAAGGTTAAAATCCCCGACCCAGCCGGGAATCGAACCCAGGACCTCCTGAACCAAAGGCCAGTACGCTGACCATTCAGCCAACGAGTCGGACTTCTTACGCAGTGACAGTGTGTAAGTCGAGCGCGCCCGTTCCCCTGCCTCGGTGGGATCACACGATGGTACAAATCACAGGCAACGTCCAGACCCATGGTGTTCCTCATATAATGGTACTAATCACAAGTAATCTCATGGTTCTAATTCCATCATCCCGCGGTCGCCCCTTTTAATCGCCTCTTACAACAGGCAGGGGATACCGTGGGTGTATTCGTCTGCGTCCCCCATCCACAGGGGTTAGTACGTATTTATTAAATGTTTTGAAGACAGTAGTGTAAAGAACGTAGGGGAAAATTGGGGCCAATATCTCTCTGGTGAATGATAAAAGCTCTGCAATCTGGCATCCTTTGCATCTGCTTTCTATCGCGGTATATACAGGCCTAGGGTCTACTTAAAACTGTAAATATTATCTCCCTTCATCATAATCTTCAGAAGCTTATACCGATAGTACAAGAAAAAGGTTCTCTTACCAAAAGACAAACCCTATTCTGGATATACACTAATCCTTTCAGAAACTATTATAAACTTGCGGGGTTGTCCACTAGTCCGCGAACTGCAGTCTGTTGCAGTCATTATATAACAATCATATTCACCGATACAAAGTAATTTGAAAATGTGACGTAATGCTTAATGGCCGAACTCAAAACTGAAGAGAGCACAAATTCATGCCGGGGGTCGGTCTGGCAGCTGGCATCACTTCAGTTATACAAATTCAGACAGATCGAGAAAATGTATGTCGGGGGAGGGAAATCAGTCCCTAAAATATAGGCTTTTTTTGTGGTATAGTTATGGTTAAAATACTTTTGTTAGGTATTTAAGCAAGCTTGCAGTTTTACGCTGCTGTTTATATCACTATCATAGGCTCTGCCGTGATTCACGACGATCATTTTTGATTAAATTCTTTTGCGTTGTTCTGTCTTCGGTACTATTTTCGCCGAATGATGTTCCTTGTTCGAACGTGTTCAAAACGCTTGAACGATATCCCCATATTGAATGTCAGCAGATATAGAATTAAACAAATGTTTATGAAGAATGGCGTTTCTTACATCAGGCGTTTGCTTTCACAGTTTCTACTTTATGTAGCCTACTAGGTTAACTGTTTTATAAAAAAAAAAAAAAAAAAAGGGGGGGGGGGTGAAAATGTTCTACAGTTTAGTTTAGTTACAAATAGCGTTCAACATTAGTCTCTAGCTTTTTGGCAATGTTAAGAAACTAAAGCAAGTCATTCTGTGAGGAAAAGCCTGCACCGTAGACATTCAAGCCTATCGGGCACTGAAGTTTCCTAACATAGCAATTTGTCACGACGTTTTGAGAATGTCTCCGATATCTTTACTAAATAACTTCCCAACTGTCTGGGATCATTTGGTAAGTAAATTCACGATCAAATTTCAAGTCATGTACGAAACACTGGCATTGTCTGATGAAATACACTGGCGATCGCACCATCCCTTCGTAATGCGACAGCTGCTGATCGAGTCACTGCTTGGGTAGTAGAGCTGATTATGCTGTTTAATGTGTATGACTAAACACTAACGTGTGCTGATATAGTTAAATTCAGTTGAATTCGGTCTAGTCCAGTTCAGATCGGATCGCAGACAGTACTGATGCTATCGTAGGCATTGTGTATTTCTTTACGGTTGACAATCCAGAAGAAACTTCGCATTTACTCGAACTTTTTACCCAAAAGCTTCGCTGAAGCAATCTCACAGCGCACAGCGAAGTAGAAGATACACATCACATTTTGGAAACGATGTGCACCAGAACATGTCTCTTTTGGAGCGAGTGTTTACTGGGATTCATGATATCCACAGAAAATGTATGTACAGTACCGGTAGTGGAGGATATCTAGGTTTCAAGGTTCCTTACGCGCAACACAAGCTCCAAAAAATAAATTGAAGGTGTTAACAGGATGATATTACAAGACTGTAGGATAACATTTTAAATGTAAAGTCTTGTTCATGGTAAGAAACAAATCGAGCGAGGATTGATACTCGTGAGTGCCATATACAGAGTCTGAAATACGAGAGTTTAACAGAATTAAATTCAGTCCAGTCATGAACTAAATTAAATCGCTTACTTCATCTTCACATAGATTAGTTCATTAGTTTTTAAATAGCATGCAGTCTTCATAACATATTAACCTTATATCGATAACGTAATGTCTAGGGAAGACTGATTCTAACTACGACTTGCTTAGAGACATAACAGACAGAATCCTAATCTGTTAAAACATCTCTATACTCCAGTAGATATCTAAAGTATATTTTCAATGGTATAGCCCCATGTACACACACACACATTTCATTTTTCTGAATTTCGAAATATCATTATGGTTCATCGGCCTCTTTCTGTTTGGTTCACCGTAATGTGCCAATTCTCGAAAAGAAATAACCGAGAAGTCTTGTGATTGTACAAACGTACTTCAGATCGCCATGGATTGCCCAATTAGGAAGTTCAGTGCAACAATGGACGGTATACAGAGTACCAGGTCAGTGTAAGTCTGCTAGGCCATTGCCTACGTGATATACAAGGCCTGGAAGAACGAGCGATTTTCCGCAGAATAACGGGACACTTGAGGTTGGTAGTCTCGCCGCCTCGCCAGTAGATGTCAGGTTTATGGGCTGTTGTCAGTGTTAGTGGTGGTGGTGATTATTGTTTAGAGGAAATACAAGTAGGCAACCATCCTCTATATAACACTATGAGTCATCAGTCCATAGACTGGTTTGATGCAGCTCTCCATGCCACCCTATCCTGTGCTAACATTTTCATTTCTACGTAACTATTGCATCCTACATTTGCTCTAATCTGCTTGTCATATTCATACCTTGGTCTACCCCTACCGTTCTTACCCCCTACACTTCCTTCAAAAACCAACTGAACAAGTCCTGGGTGTCTTAAGATGTGTCCTATCATTCTAACTCTTCTTCTCGTCAACTTTAGCCAAATTGATCTCTCACCAATTCGATTCAGTATCTCTTCATTCGTGATTCGATCTATCCATCTCACCTTCAGCATTCTTCTGTAACACCACATTTCAAAAGCTTCTATTCTCTTTCTTTCTGAGCCAGTTATCGTCCATGTTTCACTTCCATACAATGCCACGCTCCACACGAAAGTCTTCAAAAACATCTTTCTAATTCCGATATCAATGTTTGAAGTCAGCAAATTTCTTTTCTTAAGAAAGCTCTTCCTTGCTTGTGCTAGTCTGCATTTTATGTCCTCCTTACTTCTGCCATCGTTAGTTATTTTACTACCAAAGTAACAATATTCATCTACTTCCTTTAAGACTTCATTTCCTAATCTAATATTTCCTGCATCACCTGCCTTCGTTCGACTGCACTCCATTACTTTTGTTTTGGACATTTATTTTCATCTTGTACTCCTTACCCAAGACTTCATCCATACCATTCAGCAACTTCTCGAGATCTCTGCAGTCTCAGATAAAAGAACAATATCATCGGCAAATCTCAAGGTTTTGATTTCTTCTCCTTGGACTGTGATTCCCTTTCCAAACTTCTCTTTGATTTCCTTTACTGCCTGTTCTATGTAAACATTGAAAAGGAGAGGGGACAAACTGCAGCCTTGCCTCACTCCTTTCTGGACTGCTGCTTCTTTTTCAAAGCCCTCAATTCTTATCACTGCAGACTGATTTTTATACAGATTGTAGATAATTCTTCGTTCTCGGTATCTGATCCCTATCATCTTCAGAATCATAAATAGCTTGGTCCAATCAACATTATCGAATGCCTTTTCTAGATCTACGAATGCCATGTACGTGGGCTTGTCCTTGATTCGATCCTCTAAGATCAGACGTAAAGTCAGGATTGCTTCACGTGTTCCTACATTTCTTCTGAAGCCAAATTGATCTTCTCCCAACTCAGCTTCAACTTGTTTTTCCATTCTTCTGTAAATAATACGTGTTAAAATTTTGCAAGCATGAGATACTAAACTAACGGTGCGGTAGTTTTCACACCTGTCAGCACCGGCTTTCTTGGGAATAGGAAAAAAAATGGAAGGGATTAGACACTTCGAAAAAATGAAGATATCGGCCAAAGGAAGACAAGGGCCATGAAGGGCGTGAAAATGACTCTAGCCCTCGCAAACCTTATAGCGTCGGGGTCGGAAAAGAACAAGAGTTTACCAAGAGAGGTCGGATAGGATAGATGAAAGTGAGGAGCCAGGCACAAGTTAAGTGGAAGCAATGCCAGGGCTCAGCTTAGGGCCCCGTGGTCACCAACCCACGCTCCACAGAGCCCCTGGGGCCCCTTTTAGTAGTTTCTTACCACAGGCAGGGGATACCGTGGGTGCTATTCTACCGCCCCCACCCACAGGGGGATATCAGTGTTAATAAAGCCGTTACATGGTATAAGATTCGCGCTTCATGTGTGATATATTTGCAGTTTATTAATGGCTTTCGTGTTATCTTTCGGCATACTATAGCTGTACGAATTATAGAACCCTTATAGAAGCATCCTGTTTTCGTTTTACCTTCGTTTATTACAGCTTTAATCATTTTTCAACCTATTCCATCTATACGTTAGTTTCGATCCGCGTGGTTATTATGTAGTTCATATAATTTGTAATGCTGAGTAAAAGTGTCCTTCGGCTGAACAGTAGCTTTTTTTGCTAGCCTTGCAACTCTGCAATCGGGAGGCGGAGGGTGTGGTTCCCACCGTCGGCTGTGCTGAGAATGGTTTTCCATTCTCCTGTACTAAGGCAAATACCGGGACAAACATTTTTATAGGCCACGGGTGCCACCCCCTCACCTTCTCCACTCCTCAAATCTCCTTGGTCTGAGAAATTCTGCGAACATATACGAGGCCCACCTTACTCCATCAAGGTACAGAATGACAACTTTTACTGTTGGTAATAATTTATCGGGACCGTGCGTAACAAATTTTCGACCGCAGCGCCCCTAGCGGAAGAGATGATTATTCATCGGTAGGAGAAACGCCAGAATAACATCAACCGTCGTCGTTTACTTATTGAAATATGTTGAGAATCCGTATAATTTGAATTAATCAGCTATGTCGAAGGCTGTTATTCTTGTGGGTTTTCAGAAAATTACGTGGAGTTCACAGTATTTTAGGAATTCTACTTTGAGGAAAGGAAGAGAGCTTAATGAAAGCCATCACATATACCAGGTGGAAGAAAAAACTTTCAAAAGAAGTATCTCGTTTATGTTTGAGAGACAAATGTTAGTCAAACCCAATATAATATTATCAAGATAAGAATAAAGAATTTTCTTAATTTACGATACATTTAATAATTTCTAAATTTGTAATAATCTTAGTTTTAACATTATTAGCCTAAACATATAACCTTAATGTTCAGTTTAATCTTTCCTGTTCGATAGCAATGTACCTTATTTATTTATTATTTGTTTATTTATTTAATTTATTTATTTATATTGACTGCAACAGAAACCTAGTGGAAGCTGCCTGCACTTGCAAGATAGGTCTATCTGGAAGATGTAAACACACAGCTGCATTATGTGCTTATATTAACAGTGAAAGACAGCAGTCTCAAACTTCAGTTCTTCAGCAGTGGCATGCACCCAAAACCAGCATACAAAAGGAATTATATTCAAAGGGGGAGTGCATTGCAGAAATATTCCATACAGTTCACGATCTTACCTATTCTGATCAAAATACAAGTAGGCCTAATAGTGAAATAAATGAAAGTGAACTTTATAATAAAATTGAAAATATTGACTGTGCCTTCTCAGCTATATTAAAGGCTGAGTGTGAAGGAGAAAATTTTGCAATATGTAAGTCAGTGGTAAATATTATTGTAAATAATGCAGTTTATTTCAGTGAAAATGAAGGATTAAAGGTTTATTAATGAATTAGAAACCCAGAATTATCAAAATATACACAACTGTTATTTTATTCAAAGACTATCAGAACTGAAAGCAAAACTATTTCCAGTTAATTATGTGCATAATTTACCAAAGGGAGTGCAACAGTTCTATGAGATGAACATTCAAGTAAGCAAAGCACAGAAAATTCAAATTGCAATGTTTACAAAATCTCAATAGCAATATAAACTTTGGCACGAGCAGAGAAACCTGAGAATATCTGCTAGCATAAAGCCACCAAAAAAAAAACCCCGGAATGTATGAACAGCCTGCAAAATTATTTGTGATGATTAAAGATAAACACGCCAGCAATCAAGTATGGGAGAAGTAAGGAAAAAACTGCTATTGCAGAATATTGTGGTGTGTATAAGTGCAGTGTAAAACATGTTGGTCTGTTTATTCATGAAAAACAACGATGGCTCTGTTGTAGTCCTGATGGCATTGTGGAGGGACTTGATGGACTAAAATTGCTGGAAATTAAGTGCCCATTTTTATGTGCAGAAAAACCACCAATTATTGTTAGAAATGAGTGCAATGTGTCCGACCTTTTGTTGTCTCCATTGGGAGATATCACTTTGAAGAAGTCACACATTTATCATACACAGATTCAAGTGTCATACGTTTTGAACCGCAGATTATGTGACTTATTTGTATCTAGTCCCCTGGGAAGTGTAAATGTGAATGTCCGGAGAAATGAACATTTTCTTGCACAGGTCATTCCAACATTGGAAAGGTTTTATTTTGAACACTATATAATACTACTGTATGGGCTTGCATGTACAGAACAGACTACCAATAATGTAACTTTCGTATAGTTTTCTTTGTGTCTATGTTTGTAATTTTATTATGGGAGAGTTTAAATTTGCTAATATTCCAGCAGCATGAAAATTTTGTCCACATGGGGCAATAAATCTATAGTAAATTTATTACAAAGTATTTTGTATATTTTCAGTCTCTGAATAGCTCGCTCCACATGAACACACACTCATGCTATGTTATAAGTTGTGTCTATTTCTTCAGGAGAGAACTGAGGGTTAAATGCAAATGGTGGCATCACCATTATTGCATTTTTGCTTTCTATACATGTTTATCTGAGGGAAACCTTTTATCAGACATAACATCACCAGGCTCTATATGATCAAGCAGACCAGAATTAACTGCAATATAGCTATCAGTGGCTCTATCTCCATAGCATCTAGATAGAAAACAAAACCAGAAGGTGTAATTGCCACAAGAAATATCACAGTGAAACCATTTTCGTAGTGTGAAAACATTAGAATTCTCTGTCGAACACTCATTGGCCTCTCACAATGTATTTCAGTGCAATCAATAATGCATGTACAATCTTCATAATGGGCCTTGAAAGAATTAGGCATAGTCTTTCTGATACTGAACCTTTGTGGCCAGAAAATCCAACCTATTGTTTTTTGATAGATGTGGTGCAAAACAAACTTAAAATTAGCTGAAGCTGTGGTTCTGTGACGCCTAAAAATAACTGCAATAGGAGAGAAAGTCAAACCAAGTTTCATTTTCATTAGAAAGAGTAACATGTTTTGTTTGGTAAGAGTGCATTTGTGACTTATTGTAGGTAACGGGGATAACAAAAGCTGGAAGACTGCTATTTTTACACCAGCTATGTTAAGCAAACTATTTTCATTGCCCTCTACAGACTTGTATCCACAAAATGAATTTTTCACTTGTAAGAGGTCAACTTCAACACTCAAGTCTCTCTTGAAACAAGTATCAGTCATTACATTCTTATTAATGTTCGGTACTGTTAAAATTGGCAGAGTTTATGAATCACATTTTGAATTATCACTGGGTAAATATAAATTACAAAATAGTACTTTTACATTTCCCTGGTCATGAAAATGGTAAATTATCAGTCTGAATACCTATACAACATACAGTTTTGGAAGATCGTGATTCAGGAACAGAATTCATGTTTTCTTGCATTTCACTTTGTCTCCCTTTCCTCCTCTTGTACCTGGCTGTCGGTTTACTCTGTATTTCGTCCTCATTAGATCTTCCTGGTAACACATGCAAAGTAGGTTTATATTCCGGGCTATCAGGGTCTCTGGTAGGTGTTCCATCAATGAAGTGTCGGCTGCAGATTCCAGATTTACTGGTAGGAACCCACGGTTTTCCATCAGGTGTTGAACGTTTTAAAAGATGTTGTCCATGCTTACTTTTTGATCTTATGGGCAGCTGCAGCTGGAAAACGAAAAAAATTCGTTCCTGGTGGGCTGTTTTCGTCGTGTAATTACAACCGTACACGGAACAGTTCACGTGACATTTACTGCGTTTACTGGTTCTATGAGTTTCGTTCATGCTTAGAGAATATGCTGAAGAAACCTAATCAAAACGTAGGCTACCTAAGTAAGCAATGTGAACAGTCAAAGACTAGTAAAATAAACACAATTTACTAACTCGATGGAGAAAGATGCTCCTACCGCTCCTACCAGTTACTTCAGATTAAGCAACCAGATGGCAGCACTCGCTATACGCGCGGTCCCTATAGGTTGTTTCTTCGTCTACTTCTGTACCAAAACAAGACTATCGTTAGTTTCTTTTAACAGAAGCGACGAACAGCGTTGTTACTGTCAGGATTGTAATAATTCTTGAAGGGCCAAATCATGTAATATAGATTTCGTGCGCAACATACTTCTTCCATAAAACAACCACTCTTATTTACTGGTTACTCCACTAATAAATAAATATGCGCCAAACCCAGAAGTGATCCTACCCCAGATTAAATTCATCTAAACCAGAAAGGAGTGAATCAATGCCAGCTTTGTTAACCTATGATAAAAGGAGAAATTCTAGTATCTACCCCAACTCCAAAAGCATCCCGAAGAGCTAAATACGATAGAAACAAAAGGAAATCTCTCTCAGACATAAGCTTTTGGGCTTCTGTCGTGTCAAGAAAACAAGGCGAAAATCTTGACGTTTCGCAGAGAACTCTGCTCCACATCTTCAGAAGAAAATCTCGACTGTTCACGAGGAAGACTTCTTCAATACATTATTTTATTGAAGAAGTCAATTGATAAAGGAAAATAAATGTATAAGTTTTGGCAAAAACAAAGGAATTGAAAGTATTACAATCTGAGAAGATGAAAACTAAAAAAGTACCGTACAGAACGAAATAAATGAAATTGTGATAAAATGCCAGTAATGGTGAGTTAAATTCCCTGTTTTTTGTAGAGCAGCTAGACCCGTACGGAAAGAAAAACATCAAATTTGGTGAGACTACTTAGAAAATTATGTTTTTGGTGTAGAAGAACATCTAACGGTTACAGTTTAATCCAATGGGTTGTCTAAAACTTCCACACAGGAATACATTATGAAAATTATATTGGCTACACTAATGGAGAGATTGGACATCTTTAAAATGTAAACGATTCTTCAAAATATTATAAACAGGCAGGTACAGAATAAGTATTATGTGACAACCCGATTCAGTTTCTGTAAACTTTTCCCTTCCATATAGCATTGTTATGAATGTATCAGGTGAATATCATCAACGTTGCGTTTTCCCCCATATAAGAGCATTGTGTAGGTCAGCCCATAAAGATGACATCTAGCGGGGTATTTTGAAACTCTCCGCGACTCCATCAGCTTACCAGCATTTCCAGGTCTTGTATATCTCGTAGACAACGGCTAGGCAAACAATTCTACAAATACTAATTGACCAATGTTCCAATCAGGCTACATGCAAGACATTTTTAATATGTACACATTTGTAATTAATTTACACTATCATCAAAATGTAATTTTTATCCTTATGCCACGTGAAATATACACTATTGTAGCCTACTCTTTTCGACAGCAAGGACTTAAGGATCTTGAAAGACGTCATGGTAGTGTTCGTGATCGTTTCGAGAGGAGGTAGCCTATAACTAGTTAATGATCTCATCTGAACTTCAATAGAAGAGAAAAAGGAAGAGGTCAGAAAGTATTGGCAAAAACAGTGCGCCAGCAAAGGTGTTTTACAATCCAACAATTAAGGTATGTCATACCATGGCCGGGATTAAACCCATGAATTAGAGTGACCTTTGTATAAGGAACTCCCGATGAATAACCGTTTAAGCTTAGGATTTAACAGCTACGCATAGACAAGCGAAGATGTTCTCATAGCATGGGGACGGGATGGCTCAATTTTGCTACAATCGTGGCTCTAGGTTGACCTGCCTAGCCTAGCTCCTAACGGAAACTGCAGTGTTAAGCAGTGTACCTTAGGGCTAGAATGAGTAATGGTAAATGTAAGTTTCTCTTCTGCTTGCAGTGTGGAAAACTACCACAGACTTAAGGATCACCATAACTTTTCAAGTCATAGAATACAATGAGAGTGAATTATCATGCAACACAGTGTTATGTAACTCGTTACGAATACTGCTAGTTTATTAGAAAAAGTGCGATACTTGTACTTCCAGCTCTTAAACGATAGAAGCTTCCCTCAGGTAGAATGAAGTAGCCTTCACCTTAGATATAGGTGTAAATCACTTCCAATATCTACACCAAAAGTTACTTTCTCCTTACACGGAGTGTTAGAACACCGAACAGCAAGGAGCATTCAATGACAATTGAGCTATTACGAAACCGTCCCGTATGTCTGTCCAAGGTTATGTCTATGTTAGAGAATACAGTTTAATTGAGCATGAAATTTATGTACAACTAATCTCATCGATATACTGTGACCGTGAGGCCACAGCTGACTGACAGGTGTTGGTCTGGCTTGTGTTCGCTTGTCGGCGAGATGGGGTGTGCGCGACCTTGGGCGAGGACGAGAACGAGTTTTTTTACGAGAAGAGGGAGGCCGGTTGACTAACAGAATAAAAAAAAAATGAAGGTTGGCGAGAGAAAGAAGGAGGCCAGCGTGTGTCACTTGTAATTGCGAGGAACGATATGAATGAAATACTTATAATATCTTTGGTGGCGACTTGCATAATTACGGAAGGCTCAAGGATTAAATTAAAATAAACTGGATAAAAAATAGCACATTTAGAGGATATAAATTAAAAACTGAAATTTTGAAATAATTTACACGACCTTATGGCTAAAATGGTAATGAAGTTGTAGATTCGTACAGTAGAAGAATTTAGTATCTAAATTGACTTTACTTCCGTGCATGTGCACCAGACACGATATTTAAGTCATGTGATACAAGTACTCACTCTCACACTCACTGACGTGTTCCTGGACTATCATCTGCAGTCGCTCAGCGTGGAACGTCGTGAATACTCTCGTCAAGAATAGTGGCTTCACTCCTGTGCTCTACACTTCCGATAATTGTATACAATTTAGAACAGTGCTGTGATCAGACGTCGAATGTGCAGATATTAATCCCTTAAGTACGTGTCATTTCCAAAATACAGTTACGTGTGTGTTTGGAGTTTATTCTAAAGCACTTTGTGTAAGTTTCAGCTTTCTCATGAGTGGACGCGGAAGACGTGGACGTGATCATTTCCAGAAGAGGACGGAACTTCGCATTATGGATTACCAGTGCTTCACCATTAAGTTCTAAACTATCGACCACCGTCGGCAGCGTCGGGATGCAGATTCTTTCATCCTAGCATGGCTGATTGAGAACCCAGACTTCCAGACGTGAAGATTTCTCCTTAAGTTAAGTCGATTACGTCTCATTTATATCTGTTCTATGTAGTTTTGTTCTATTCTTTCTTCTTAGCAAGCTATTTTGACACATTTTATGGTTGTATATTTGCTCGAATATGTCGTAAAAACTGACACATGCGATTGCTTGATGACCATGTGGCCATGAATTTGACAGTGAGGGTTCTGATAGAGTTATCCATGTGTTATCGACACCATCTTTGCTTATTGAGTAAATTTCGTCACGAATATGAATTAATTTATGTCCGATGGATTTAATGGTAGGATATTTCGTCCATATTTTCAATATTTTTCTTGTAATGGAACTTCTACTTGTACCTCGTGTTTGAGATAACGTGTCATCGGGATATTGAGTCTAAATTCTATGTACGAATTTAATGTGAATATGTGCATTGGGGGCATGTGATAATTAGAGTAATTAATCATCGAGACACATTTAAGTGGATATTATGTATTTGTAGGACGATGGTAGGTCCTGATATTTCATGGCTACACATATTTGAGATTAGGATGCGACAAATTAGAGTCGTCATGGTAGTACACTATACGTGTGGAGTATATGGAATAATTGTGCATGACATGAATCTTCGTGAAACTGAGCTTTTCACATGTTAATGGATTATTCGCGATGAATGCAGTGTAGTCTAATATTAGTGTCTTCAGATGAAGAAAATGAAAGTCCATGTTAATCGATGTACTTCTTAATTCGTGGGAATATCCCAACTTTTCTCAAGTAATTCAATAATTTCAAGTTGAAGGTACAGGTGAACGTTCGAGAAGGCCTTAGGTCTGAAGAACAGGTCCTCGACGAAATATCTAAATGATATTTGATTCGTGACTATGCAAGCTCATTCGTTGGTGCAATTTTTCGCTCTCATGAGGTAACTCAATCGTGATGTAACTCAATAAATCTGTTAACAGGAGAGTAATATGATTGATCGACACTCGTCGACATGTACATAGTGTATATATTTTCTTCTTGGTAATCACAGTCTTCTTGACAATTTCCGTAGTTAGCTGTAGAAGTAGTAATTTATTAGTAGTTAGAAAATTATTTTCTATGTGTTCTGTTCTGAAAATATGTGACACTTTGACATTATCGATTGATAGTGGACGGGATTTCCACATGGATGATATTCTCCCCATTTACTTACGTTTGCAAGTCCAGAAGGCGTTTTATTTTGTTTAATTATTGATTAGATGCTTAAAGTTCAGTATTAATTCTCACGAAACGAGATGTGAGATGACGTGAACAGGTATATCCGACGTCTCGGATTAACTTAGAGAAAACCAAGGCAAATTCAACTTTTCATTTTATAATTACAAAATTGTTAAGATAACGACTGTAAATTTTATTTTTGCTATAATTGTTAACTTTTTGAATCTTGGATATTTCTTTATTATACTCGTTCTTATCATTACTGCATTTTTTCCAGATTGTCGATGAAGGCTTGGCCCAGACCTCATTTTTCCGAATGAAAATTTTTGATTCAACTTTAAATAAATGATTTAATAACTTTAAAGACGATAAAAAAATTTTCACCATGTAAAAATACTCTGTTAGAATGTTAGGGAAAACAACTGCCGTGTACCATCCCATTTGTTTGCACCTAGGTTTGTTACATCAAGAGCCATATTAAATTCCATAACGTAGCGATCATAGTCATAATCACAGATTTCAGGATGGCCAATATTTTGTTTCATTAAATAAAAGTGTCATATTTGTTCTATACCTGGAACGTGCTTATTCGATGAACCCTATGTCAATCCTGCCACATTCATTTATGTTATAAGCCTACAGCCACCGAACTGAGCACCCCTGGGGTGTCTCGTGTTCGTAGACTGACTATGTCGGGCACAATACTTACTATTAATGGTCGATAACGTGGGTTAGTCCTATCATCCGAGGAATGCTTCGTAAGCCTAGTAGCATGTACGTACTGTATTTAAATATAAACACACTGTATTGTTTAAAAATAGTACGTCTTTGAGCGGCAGTCCACAAGTCTGAACGTACCTAAGAACTTCAATAATATTCAACTTGCCCGTAGCACTAGTCTTGCGGTTTTACAACCTTCCGACTTAAGGGGATAAACATGGGATACGCCCATCGAATTAACTATATTCGCGAGATCCTTGTGACAGCCTTACCAACTCGTTCAGCGTGGGCATGGAGATAAGATATTGGGCAACATGATCAGCTGGAAACCGCACCTCTACACATACATTTCTTACGTGAACTTAATTGTTTGATCATTTTTTACATTTACCTGCTCTTTTTTCACCGTCCACTTGATGCTATAGACTTCTATTACGACACTTCGCATGATAATTTGTTCATTGGAAACTACTCTGAATATATGTTCCGAGTACCTAGCATGCGTGATCATTCTCGGTACGTTTATGTTAAACTACAGCTAAAAAAGTTAAATCAATTTTAATATACTGAGGTTAAACACGATGTCTCCTGTTTTGTGACGTTTCCGACCATTGTGAGAAAAAAAAAAAAAACCACTATCCTAGGACGGTATACACGCTATACGAACAGTCGCTTAGTAATCGCTGAATTCGGCGCTATGTTTGATTCCGAATAAATAATCTCTCGTTCATTAGATGTTTAACTACACAATACGAGTTGTTCAGAATTATGCTCAACGATGCATAGTTACCTATTCACTGAATTAATTGAAATATTAAATAATTGTAATTACTCAGAACAAACCAGGTGCTTTGCGAGAAAATATGAATATTTCGTGGAACTTCGTCTTCCTGACTGAAAATTCGCCGATTAAGAAAATCAGCGATGCTTTCAAAGGAGGAAAAACTGAATCAACAGATTAAGAGGAAGAGGACTGTAGATTTCGGTCCCACCCACCTAAATTCGATTGGATGAAAGGATCTATTATGCAACACAGATGTACAAAAGAAATTTTGGATATGCGTTTGATCATACACTGAATTGGGCTCAGTAACTAATTTATGTGCCAGGCAGAGAGAAAGTCGAAAGGACGAGTTTTACAGACTTCTCCGAAAACCGTCAGATGCTTCAAGAAAATACGTACTTCAATATCCTAGTAATACTGTATACATTTCTATGCGATTGTGTACATACTAAGTTAAGCTAGCAGAAAGTCATTATGGCGCTCAATCTACCTAAATAGAAGTGTTAAGAGTTTGAAATTTTACTAAGAACCTATGGCTCGAAATTTATTACAAATGCCTGTAAATCATTCTTGTATTATGTACCTCATGGCAAGCACATTTTAGTGTCAGATTAAAGTGCATTTCTATGAGACTGTTGTAATTATTACGCTCTACGATTTGTAATGGAATGTTTTAAGTTATATTTCGTAAATATAATTCCTACGCAAGTGACTACTGCCATTTATTGATCGTATAACAGCTATAAACAATAATACAGAACATATATAGCCTCCGTGGCTCAGGCGGCAGCGCATCGGCCTCTCACCGCTGGATACCGTGGTTCATGGTCACTCCATGTGACATTTGCGCTGCACAAAGGGGAGGCGGGACAGGTTTTTCTCCGGGTACTCTGGTTTCCCCTGTCATCATTTATTCCAGCAATGCACTCCATTAACATTTCGTTTCATCTGTCAGTCATTTATCATTGCCCCAGGAGTACGACAGGCTTCAGAAGCCGGCACATTTCCTATCCTCGCCGCTAGTTGGGGCTTCATTCCATTCCTGACCGTGGGATGTCAGAGTTTCGTATCAATCACTACAGTATGCTTGAACTTGAAAGTGGTAAAGAACAACTTCTGGCACGAACACACTTCAGCGACTCTGAATACAGCTAGTTACTGTAAACAAAACCTACACTATTTTGTCCTTGCCCTAGGTCTTGGGTCAAATAGCGTAAATAGTATTAATGTAATTTAGGCTTTATCGATCAATAAATAAACAGCGTTTCGCATGGAACATTAAGTAAGGTACAGTGAGTATGACAGGAAAGTTATTTCCATAACAAAGCGATGTCAGTTGGGAGGAAACCTACGAGGATTGAAGAATTATGAATACTAGAAGAAGTTGGAATATTTCAAGCATTAAGGTGTGTATTATCCCACGATGATAGCATACTAAGCGACATTTAATCTAGCTGCAGTGACCTCACATTTGCGATCAACGTTTGTCGGTGCGAAAGAAGTTAGCACCCGGACGGAACTAACAGTCCGTTTTCAGACAAACTCTACGGGAGTAAACGCTGGGTGAATTCAGTGTATCTTATAAGCTGGAAGTAAACGGATATGAAAATAACGAGAATGGTCGCAGGCATGAACAGGATGGAACAATGGCAGGAGAGTACTGGAAAGAGAAGATAAAGGAAAAGTTAGAAATGAACTTTATGAATGAAGCTGTGCATATAAACAAGCTTCAGTGGTGGGGAGTCATGTGAGGCGAATGGGGGATACGTTATCAAGAAGAATAAAGGACTCCTATGGAGAGTAAGATAAAGAGGGAAACCAAAGCGACGGTGTTTACTGAATGTTTAATGACTTATGATAAGATGCGTGAAACTGAACGAGGCCACAGAGCTTGTAGGAAATAAAATTGGGGAGACGCATAATTCACAGAAGCTTGAAGACTGAACGCCGAAAGACGTAACCGTCGATAATTAAGATGCATGTATGTAGTGATTATTAACCGGGCGAGTTGATCGTGCGGTTAGGGGCGCGCAGCTGTGAGCTTGCATCCGGGAAATAGTGGGTTCGAGCCCCACTGTCGGCAGCCCTGAAGATTGTTTTCCGTGGTTTCGCATTTTCACACCAGGCAGATGGGGCTGTACCTTAAGGCCACGGGCGATTCCTTCCCACTTATAGGCTTTTCCTATCCCATCGTCACCAGAAGACCTATCTGTGTCGGTGCGACGTAAAGAAAGTTGTAAAGAAAGTAGTGATTAAGGTTATTCGAACTACTTCGAACTTTTCTGGCGTCTGTATGTCCCTAAATTAAGGGGAACTGAAGTACAGACCGCGCAATATTTTGTATACCATGAACTGGCACTGCATTCGCGAGATCCTTGTGACAGCCTTACCAACTCATTCAGCGTGTTCATGGAGATACGATATCGGGCAACAAGATCTGTGGAAACTTCCTCACTTCAGCTCACGACCTACGGCTATTTCCCATCCATCACAATGTACTATGAATATCGAAGACAATCATCGACAAAACTGCAGACATAACATGACACACAGAGGAAATTAGAATATATTCAGTGATCATAAGAAATCCTTTTTTTTAAACGTACTTTTATTGCTGCACGAAGAAAAACTTGATTTTGTTTTTAGTATTCTAATGCACAGGCCTACCTTATCTTTATATTTACGACCTAATTTTCTGAAGACGGTGAAATATTGTCCCACACATTTTTTAAATAGCCTTACGCTAACAAAAGGGATACTCACGATTCAGTTTTAATTTTGTCAGAGTTGCGACAGCTTAAAAAAGAGCATGCTGCGGGAAAGAGGGATTCAAACAAACTATAAATCATTTGCTTTGTATAGAATGCAGTGGAGTTTACACGGAAGTCAAAAATGAATTCCCAACAATTTCGTAAACAGAGAAAAGCCTATGTAACAAAGGAAAAGTTACTCTGCGATCGTGTCTTACTATTTTTCGTTTCAAGAACGATACACATTTGCGAATAATAGTTATTGGATCCCATTGCCTACTTAATTGTTCGGAGACAGCTGCCAGAAGTTCGTCTCGCATCAATTCTTTTACGCACTGTAAATCTACCAACACAAGGCATATATAAATATTTTCAAATACCACAGGGCACAGCTGAGATCGAATCCGCCAACTTCGACTCAGAAGGCCAAATGTATGCAGAATTCTAAGCATACGACGTGGTTTAATTTCAAAATTCCCTACATGCATTGATTTCAGTCGTCTTTGTAAGAAGCTAGAGACTGTCACTCGGAATAACGACCTAGGGGTTCTTTTGAGGGGTAGAACAGGATTATTGGCCTTTCTTAGCACCAAACGTAGGAAGAGTAATAGTTTCAACTCTTAGAACAACAGTCAAACTATTTATACGTCATTCATTAGAAATTCCCTCGAAAGATAACTATGACACTGAACTTTGCTAAAATTAATCGTCTGGAGCGGAAACTTCGTACCTCTGAACAATTCAAAAGTTTGAATTCGTGCGTAATAGAATGTCTTTGGACTGCGCGATAAACTACCACCCACGCTGAGCTTCCCACTGACGTCAAAATCGAAGTGGGCGGCGTCGTTTCCACACATTCCTCGTTAATGGTTTGTCTGCTGGTATCAGCGAGGCCAACGCTCGCACAAGGCAAACCTAGTCAATATGTTTCAACTGTTTGTTCGGACGAACAATGAACTTCGATTAAAAATCTGATAAAGGACGCGATTACAAAAGAGGCTGTTCAGATAAAGGTACACTTAATTCGAAACAACGGGTCTTTCAAACACGATCAAGAATCTTGAACAATTTAACATGTCTTAATTCTGCCACACCTACGGAAATGTATCTACCGATCTGTCTTATTTTCTTGTTGAGGAAAAATGTCGGATAGACATTTTCGGAGATGTTAATATTTTACGTATCGTTAAATTGTTTACTGGGCCTAACCTTGCCCTTGGAAATACGAACTCCAATGTTTGCAACAGACAGGAATATTACTTCGTAGTCCAACAGATTGCCATAATCGTTTCTGCTGTAAGATATCTGTTAATCCTACATATGGCGTTCTGTACAAAAAAGTTTCCCGGAGCTCCAGGAATAGATTTTCAATTGTTTAAAATTTTCAAAGCATATGAGACATGTCTCAAATTCGACTACGATAAATCGTTGGAAAAAAAAGTGACAAATGTAAGAATTTTTCGAGCTTATAGTTCGGCCGTTCTTTACCACATGCTGCTTAGATTTCCTGGTCATAAGCCTCGTGTATTCAGCGTGAAAGAATGATGCCATGATATCCCGTTTTATCACATGTCAATTACAATGAGTAAATCCAAATTACTCATTCATTTCCTTGTCGATACAACCATTCACCTATCTTGCGCCGCTCTTTCCATCGTCATGTAACTTCTGAATCAAATATATTGGTGATGAAGATAATGTGTTTATTGGTATGTCCTGTAAATTTAGGGCTGGCTGCACCGGGCTAGAAATAGTCGCACGGAATTATAGCTCCATAAGTCCATAAGTGGCGGTAACTCCTTATGAATCACCCTGTATAAATAATAATAATAATAATAATAATAATAATAATAATAATAATAATAATAATAATCGAGTACTTTGCTACAATAAATATTAATTCCCTACTGAAGGTAGGTAAGCTCAAACAAACGCTTGACGTGCTGGAAAAGTACAAGGTTATGATAGCAGCGCTACAAGAGACTCGGTTTACCGACGAGGATACAATAGAGTCCGGAGTGTTCAGAATCTACAAGGGGAAACCTGGTGAAAGAGTTATCAAGACACTTCCACAATTTGGTACTGGGTTTGCGGTACACCACAAGATGGTTGACCATATTTTAGATTTCACTTCACCTAACGGAAGGACCTCCGCGTTATCCTTCAGGTCTCGTAATAGAGCATACACAATCGTAAATTTCCACTCACCCACGAATGACACAAACCGTTCAAACCTGGAAAATGTAGAACAATGCTGGGCCACCTTAGAAGAAACTCTAGATATGATCCCTTCCCACCATTCCATCATACTCATGGGAGACTTCAATGCACAAGTCGGTAAGGAGTGGAAGTACCGGAAGATAGTAGGCCATTATCCAGCCCATAAGAGAACAAACAGAAATGGAGAACGTCTCATTGAACTCTGTGACAAGTACAACTTAGTCCTGAAATCAACAGCCTTCAAACGTCTACCTAGAAAAGCCAAAACCTGGAGGAGTCCAAATCCTATACTTGGTGAATTCCAGTTAGACCATGTTGCTATAGCACGGCAACATCATACGGACATACAGAACGTCAAGGTATTACGACGAGCCAACATAGATTCTGATCACTACCTTTCACTTGTTAAGATTAATATGCAACCCTTTAGAAAAACACCAACTCTCCAAAGTAGTCGTAAGATACCCAGGTTCAACACTGCGACTGCACGATGAGGATTGTGATTTTCAGGATACCCTCAGGAAGAATACAGAGAAAGAAGGATGGCCTACCTTACAAAAGGCCTTGCTGGATGCCGCTCAAGAAACTATCCCTGCCTCATCAACCAAAGGCAAAAACCCATGGTGGAGTTCAAAGTGTGATGAGGTTATAGAAGAAAGGCGTAAAGCCTGGACTAGGTGGAACCAACATAAAATTGAAGCCAATTATGAAGCCTTCCTCATGCAAAGAAAAGCTACAGCTAACACCATCCGCAGTGCCAAGAGAAATTACCTCAGGAGCCTAATGCAAGAGGCTGAAAATAATTTTCAGAGAAACAACTCAAGAGACCTGTACAAAGGACTTAAGAAGCAAACGACCCAGTACACAGCTCCTACCCTCATCCTCCACGGGCCAGATGGAAAACTTCAACTGAACAATAAAGACTGCACCAAAACTCTTGCAGATTATTTCCAGAAGCTACTAAACGCAGAGGAACCTAAAGAAAAGCTTATTTTCCATGAGCCTTCACACAGGAACCCTGATTCTCAACCACCTACGAGAGAAGAAATAAAGGACATCATCGCTGGTCTCAAGAACAACAAGGCTTCAGGTGAAGATGGCATAGTTGCCGAGATGTGGAAACATGCAGATGACCAGTCTTTGCAGAGCATCCATCAAATCATAAAGGACATATGGACAACAGAGTCCCTACCCGAAGGATGGACGTCTGCCGTGATTCACCCCCTCCACAAGAAGGGAAGTAAGACAGATCTCAACAATTATAGAGGTATTTCCTTGTTATAAATTACCTACAAGATCCTCTCTGTAGCCCTGCTTAATAGAGTCACTACACAGCTAGACTCACAGTTAGGTGAATACCAAGCTGGTTTCCGTAAGACTAGATCTTGTCCAGAACAGATACACAATCTTAAGACAGTTCTCAGTTACAAAAGCCGAGGTGGACATCCCTGGGTGGTGGTCCTAGTAGATTTTCAGAAAGCTTATGACTCTGTGGACAGAGACACCCTTTTCTCCATACTATGGGAACTTGGTCTGGATGGGAAGACCCTACGATTGATTCAAGCCACTCTGAGGAACACGACGTCCAAGGTCAGGTTCAGAGGTGAACTATCTGAAAGCTTTCCAATCAGAACAGGAGTTAGACAGGGTGATGGTCTCTCCTGCATTCTCTTCAACTGTGTCCTGGAAAAGATCATTAGAGAATGGAGAACTATGCTACCACCGGGAGCTGGACTGAAGCTTGGGTACAAGAGAGACAACCTCATTGTCCCGTGCCTAGCCTTTGCCGATGACCTCATTCTACTGGCAAACAATATAGAGGAGGCTACCTACAACTTACAGAGTCTTTATTGTGTAGCGGTTAAGACTGGTCTGAAAATCAACATCCAGAAGACTGAATTTATGACCAATATCAAGGAGGCCCCTTCTACAATTCCTCTCATAGACGCTACCATACGAAAAGTACCTGCGGTTAAGTACTTGGGAGAATGGATCTCTGCGAATCAGAGCGAGAACCCAGCCATAGATGCCAGATGTACTAAGTTTGAAAGGGCTTATCACTCGTGTCGTAGTATCTATTCATCTAAGTGCCTCTCCAAGAACCTCAAGCTCAGACACTACAACTCGGTAGTCAAACCATCTGTTCTGTATGCTTCTGAGTGCCTTGTAATGGCTAGGAAGGGCCCACTCAGAAAGCTGGAGTTAAAAGAGAGGAAGATCCTGAGGAGGATATTAGGACCAATCAGAGAGGAAGGAGGCACTTACAGAATCCGCCATAATGCTGAACTGTATGAACACCAGGAGGACATCGTCACTTCTATAAGGAAAAGGCGCCTGACCTTTTATGGACACTTGGCCCGTCTGGATTCCGAAAGACTCACCAACAGGATATTCACAGTAACAGGAAGAGGCAAGGCTTCTAAGAACAAATGGATCACGTCAGTAAAGTCAGATATGGAACAACTAGATATCCCACCGGGACAAACTCATGACCGACTACTGTTCCGTCAAGCCATCCGACACGGAGTTTTCCCAACGTCCCTTACAAGTAAGAAGACTACAGGAACTAAGTGGACCGAGGAGAGAAAGCTGGCTCATAGTCAGCAAATGAAGGAGTATTGGAAGAAGAAGAAAGCAACAACTTTACCCAAGAGTAGATACGAGCCCCGTGGTCCTCAGTAGGCCTAAACGACAAAGAATAATAATAATAATAATAATAATAATAATAATAATAATAATAATCTCGCAAATTTCCCCTAACAGTGTTCTAACATTAGCTTATTAGCACTGAAGTGGAAAAGGCAGAGGTTATAAAGTGGCTTTAAAGTCCATATTAAAAGACGCTGCACGCCAAAATGTTGTCAAGTGAGGTTTTCTAATGTGCCAATAAGCACAATGACACAGGTGTCCTCAGCATGCACTGCACTCCTGATGGTGATCGACAATGCAGGGATCTGGTATCACAATCTTGTTCAAAAGAGAGAAGCATGGAACCAATCACTTTCTGCAGGCGTCCAGTCGAGAGAGAGAGAGAGAGAGAGAGAATCTAGCTTTAAAATATCACAGGATCTCGACGGTCCATGGAGGGTGCATATTAACTCTGTCCATGATACGCCGAATGGGCTAAAAGCATTCCGAACTTTTGTCGCCTCTTTAAAACTATTGCCGGAATTCGAGTTGCCCAGAAAATGAAAGTCGTCTTGACGACTAACAGAACATGACTGAGCACAGAAACTTTTTTTTGCTAGTGGCTTTACTTCGCACCGACACAGATAGGTCTTATGGCGACGATGGGATAGGAAAGGCCTAGGAGTTGAAAGGAATCGGCCGTGCCCTTAAGGTATAGCGGCGGTGGCGGATACCCTAGTATGAAGACTTCACACGTGGGATGAAATGGGACCGGGGGAACGTTACAGGAACCTGTTGTCTGATCATATCCTCCCATTCGTTCACCTGGTGTGAAAATCGGAAAACAACTCACGGCCAACTCGCCCGGTGGCACAGAAACTTAATCCTTACAAAAAGCAGGTAACCTTAATTACATTAATATGTCGATTCATACAGTGCTGTAGTTTGAATATTTTTTAAGGCGGCACCGTTAAAATAATTACGTCAAAGGAGGCGCATCACCACACAATAGACAGCTAAATATTGTAAATTCCCTCTCTGAAGTCTTGCCAAGGGCGTTCGACGAATATGTGAATTCAGGGAATACCATCACTAGGGTCAACTACCCTGGAGTAAATGATGTTTACGTAAGTCACCGTCGGCTAGCTCGGATATGATGGTGATAGATGGACCTAGAGTACAGCAGATCACTAGCGAATTTAATGCTGGACAAAAACGAAGTCTGAGCAACTATGTCATCCAGAACCATCTCGCAAAAGGGTACACGAGTAACCATCCCACAGGGAAACCTCTGTTCCCCGCACGTCGGAAGGCACAATGTCTAACATGGGCAAAGGAACACCGCCTTCCGAAGTATGGAAAATGGTCGCCTGGTCAGATGAGTCGAGGTACCAGTTAGTACATGATGGCAGGGAACAAGGCGCGTCACCCAGCACATGAGAATGTATCCGTCTTGCCAGTAGGTTAGAGTTTAGCCGGCGGTGGCGGATACCTTAGTATGAAAACTTCACACGTGAGATGAAATGGGACCGGGGGCACGTTACAGAAGACAGTTTCCAGTAGTGGGATAATGCACCGGGCCAACGCTTCCGAACTGTGGCCGATTAGCTCAATGAACACTCGAAAGACATGAGGATGCTCGACTAGTCGCGAAGATAACCACATATCAATCCTCACCTAAGATGCTACCGAGAGGGACCCGAGTACCCTGAAACCTGCTCCAACCAACCTCTGGACATTGTGGAAGGTTGTACAGCGGTTATGGATCAGTATAGCTCCCAAACACCTTCGAAACCTTGTGGAGTCCACGTCACACCACGTCGTAAGGCACTGCCACCATCAGGGCTACTACTCAAGTATGGCATATCGGTTTAATTATGCCGGTGGTATAAGGGTGGCGAGCCTGTCTCACCCGGAGGCCCTGGGTTCGATGCCCAGCCACGTCAGTGATTTTTTTTACCTAGATCTGAGGTCTGTATCGAGGTCTACTGCTTCCAAGATATGTCTATTAAAAATGTCCGCACCGAGGAAAGGTCTTTACAAATATGTCCATATACTAAATAGTTTATCGTTTTAGGTCCTATGTTCAACTGGTCCAACTAAACATACACGATCAACATTTGAGAGATGTCGCTCCACGAAGTGAGTGGCTAGAGTTCAGTCGCATGTTTACAGAGAAGGCAGTGTCGTTGCATACGCCAGCATGGTGAAGATCTATTCACTTCATTGACAAAGTACTTTCACTAAACTGTTCAAATACAATGGTCACTATGTTTCTTTTTTAACCCCAGCCTTCCGGACGTTCCCGATTTCTTAATATTGCTGTGGAAGGCGACATAAGAACACGACTGACTTACGTCATAAGTTAGCTCAGTTCAGACTCATGTCTATAGAACTGTGCCGTCAAGACGGCGAAAATGATACAATAATTTCTTCAAAGGGTTCAAAAATCGTGGTCGTGAGGGGTTCAATGTATTTTTCTTGTAAAGGAGAGATTATAAGCAATCTCGTAGCAATTTCAACTGCTGAAATGTTCTCGTTTTCTCAATGTCGCTGTGAAAGGGACGGACAGATTATACAGGGTGAATCACCTGAAACTTGCACCCATTATATTTCTGAAATGGAAGGTGCCATTCATGTGCTGTTTTTGCAGAAACGAAGTGTAACCAAGGGCTCATAATTGTAGCCCGTATACAGATTTTAATGATTAATAAAATGCGTATTTTAGAGCTACATTTTAAAATGAAACAATGGCTACTGACATTAACAAACTTTAAGTAAATCAATAATATCAATTGTAGTAGTTCACGAGGTCTTCACTGTACACCGAACCCAGAAGAAAAATTCCCTTCGTTGATTCCACCAAAAGCAGGCGATTTGTTCATTCATGTCTTAATTCAACACTCGCGTGCTAGCTAACAAGATACGACTCCAGTAATTGAAGACAGCAGGCGAGGCCACGCACAAATTATCCAGTTTCCTCTCGATGAAACAAGACAAGCGTGAGATGGTAATATCTACACAAGATGCAGATTAAAGAACTGAAAGGTTGATATCAGATTAAAAACTGGACAGCAATTTTTCTGTTGAAACGAACAGTTTTAAGAGGACTTTCCTCCAAATAAGCTTTGGTAATACAGTATGAAAGCTACCGAAGACAGACATTTTCAAAATAAATACTCTCCAATCCGTAGTTTTCAACTTATTCGAGTTTGCTTTAAAAAGCTAAGGGTATTATCGGCAAAAATTTGAAGCTTATTTGCATTAATTGCCGCTTTAAATAGAAGAGTAGCAAATAGGAGTTCATCGCGGAACGAAAGGTTAAGACTATGGTGGAAGAAGAATTAGGTCTCTCAAACCTCATACCACTGACGTCGGAAAATGAAAGGTGCCTGCCAAGATCCTTACAGAAATTTAACACGAAGTGTCGTCAAGTGCAAGCAATGCCAGATTTAGACGGGAACTCGTAATCGCCACACACACATTTCACCAGAATGAACCCAGCAAGGGATGATTCAATATAAAGCCCGGCTTCACTATATATTATGCGTGTGTCCCGCGAATTCGTCCAAACAACAGTAAAACCTCTTATCAGCCACCTTGAATGCTACAAAACCACGTAATGTCTTGTTTTATCGAGAGGAAACTGGATAATTTGTGCGTAGTATAGCCTCTCTTTTTACAAACTACATTAGACGTGAAGCGAAACAAAACTAAAAGCCATATTTTGAAATTGCAAACCACCAACGGTATAGTGAACGACCGCAGATCGACTGAACTGACGAAAAACTATCAGTTTGAAACTAATGTGAGGATTGTTTAAGCCCACAGCTAAGGCGATTCCCCTCTCAGAACCATGAACAGCAAAAGCTGTTGATATGAACAAGCCGTTTCGATCAGTCTTTCAAAGCAAGCATCTTTTGATTATCTTTGTCACACCAACAAGTCTTATGGCGACGATTAGATTGGATGTAAGAGATCATGGCCTTAAAGTGTGCTGTTAATATGAATGAAAGCTCATAGATGCGCGACTCAAACTGCGTAGCCAACTTGCTCAGTCAAACCTACCATAGGATGAGAGTTTCGCCATGACATCACGGGTGAAAACAGTGCGCCTTGTGCAGCGATTATTTTCCCGATGGATTCGCGTTCATTTTCAGAACACGAACTAGAATGTCCAAATAGGGGCGAAAACGAAGTGATAACAGTCCTTCAGGGTGGATTTTTATCACAGTTGGAGAGCTTCAGTATGATGTATGTCCTCCACGAGTATTTATCACAGCTTGGCACCTACATGGCATGCTCCGTGTAAGTCGACGGAGGTCACGTTGCGGTATCAGGCCCCATTCTTCAATGAGAGCCTTTTCGAGGTCTTTGAGAGTCTGTGGAGGAACAGGACGCCCACGAACACTTCTGTCAAGCCTATCCCTCATATGTTCGATGGGATTAAGGTCGGGACTCACTGCTGGCCATTCCATCTCTTGAATGTCCAGTTCTCGCAAGACAGCTCTGGAAATGCGCGCTACATGAGCCTAGGCATTGTCGTGCACGAGTATGAATTAAGGGCCAACACCGTATGCAGCAACCAACACATGCTGTATAATAGCAGTATCTGCTCGATGTACCCCGCAGCCGTAAGATTACCACGGTCGACGACAAGATCCGAACGACCATCAATACTGATGCCACCCCACACCATCACAGAACATTGTCCGAATAGGTCACCTTCCTGGACAACATTTGGCATGCACTGCTCACCACGGCGTCTACATACACGCTGACGTCCATCACGCTGTGTCAGGGATTTCTGGACTCGCCTGTGAACAACACAGGTCTTCACTGGCGAAGTTGCCAGTTGACGTGGGTACGGGCAAACACAAGGTGAACTGCGCGATTTTGCTGCGTTAAACAGGGCATTCGAACAGGACATCTGGGTCGTAAGGACACTTCTCTTAACCTGCTCCTTACTGTCTGGTCAGACACCGTGACTCCAGTGATCCCTCCTGAGGTCTTGTTGCAGTTCTCTGGCAGTTGCTGAGCGACGCCACAACGGACAGATGGTCAGATATCGGTCATACTGTGGGGTTCTCATGCGTCTACAACCTTGTCCAACTCTCCTTGTGAACTGGCCTGTCTCACTGTAGCTATTCCACAAGCGGTGAATAACTGACGAAGAGACATTGAGATCCACAGCAATACGACGAGAAATCCATCCTTCCTGGTTCAAAGTGACTGCTCTTGCGACTTGAACCTCGTTAAGATGTCTCATGGGATGTGCTGGTTGACATACAACGTGCTCAAATGACCGCAGTAGTCTGTACCTCACGACACATGGACGCACCGCTATTCACTTTGTTTTGAGGGGATCACCTGACAGTTTAACGCATGGCTACGCCTACAGATTGAGTAGAACTTCGATTTGACATACCCTAAGTAGCTAACGTCTCAAGGTATGCTGTACGACTATTGGAACCCCATCTACCAAATTAATGTTCACATGCCAGACGTTACAAAACAAGTTCCCCTAATTTGTTTGAACTGTGTATAACATTTAGGGAACAGTTTGTGTGTGTTTGATGTATGGAAGTTCAATTTGCTTATTGGGTGGCCCGGTGCACGTCAGAGGCAAACTAATCCGGCAGATTTTTTATAAGGTCGGCCGTCCTAAAAATGTATTCCGTATCTTTGGCTTGATATGAACAATACATGTGCTAATAAACCAGCTGCATTTTCAAGATAACAGACAACAAAACTATGAAATGCAAGACCTTTCATTCATACAGTCATTTTTCAAAACTACTTCTGACCTCTTAAGAATGTATGACCGATGCTAGATGACCCTACAACAAAACTGGGGTATAATGCAGATATATTATTTCCAACAAATTGAAGTGTGTGAAATACACTGATAAATGTTGAGGACAAAAGTAGACAAATGAAGTAACTGAGCATTGAACCGATAATAACTATTTAAAACAAAGGGATATTCGTAACAAAACTGAGGTAAGTTACGAGAGTTTATACTTTAATTAAATAGCGTAATCAAGGCCGAAAAATGGAAGACTTTCACTTATGAAGGGTAGGCGCAAAACGTAATTACCGCCCTGGTGGTGGTGTGCGAATGTGGTGGTTTGCGCGGTGGCAAGTATTCATTTAAAGGGAAAACAACTAGAGAACCATCCTCTCAAGCCTGTGTGTTGTCCAGTAACATCGTTTGTTTCTAACCAAGGAGGCCGAAGGTCCGAATCCCGTCTTGAAACGAAGTCACTTCTCCTTGCAAACTAGAGTTTTCGTGGCTATAACAATACCAACTGTCAAGTAAACAATCTTATTTGTTTGACTGGAAAATATCCGCGCACACCCTACTGCCAAATGAATGGAGAGTTACCAAAGTAGCCCCTGTGTATAAAGGAAAGGGTGATATACATAAAGCTGAAAATTACAGGCCAGTCAGTTTGACATGCATTGCATGTAAGCTTTGGGAAAGCATTCTTCCTGATTATATTGGACATGTATGCGAAATTAATAACTGGTTTGATAGAAGCCAGTTTGGGTTTAGGAAAGGTTATTCCACTGAAGCTCAGCTTGAAGGATTTCAGTAAGATATAGCTGATATCCTGAATTCAGGAGGCCAAATGGACTGCATTGCGATTGACCTATCTAAGGCATTTGATAGGGTAGATCATGGAAGACTACTGGCAAAAATGAGTGCTATTGGACTAGAAAAAAAAAAAAAAAAAAAAGAGTGACTGAATGGGTGGGTATATTTCTAGAAAATAGAACTCAGAGAATTAGAGTAGGCGAAGCTTTATCTGACCCTGTAATAAGAGGGGAATTCCTCAAGGCAGTATTATTGGACCTTTATGTTTTCTTATATATATATCAATATATGTGTAAAGAAGTGGAATCAGAGATAAGGCTGTTTGCAAATGATATTCTGTACAGAGTAACAAATAAGTTACAAGATTGTGAGCGGCTGCAGGGTGACCTCGATAGTGTTGTGAGATGGAGAGTGGGCAATGGTATGATGATAAACGGGGTTAAAAGTCAGGTTGTGAGTTTCACAAATAGGAAAAGTCCTTTCAGTTTTAATTACTGCGTTAATGGGGTGAAAGTTACTTTTGGGGATCATTGGAAGTACTTAGGTTAATACAAGAAAAGACCTTCATTGGGGTAATCACATAAATATGATTGTTATTAAAGGGTACAGATCTCTGCACATGGTTATGAGGGTATTTAGGGGTTATAGTAAGGATGTAAAGGCGAGGGCGTATAAGTCTCTGGTAATACCCCAACTAGAGTATGGTTCTAGTGTATGGGACCCTCACCAGGATTACTTTATTCAAGAACTGGAAAAAATACAAAGAAAAGCAGCTCGATTTGTTCTGGGTGATTTCCGACAAAAGAGTAGCGTTACAAAAATGTTGCAACGTTTGGGCTGGGAAGACTTGGGAGAAAGGAGACGAGCTGCTCGATTAAGTGGTATGTTCCGAGCTGTCAGCGGAGAGATGGCGTGGGAGGACATCAGTAGATGAATAAGTTTGAGTGGTGCCTTTAAAAGTAGGAAAGATCACAATATGAAGATAAAGTTAGAATTCAAGAGGACAAATTGGGGCAAATGTTCGTTTATAGGAAGGGGAGTTAGGGATTGGAATAACTTACCAAGGGAGATGTTCAATATTTTCCAATTTCTTTGCGATCATTTAAGAAAAGGCTAGGAAAACAACAGATAGGAAATCTGCCACCTGGGCGACTGCCCTAAATGCAAATCAGTAGTGAATGACTGCGTAGGACTACAGACACAAAAAGGAAGAAATTCTACGATACCCGAGTCCGTGGAAGTGGAAGTAAACAATGCCGAAACAAAATAATTTCAGATCTTAAAAAAGACAGTCCGATGGAGAAGTCGAAGATGTAACGATCTGGAAACCTGCGCTTAGTTTTGGAATTTGTATCAATGTAATATCTACCTGAAGGGTTAGACCAAGCTGTAATATCCGCACAAAATTAATATCCCATAAACCTGATAAAGTACATTCTACATCTGAATTGCGCGTGTGTGTTAACCCCGCTGTGTACCCCTTACCCGTAGGCT
Source organism: Anabrus simplex (assembly GCF_040414725.1). Lineage (NCBI taxonomy): Eukaryota > Metazoa > Arthropoda > Insecta > Orthoptera > Tettigoniidae > Anabrus > Anabrus simplex. Next base: position 47,194,466 of record NC_090272.1, on the reverse strand, counting down.
CTTGGTGTGTTTCACGGCCAGGTCAGGGATTTTTACCTGGTTCTGAGGGCTGGTTCGAGGTCCACTCGGCCTAAGAACAATTGAGCTATTTGACAAGATAGTGGTACTAGCCTAAGAAAGCCCAGAACGAGATGATTTGTCGCGCCGACAACTTGTTACATCTTAAACTGCAGGCCTTCGGGCTAAGCAGCGGTCGCTTGGTAGACCAAGGCGCATCAGGGCTCTAGTGTGTGTTTTTGTAATTATACTTACGTGGTTACTTACAGATTTTATTTGGCTGAGAACTCCGTATCAGAGGACTTATAATAAGATCCTATCCCAACAGCTGCCTCAAGAGAATGCCTGAAACCTACTGAAGACAACTGTCGACAGTGGGAAGCGAATCTCTGATTTCAGCGTTCCAGTCTTCTGCGCTTGCCGTCTGAGTCACGGAATAGGTTCACTAATTTTGAAAGGCTAAACACTTCGCAATCTAACTGCAATGATGCGTGTGAGAATCAGTTCACCAATCACTATAATTATTCAAAAATATCCGTTTAGTAAATAAAGCACTTTACTGTCATGAGAACTACGATAATGACGTCAGTTTGCATGCAACTGACAATGAAAGTAAACATGAAAATGAAGTGTTTATATCTATGGCCTGGAGTGTTTTAACCCTTTTTCACAACTTTATGAGCCCGAGGTGAGTCCAGTGAACACTTATGAAATACAGCTGTCCCTACACTTCATATCCATTGAATACACATTTGTTTACTACATACATTTAATACATTTTACAGCAATCAGTGCATACTAAAAACGTGGTAACAGTTTTCAAGGAAAAGAAATGTGCAGGTAGTAACGTCATTAAATAACTCATCGCACAGTTTCAAACAGTGCCTGCTTAGAACTGTTTATATTTAAAGCATTTTCTTTCACAGTGTATTCCGAACACTCATTTATTTATTTATTTATTTATTTATTTATTTATTTATTTATTTATTTACACTCTGTTGGTGCAGATGTTGAGGTTTCAGTTGGATCTGCAACAGTAGCTTGAATAGCTAACATTTTTATTAGCAAACGAATTCTTGGCCTTCGTTTATGTGTCCTACAATAAGACTTTCTGCTAAGTCGATCGAAAATAACCTTCGCCTTGTCTTCGTTATGGATGTCTTCCACTCGAGGTTTTAGGGTTAGCCACACTCCGTAGGAAGTCGCACCACAAACATCAGTCAGATTCATAAAGAATGCTACAGGCCAGCAGTTTGTCTTTCTCGAATTACTGTTTTATTGTTTGTGGGAACGTAAGACACAAAAAGAAATCCTTTGTGAAACCAAACAGATGACCGAGGTTCTCGTGTTCTATTAGGCTGAAATTCATGAGGTATAAATTCCTTGTTTTTCCGAACAGTGCCTATTATTGTAAGACCATTGTTTAGTAACGTCTTTCGAAGTTCCAAACTTGTGACGGAGTCATCACACGTTAACATTTCTATTAGAGTGATGGCATGGCTCAGCGAGAAGCTGAACCACTGTCGAACCGAGGTTTGTGCCAAGAGGTATGGAATTCCTTTCAAAGGGCAACAGGTTTGAGTCAAGGACGCAAAGGATTTTCGTTTCGTATTTATCAGGTATATTTGCCATTTACCTGTAAAAAGTACAACTTCCCCTAAATCGTGCCAATTGTATCTGATATTAGTACCTGGAAGGTAATGCTTCGTGCGATTTTTGCAGACTGTTTTCCAGACATCTCGAATCGGTGCGAGCTTATGACGGATACTTCTGGTTGATTTGTATCAAATACGTAGCAGGAAAAACTAGCAGCTCCTTGAGGACCGTATTTGGGGCTCCACAGTGACGAATCAGTCTCATATGTCAGGCGGCCTGCTGTTATGAGGAGTCCAATGAAAGCACTTTTTTAATTAAATCGTCTAATTGGGGCACCCTGTAGGTGATAAGTATGTTCTATTCTAATTTCCACTTCATCACACACTCTCCACGACATCTTTAATTTTTCAGACAGACACATTTAGATTTCTGATTAGTAAATTTTACTATGTCCTTCAGAATGGTTGTTGTAATGAAGGGTTCAAAACTGTATTTCGGATTCTCTGTTTTCTGCAATAGAAGACATTTCTGCCATTCGCATTTGTTTTTACTTCTGTAATAAGTAGGCCTATCACTCTCCGATATCATATCATTTTCACTTTCACTTACACCTAAATCACTGTGTTCAATGGGCAATGCTAGTATGAATCTCTTCACCTGACTCATTGGGTTTTTAAACTTCATCGTCGCTGATAATAGGGCAACACACACTTCAATTTCCTTCTAATATTTCTGACTGCGAACGATCTTATATCCTTGTTACGAAGTATAGACATTGTAGATCACCACGAAAACCAAATTCAAATAAACAAAAGAGTTAGTATATGAATGAGACCCCATTGTCGCCACTTTGTATAATATGAGTCTTAACATAAAGTAACATATCTCAGAGCTTAAGAGTCCAACAGAATCACGTCAGGTGTTAAAAGTTATGAAGTTACCATTTAATAAATACATAAATAAAATATAAATAAATAACCGTTGTTAGAAAATCCACTAGGAAATATTATAGAAAACATTTTTCAACAGTTGAATACTTACACTTATCAAGGAAATAATATTTTTAGCCTACTCAGTACAATTTACAAAATATAATCGTGAGTCCATTAGGTTTTATAGGGTTAAGATCGAAAAGAGTATCGCAGAAACAGAACACATTACTATCGACTGAAGTCTGGTCAATGAACCTGGGTTTTCCCTGTTATCGGCTTAATCACCTCGAATTCTGCTTGCTAATATAGTTTCCAACTCATTAGCCAATCCAGCAAGTGATTATTCCAACAGCATTATAAGGCAGATTTCTGCTCTACTACAGTGTCTAGTTTAACGCACAAGATAGCCATAATGATTACATATCGCTAAGATAACATTATTTGTTGTGCATTCAACAGATTCTTTCCTTTCGAAGATAAAATCTGAAGATCTTCAGCTTACACGAGGCATGTCTACTTTCTCATTACAACATCCGATAATGTGTCCAGAGGGCTGCATACGAATTCTGCCCCAACACCTTGTCTTAACTCTGCCTTGGATGTGCTGACGTAAATTTGCAGAGGTTTGTATTATTTGTATTGTGTGATTTTGAGCAGCCACTTCACGTAGGCGTGTCTACTGAATTTCCTTATGTCGTGATTAAAGGTTCTTTCATTTATGAAAAAGTTCTTGGAAAAAGTGGAAGACCTACTTTTGACAAATGACTAAACAGAACTACTCGGAAATCAGAAAATTTCTCAACAACGTAATCGACCTCCACTACTAAGGCCGAAAGAAGTGGCCGACAGTTAAGCCGAGGACTTCCTTCGCGATGCCAAACACAACATGAGGACAATTTTGTGCCTATATTCTGGAAACCTATACAGACCGAGTCTGTCCCATTCTTCCATGTGGGCAGATTTTACGGAAAGCACTATGCGCACCACAAAAAACTGCCAATACTCTCATTCCAAAATCGATAGAATGTTTTACTCTTCCCCGTCCCTACGTATTAAGCTTACCGGCATTTCGGAAAGTGTTCAGTGTAAGAAACAGAGTACATGAAACTGACAAATACGAAAATAATGAAAAGGAAAACCGACTGTAAAAAATTCAGAATTGCAAAATGGTACCATCAGCCGGTAAGGCTACGGTCGTCCTGTGTCAGAATGCTTTCCCACCACATAAGTCATTATTAAGTACATTTTAAACATATTTTAACTAAATTTTATCACATAACTAATATTACAAAGCATTAAGAAAAGTTACCAATGCTGACAGTCATGAAATGGGATAGACAATATTGTTAGTTAACGGGACCGAATTAGTAATTGCCACGGTGCCGAATTACGTGTAATTAACAAGGGTAGAGGACCGAGTTAGTAAACTCGGTTTCATAGTAGTTCTTCACATAAAATTTATAATAAGACCCACCTCCCACTGTGCTGTTGAATGTCAGGTAACCCTTCCGAATATAAACTAAGTTTCATTTGAAATTTACAGGCAAGGAAAAAAGGATGAGAAAGCTCTGTACAATCTCGCGTTACCTACGAAGTTCTACAGACAACTCTCAAATGAACACGCTAGCGAACGACTCAGTTAATAATAACTATGATTTTCTTTATCATTTCCATTCTTAACGCCGAAGTCTAGTACGTGGTAATGTGAGAATAGTGTCATGTCTGCTCGAGACTGATGACCTCGAGCATGCAGGCGTGTTTATTTCATCGTGTAAACATCAAGAAGATATTTGCTTAGCTCAACGGATTTCGACTTGACAGTCAAAATATACACTCATGCATTAATAGGGGAAGTACACGCTGTATGTATAATCGTGCTTATATAAAGTTTACGAGAGAATGCATCTGAAGTTTATGTTTTTACTTCATAATGTTCTACACTTATTTGATTTCGCTATAATACTGAATCAAAATGAAATTATCGTTCGACTACCGAATACAAAGAAAATATGAGCAGGACAGCCGAAGTATTTTAATTTTCCGAGCTCATGGCTGGACTTTTAAATATGCAGGACATGAAAGAAGTATTGACAGGGAGCAATTAACATCCTTTGCTTATTTGAGTAAAATGGATACATATGCTACCCAAAATATAATTTATATATTTTATATAAAAGAAGTCTTTCGTCACACATGATTCAAAACAATTTAGACCAATACCACACTCACGAATGTTAGCATTCATAAAACTAATGAAAATTAAACCAAGTACACATACTGTATATTACGAACAGCGTTTTGAGTTACGTTGTATTGAATCCTTTCAACTAACGCTTTCTCTACTGATCATTTAAGACGAAGTGACGCTCTCTTGGACTCCAAGATAATTACTTTGTCCTTCGGCTTTGAACCCTCTATTGTAGATTATGAAGCAATCAACAGGACTGTGTGCCAACAATGTACGCTTGTGTATAGTTAGGAACAGAGTTGTCAACTCCACAGGAGCAAAATATAGCCTAAATCTATAACTGTCCCCATTGCTTTCACGTGAGATATCAAATTCATTTATTTTTATATTTTTCGAATTCAGTAATACTGATTGAAATAAAAATTCCCAAGTAGTAGCGTACGATACACCAAAAATTTTAGCTCATTTCTTTCTGTAGACTCGATGTATTCTTTTATAACTGTTTTACGTCACACCGACACACACAGGTCTTATGGCGACGATGGAATAGGAAAGGCCTAGGAGTTGGAAGGAAGCGGCCGTGGCCTTAAGGTACAGCCCCAGCATTTGCCTGGTGTGAAAATGGGAAACTACGGGAAAACCATCTTCAGAGCAAAAGACCGTGGGGTTTGAACGCACTATCCCTCGGATGCAAGCTCACAGCTGCGCACCCCTAACTGCACGGCCAACTCGCCCGGTATGTATTCTTTTATAGCGGGAGACATGTTTATTGCTTTCGTTGTTGCTTTTTTAAATGTCTTAATTAAAATTAATAAACCACGCTGTCCAATAATTACAATGACTACAATCACCAACCGTTTTTCTCATTTCTTCGTCATTAAAAAACTGACGTGCGGCTGGGGTGTCCTGTCAATCGCCCCCAGTGTCAATTGCTCCCAGCGTAAAAGGTGTGTTACTATTTAAATCCAGAAGTGTTCTGCAGGCCAGCTACGGTGGTGGTGATTATTTTAAGAGGAAGTACAACCAGGCAATAATCAGAAAAAAAAAAAAAAAAAGACAAGGGCCACGCAGGGCATGAAAATGAAAGACTCCCTAGCCCTCGCAACCTAACAGCTTCCGGGTCAGAAAAGAACAAGAGTTGACCAAGAGAGTTCGGATACGATAGATGAAAGTGAGGAGCGTGGCAAAAGTAAATCGAAGCAATGCCAGGACTCTGTTAAGGGTCCCGTGATCGCCATCCCACGCTCAGACCCCCTACCACCCCCACCCACAGGGAGAGGCCAGCTACGTGCACGAGCAAAGTGTTACACTGACTGCGCCACGATCAGTTGTGTTTAGGACGGCTGACTCCCATCACACTATATCTTTTGTATATAGGCGTGTTTAAAATCAGCTATTGGCTTCGTGCTAAAAATTAAGCTCCGTCAGTTTCAAGCATGGACATTTACTGTATTTGCATTTCTCCCCGATTCTATTTACACTATTTACATAATTATTTACTCTCGCCAATCAACGATGAACCTTCTGGATTTCATAGCAACTCTTGAAAGTTTTTGGAGATGGGAAATTGTTTTCAAACAAGCGACAATATCACTGCTTTCTTTATTTTATTGAACTGTTCTTTCCAGTCTGTCATCTAGAGCGATGTAAGCGGTCTTTCTTCGTTGACCTTCCATACTCAGCGGGGCCCTTAACAGCGCACATGCAGAGCTCTCTGCTTCTTTCTTTGAACATTTGATGAGGTCTTTGATTCGAGGATTTGGTCTTCCAAATTCGGCGTTAGTTTTGTTGTGCCATCCCTCGGCGGAGTTGGTTGTACGATACCGCCTGCCGTAACAACTCCCAATCTCGACTGGAACTACTTCATTCTCCATACACCTTTCTACGAAATAGTCCAAAGTGCAGAAAGATTTTCATTGTCAGGTACTCTTGAATGTATTTCCAACCAGCCATCGGAAACATCCTCAGCTCGAAGAAACGCTAAAGCAGCACATATGCGGATGATCATTGTCACTTCGTTCTTCATATACTCACAAGCAAGTCCCAAATCTTGAACTTGTCTCCAGATGCACTTTTTCATGTGGAAGTAGCATCCTTTTACCTCTACTGCTGGAGATACAACTTTAATGGCCGAAATTGCTGTCGATTCAAAATCGACCGTCACTCTCGCTGAATTCCACTCCGGTAAGGCCTCAATAAGAAGGCGAAAAAGCCGAATATGTTTCTTTTCTTTTGTTTGACAAGAGAGCAAATACAACTAGATATATTTGTTTCGTTTTTTTGAACTTCCAATGTCTACATGATTGATATAAATTTGCAAAAAATGTTTACTGCAGCTCTTAAAAGTTCCATCAATAAAATATCTTGCTTACTTCTCAAAGCTTCTTTTCCTAAAGTTCCACTAGTTGTCTTTCAAAAGAAAACTACCACCATCTGTCATGGTAAGCAATTCCATTTCCAGGACGACTTCTTCAGGCGATTCCGGTTCTCGTTGATTACCTTGCGATTTGGCTCTGTGACGATATAATGGCCTCTTCGTAACTTGCTGTGCTGGTATTTCGGTTACGAAATCATAGCCCTTGTTGTAGAGATTACCAATTTGTTAACAATATATTTTAGAACTGGCGTGTCCTTGCGTGTTCTCTTCTTCGCCTGATTGAGAACTTTTAATACTTCTAAGCGAGCTTCATCAGGAGGTCCATATTGATGCTCGCTTGAACACAGCAGTTCACCACGTTGGCTCTTGATTGATCATCGGCAACGTGCCGATCTCTTCTTTGTACAGCACCAAATTAACATTAACATTTTTACATTGTACGATTACCCGTGACTGTTCGTTGAAACTTCCATATCAAGCGCAACTAGAATGCACTAAATAAATATGGCCAGAACACTATGACACTCGGGAGCGAAAATGAGAGGAAGTAAGGCTAGCAGGCAAGTGCAATTTTTAGAGTGAAAGGGATAGTCCTGTGGAATTTCCTGGGAGGGAGCCGGACAGTGAGCGAGTCACGCTCAGTTGTAAACAGCTAATGGACTGGGGGCGATTGTCACACATTTTAAGCTGGGAGCGATTGTCACTTGGGGGGGGGGGGGCGGGGGGAAGGGAGAGGGCCAATGGCATATTCGCGGCTGGAAGATAGACCATGAAGTTCTACAAGTTCAAGATCAAAGTTTGGATGTGATCATATACCGAATGATGTTCGTGGTACAGATCTTAAAATAGCAAAGAACAACCTTGAGCAGCCATCACATTTTTCCTAACCCAACCCGCTGGAAAAAATGAAAATAAAATAATAAATGTTGTTTACCTGACAAAACTGATTAAAACTCAACCATAAATCGGTCTATACAGATAATATGTTCAGGCAACCTAAATGTCTTCAAACCAAAATGCTTGCACACAGTAGCCGGGACCATAGCATTATCGTTATATTATTATTATTATTATTATTATTATTATTATTATTATTGTGGAAACGGGTGAGAAGTAAAGCAATATTTAACAACGGTCTGATATGACGTTCCAAACAACCAACCGATAGCACTTTGAACCAGACCCTCCACCAACCGTCATGCCCAGGAACATTCAGAACATGCGCCACATTTTCGAGATTTAAAAGAAGAGCCATGCCCAAGATTGCGAAACCTACACTACGAACGACTCCACTTCGGCGACAGAATGCTGCTAACTTCCGAAACAAACCAACGTTAAATAGGGGCATTATGTTCCTGGAAGTCTGAAGGAAATGCAGTAGTTTAGTATTGCTGAGAATATCAACGTCACTAGTACAATAACGTCAGCCAATGTGGGACGTCATCTGACGAGATGAGCGGCAAGCAGCAGTCCTACTTACGTCATCCTATCACTTTCTTGCGTAACTGAACTCATAACATGGTCCAAGATCATTAAAGCAATATGACGTATTGCGCAAATCGTGGGATTATTTCAGGAGAAAAATAACAATAGGCCATATAGAGGCAGTAGCACTTCCCCACCTTCTCTATAACAATGAAATTGTTAATCTTCGCTCTGAAGTACGAGTTACCCCAGCCTTCACATGTATTACTCATCTATGCGTGCAGCTAATAGTCACGATTTTGCAAAACTATCGCGAAATGAAGGTCAATACTGCTTAAGAATGCACTTATAATCTCGATTTTATAAAGATTTTTTCCATATGGGAGGAACGTGATTCGTATTTCCATTTATCAAGAAGTCGTTTGTGAACGAATGATTGTCATCGCTTGTGCGATGAAAGAAGAGAGAAAGATGAAAACTTCCCCTCACTAACTACTTTCATCATCATTATCATCATCATCATTATTATTATTATTATTATTATTATTATTATTATTATTATTATTATTATTATTATTATTATTATTATTATTATTATTATTATTATTATTATTATTAACGAGTTATTACAAAAAGCCCTTCCCATTTGTAATCAAACTTGGTCCATTTCCTATGAAGAAAAATTATCGTAAACTCTTACAAATAATTATGGCTGGCAGGTCCCTATTAATTCTTCACCTAGGGTTTCTTTTTTCTTGAAACAAAGAAGTAGGAATTTTATCGAATATCTCCAATTACGCATAAACCGGCGAGGCGAATGGGGGGACAGGTTACCTAGGAGAACAATGGACTATCACGGAAGGTTAGAAGTAAAATAGATTATGGTTGCCTATTCGTACGTCCTCTTAAAACACTAATAACCAACACCACCGCCTAAGAGAAGTAAAAGCTGGGCTGAGTGGCTCAGACAGTTGAGGCGCTGGCCTTCTGGCCCCAAGCTGGCACGTTCGATCTTGGCTTAGTCCTGTGGTATTTGAAGGTGCTCACGTACGACGGCCTCGTGTCTGTACATTTACTGGTACGTAAATGAACTCTTGCGGACAAAACTCCGGCATCTCGGCGTCTCCGAAAACCGTCAAAAGTAGTTAGTGGGACGTAAAAAACAATCTTATTACTAAGATAAGTAGAAGAAAACCAAAACGATGATGGTGTTAAGACAGTTTCAAATGATTTAAAGATAGAAGTATGGAACCAGACGAGGACACAGACCTAGTTACAAATCGAGGCTTGTGCGAGGCATTTAGTCAATTCAGAGACTTGCAGACAGACAAGTCTATAATTGCGATGTACGTATGTATGTATGTACGTATCCTCTGGAATGATTCCAATCCTTAATTCCTCTTCCTATGAAGGAATACGTGTCCGAATTAGTCCTCCTGAATTCCAACTACCTTCATATTATGATCTACTTTCAATAATACTGAGCTTATTCACTACTGTCATTCCATGACTTTTCTCCACCGACAGCTCGAAAGATACCGCTTAGTAGAGCATCTCTTATTGCTCTCAAATCTTCGCAGCCCAAGATTGAAACGTTTTCGTAACATTACTAGTTTGCCTGAAATCGCTCAGAACAAATCGCACCGATTTCTTCTGGATGTTCTCTAATGAAGTAATCCTGGTGAGGGTCCCATACATTTAAATTATACTCTACTTGGGGTACTAGTGACTTACACGTTCTCTCCTTTACATCCTTAATTTCTAAATAACTTCATAAGCATATGCAGACCATTATTTACAACACCCAGTTATTTTACCCCAATAAAAATATTTATTTATATTGACACCTAGGTACTTACACCAGTCCCCATAAGGTACATTCACCCCATCACAGTAATTAAAAATGAAGGGACTTGTCCTCTTGGTGAAACAATGAGACTTTTCATCCCATACCATCTGTATGCCGTCCATCTTACAACTTTGGAGTCTATTTGAAGTTGCCTACATTTCGGTAACAGACTGCATTTTGTACGAGAAAAATAGTACAATAAGTAGCGAACTTTTTTAAATATGGAGATCTTTGTCGTCATCTAACTTATTCAATCACTTGGGATAACACAATATTATGAAAGGATAAATGTAATGCACAGTTGTAGTAAGCGAATGATACTGAGCCTCCTACAGTACCTCATGTTTGTTCACGGAAGTTTTTTCTTTGTTCTTCATTTAAAGGGTCAAATGTATTCAATCTCGTAGGCTTGCATGTGGTCGGAAAAAAAAAATCAATGCTTATTGAGGCGCAGATTTTAAATAGGTGGTGAAACACTGAAATTACGGAAGAGTGTCAGTTAAATCTTAACAGTGAAGTTGCACAATCCCTACACTCGACAGATTCTCTTGGAACTAAACAGTATGGGCGCTTTATTACTCTGGCTGTACATAGAACATATACCTAACAGTCTTGCAGTCAAAAAACCTCTGTTACACTCCCTCGAGATTCAGGAACAATTGCATCTATTACAATGTGGCAATGCATTTTCAAAGGTTATGTTTCACGTTCTGTGGATTTTAACAGTTCGACACGATAAATATAGAATTTAATTTTTTTTCCGTTCTCAGAATTGCCTTCACAGTTTATTGTGGATGAAGCAAACTGTTATTAAAGCTCATTTTAAGATATTTCCCCTAATCACTGTTTTGATCACAAGGACGTGTTTATCATACTTTACTTCACAGAGGCAATAAAATGTTGCAAGTATATACAAAACTAAGCAAGGACACTTCGCCGCTTAAAAAACAACGCAAAGCGATTAATAATACTGTATTACTTAAATTTCAAGCTACATTCTCTGTTAGCAATATAACACAGAAAAGTTTGTACACACTTTAACCCGTAACTACTGACGTGAGGTCCCTGGGACCGTTCAACCCCGAATTTTCCACCCATCACGTGCATCAGTGATCTTAAAAATCTCTTTGTCTAGTTTCCTCACTTCCAGTCTTCTCTGTGCTCCCATTGTAACGAAAGCTGTCACTTTTCTGGAAGCGACTCTTGTCACAGCTCGGTCCCTGGGACCTCACATCCGTACTTATGTAACGAAGTGCGATTCTTTATATTCCTCATTTGTGAAATAGCCGTTTCGGTAGTGTGATTAACTTACCTCCTCAGAGACCCGGGTTCAATTCCCAGCACTGCCAGGAGGGCTGGAATATGGTCAAAATGGTGCATGGAGCTCACCTCTATTGAGAGTGGGACAGAAAGGAGCTGCACCATCTCGGGACGAGAACATGTTTACTTTTATTTGTGAAGTACAGATATTCGCATTAAAATGACATATGGATAATAATCCTGCACTGTCAGAAATGAGAATGATGGACCCCTGTTTCTTAACAAAGAGAAACATATGTTACGAAAATCTCAGAAAAGGAGTGATTTATAAGGTGAAAGGAAGTGCTGTACCATTTTTCTGTTGCGTGTGATCATTATAAACATTTTTTAATATGCTCCGTTGTATGAACACTACGTTTAGGATGCAGTTATGTAAATGTGTTACAGACTGAATACTCACGACATTTCCCAAGTCTCTTGTTTTGTACCAAAGAAAATGCAACCTTACAAGTAATACTGTATTACTTTCCCTGCTTTAATATTGCTGTAAACTGCTTATGTTTTATGTAACATAATGCAGTAGTGTGCGTTTTATTAGAATACACAGTTAATAGATCAAAATGAATACTCTGGCGTGTTCTAACCCATATTTCTAGTAGTGATCCGTGGGACCTCACATCAGTAACTACGCACGAAATGTTAACGTCCGTAGTTAAGGGTTAAATATTATTTTACATTACCCGTTAATCACTAATGATTTTCCAAATCGCACAGCACCCCATTCTTCACATGCATGAGAAGTGAAAATATGTAAACGTAAGTATGGCAATAATAATCGTATGGCAGTAAATGTAAGTGTAAACCCTTCATATGTTTCAAACATTGGAAGTGCACATGTAACTCGTCTATAAACTATTACGATTATGTTAATTATAAGCCACGGTTGCTCGACGAAAATGTCAACATTAACTTCCCTTTTGGAAAAACCTAGGTTCGATTCTTAGCAGTGGAAGGGATTTAACAATATTGTCCCTGGGTGCTGAGCTCACTAACTTCGTCTCCTGCCATATCCTCCACACTAAGATGAACGTGTCGTGCCTTGTATTCTCTCAACAAAACAGCACTTCGTAAGCCTATACCGAGCAATATTTTAATGGAACATTTACTCTACCATCCTTTTCAGATTCCGGAAGAATGAGGGGGTCAATGTAAGCAACATTGGAAAGATTATAGTATCACACAAACCTTAGAATAATATTTGATATTGCGCAGTAGAGCAAAAGTACGTATTCCCAATACGTATTTATAACTGCTCCGTAGAATTCTAATCACTAGAATAAGCGAAGAATGGAAATCACCTAAGATTCGCTGAATTCTTTAGGTATAATTTTAAATATACTCACCATCAATTCTGACTGCACAATCACTACGCACATGCTAACAGAGCAACGGCTCAACATCAAATGAATCCAACTCCCTTATCTGCCAAGCAGTTCTGATGTAACTACAGTAAGTTACATAAGAAGAATCAAAACACCATTCTTATCAAGAACTACTGACCATTTCTGAACTCAAATTCTTGAGTAAAGCAACCATTAGATTTTCAGCACATCAGTTAACCAAAAGGTCAATGCAACTCTAGGGATTGTCAAGACCGATGTTGATCAACCAGGCAGCAAGCAGATATTGGAACATCACACAGGCTGCGTTGAAGACACATCTAGAGACTGTAGAAATTGGACTACGATAACCACAGTGCCATAAAGGTGGAATTGTATAAAATCAAGCGCAAATGCTTTTATGTTAAGACAAGGGGCAAATCAATGCTAACGATGGTAATATTCTGGGGTTTGAGCAAGACATTCCTTGAGCAAGAGTCGTAAACGCACTAACAAGCAAAGGCGTTTGAGTGATCACAATTCCTACGTAATCCTAAACCAAGAAAATAGAAAGCGTCTCCGTTTATATTGAATCCAATATCATTAAATCGACTAGGATAACAGAACACTATATGTATTTTGATAGTGGGAGTGTCCCAGAACATTCTCGGATTGCTTGGTTCAGATCTATCCGACGCCCGTGTGTGACCTGCATATATGGGTGCAAGATGAGGTAGACAGAGGGTGGAACCCGATGTCGGCACATACCCTACCCCTCTCGAAGAACACGCTAATCTTCTGTAACATATACTATATTACACGCACAGCAAGTGTAATATTTCATTGTGAGAAAATAACGAGTCATAATGTCAATTTCTGACAAATAATGAATAAGGCATTTATTGTATTTATGTTAAAGTTCTGTATGTACGCGGTCAGAATCAGCAGCCATTTTCTGGGACGTTGTAATTCAGTTCACTTTTGTCTTGGGTTTTAAAAGGGCCAAGAATGCCCTGAGAAGTAGACTACAAGTGCGTGTGCACACATATGTGAAGACTCCGAAACTGAAAGGTGGTTTGACATGGAAAGGAAATAATTTAAGTGTAAGTAAAGGTGAACACGTGAAAAACGGATTACCTAGGAAGTGTTATTCAGACGATTCATTCGTTCATGGCGACGACTCTATACTATTCCATTTGCCATGAATGTTGTCAGTGTGTTGTGCTGTCAGTCATGTTGCCAGCGTTATTTATTCACGGTATAAATGAAGGATCGTCGTGTTAAAGCTATGGACTCATAATTCCGCCGCAGTACTGAAATTATTGTACAAGAACTATTTTCAGTTCATTGGGACTGTGAGTTTAACGGGTTACGTGGTATCAAGTGTGCCAGGTTGGACGGTAATTCACGTCGGCAATTACTATACCTATCAAGCATTTTAAAAAAGCGGCATCTGCCACTATACAAGAAAATGGTGATATGCGCGCTAGCCCACGGCACGAGTTTGGCACAATTCTTGAAAAGGAGATCGAACCAAGAATAGCTCTAGAGTTTAAAGACGGGAGACTCAAAACAAGCGACGGAAGTAGTGATCTACCGGAGTGAGTAATCGCCTACTTCAAAGGTGAGAAGTAAATTGAGAATTCTAAGAGAAAAGAGTATTAGGGCTGATCTGATTCACGCCGGACACATTGTAAAGTCTCATTTGTAAAAATATCCATATGTTCTTTCATTATTTTTTTTTTTTTTTTGGTAATATAGAGAACAGTAGACAGCAGGCTGAAGTCATTTTTCTCCTACCATTTTGTATCGTTTGCAGGCAGTATTAGGTAACGTCCAGTCATTAAGTACACTACCCGAGATAGAATCTTATGATTACTGCAAATCATAAACTATTATATTCTAAATTGAAGAATACCCATTTACCTGCACTTTCGGCTAATTATAAAGAATACATTTTTGTTAAGTTACAATTGAAGCCCAACGTGCGGCAATACTTTTATGTTATACCAAGCATATTTATAACGTTAATGGTTTTACATCTCACGAAAATGTTAAACTACACATCAACTCTCGAGTCGCATGTAATCATGCACAGAGATAATGAATATAGAAAAAGAACTCTCCAGGGAATGCATTCAGCTGCCATGTGGGAAATTTACGAAAGTGTAAAAGTGATAGGTCTTAGCGCACAGGTTCTTTAATTACCACGTTAGACAAAGTTCCCTTATCTATGTTGAGACGTTCGATATATAGCCTAGCTTGGGAAGAAAAAAAAAATCCCAGAGTTCATTTCCTTCTCTATCTCATATCGTCTCAAACAATTTCTGAAATGTACCTATTACGAAGTTAACATCTCCTATTCGGTAGATTATCTACAAAACGTTTAAACAAATGACATGGCTGGAGGAAAAGCAATATTTCTTCATATCGATGATCGCATACATTTTCTATTACTTAAAAGTCAAAGTTTTCGAAATCACATCTAAATTCCCTTCTAAGGCTTAAAGACATTTCATGAAAATAAAATCAAGTTTCTAGGTCTAGGGGATCTGCGAGATGCATTACGGATGAAAGCGTAATGTAGTAATTTATTAACTGCAAATAGTTTTCAACTGTAAAATACGTAATAATAATAATAATAATAATAATAATAATAATAATAATAATGCATTTGCTTTACGTCCCACTAACTACTTTTTAGGTCTTCGGAGACGCCGAGGTGCCGGAATTTAGTCCCGCGGGAGTCTTACGGGCCAGTAAATCTACCGATACGAGGCTGACGTATTTGAGCACCTTCAAATACCGGGGTCAGAAGGCCAGCGCCTTAACCGTCTGAGCCACTCAACCCGGCTGTAAAATACGTGACATGTAAACAAGACTGTCGAAAATAACAACGCCCTGCGACCAAGAGTCAGTCTGAACCTCTTCGCCCTCCAAATGAAATCAAACAACTCTTCAATGCAAGCAATAAATTAAGAATTTTTGTAACATTTGTTAACGAACTTTTTAGGAAAAAAGAAAATTTCTTCAGATTCGAGAGGACAAGATTCAACACACACTGAGAAAGTTTTTTTACAAATGTTTATACGCGATCTACTCCGAGCTGTATATCACGATGGTTTTATTCTGTTAGGTGTGTCTAGGGAAGGAATCATCAAATCCATAGAACTCTGACAGAAGTCAGAAGGTTCTAAAGAAGATGCGATTACATCTAAACACTTGAGAAAATTGGTATGTCGATATGTACAAACAAGCTGAGACAAATGGGGAATCACGTGTGTGTGTGTGTGTGTGTGTGTGTGTGTGTGTGTGTGTGTAAAATTACCAACTAGTGTACATCCATTCATATACTTCTCAGTAGATCAGAAAGATTGTAGAAAAGGAGTGTGAAAACCTGTTATGGCTACTGATGTGTTACTGCTATAGTTCCTACTTTCGTAAGGGCACAAGACAAAACATCGTGACCTGGTACACACATTTGGACACGCACACTCACTCATTCATTCAGGTTGAATACTGCATGTAAGACTACCGTCCTCTTGAGGTACAGTAATATCAAAAGTCGGAGATTGACAAATATCCATACCTAGGAAGCATGGACTCTTAAACCGATTCATACGCAAGTGCGCAGAAGGGGCGTCAAATTAATCAAATTTACGGAAACTGAGGAATGATAAGAACGTACGCCGAGAACACACAACGGGAACAAACACACTTAAGCATGAAGAGTGGATGAGGTTGTAGTGGCCGTTTTAAAGAGAAAAATATGGATACTATGTCATAGGATGAAGAGATTGCGACGGATTTTCTTCCGTCTTAAAAATATAAGTAAACCTCAGCATTTTAAGATTTTATATAAGCCAATTCAGCAGATCACTTTGAATAAGACAGAAAAAGTATTTTTTGAGCTTGTATTTCGTTCAGTGCTCTAAGAGTCCTTACTTAGGGCTAAGGAAGATTCACACTAGGCCCTACTCCAGTTTAGAGATAGATTTTAACAATTAGTTGCTCAATATCAGAATTTAGACGGACTTTTACTTCAGTCAAACGTAATCAACACACTAATATAACTATACATTCTGCTAATCGCCCCATGAAGTAGGGCGTAAAACGAACTGATTATTATAGGAACTGCCCTGCATGTCTGCCTTCTCTCTGCTAAGTAAAAAAGATCGATCCTGCTCAAACGACTTCATCCACTATGTTAATTTCCAACTTTGAAAAGTAATGTTATAGAAAAAGGAGTAATAACGGCAGAACGTCTTAATGACTGCACAGCTATGCTGGCCAGCTTTGCGTGCAAGAAACTGGGCTGGAAAAAGAACAGCTCTCGAGACCGAGTGAAGGTATCGTGCCTTATCCGTGACCTTTCAGCGGGCAGCATAATACATCTAAATGTTATTCAGTTGCATTCTAGTACACTTAAATGTAGAGTTATGCTACCATCATCGCCAATATAAAAATCACCTCGGTTCGGAAGTAATTACGGTTAAGCTGTAGAGTCCACTTCGACATATGTCGACACATGGCTTGAAGGAAAACCTCCCTCATCGAAATTAAAGTGTGTTTTTACGAAATGAAACAGTGCGATATCAGCCACATCGATTCAGAACAAAAATACACCAAACACTGAAAAGACAGACTTCGCTAGTAAACGTATTAATATACTGTGTACATGGTAGATTGGCGTGTTAGAAAAATGCAAGAGTCAACGGTATGAAATCATGAGGAATTCAGCCCCGAAGAGCGGAAATTTATAGTAGACAGACTGGTCCTATTTTTGCTCTAAGAGAAACATTTCCTCAATCAAATTCACTGATGTTTTTTCCATTTCACGCAGTGTCTGTGGAGGAAGGTTCAGGAAATAGGAATGACGACTCTTTACAAAAAAAAAAAAAAAAAAAAAAGACGAAATGTAAGAAAATGTGCTACACTTTCTTTCTTGAAGCCTGAAGATGTAGAGAGTGGATGAATTCTAATTGACAGTCAAGCTGCACCGGATGTGAAATTAACAGAATTCTTCGACTACTTCGTTGAGCAATGGCTGCTGAATGAGTCTATCCCGCTGGAGATGTGGAACTGTTTTAACGTTAGACACAGAACAAACAATACCACTGATGGGTGGAATAACAAAATCAATAGTAAAATTGGAAGGCCTCACCCAAGAATCACCTGTCTAAAACTAGAAGCAGATAATTTAATTATGCGGATGGACTTAAATTTGGAAGGAATTAAAAGAAAAAGTAACTTACTGTAATCTGGACGAAAGAATTGCTCGAAGCACGAGGAAGTACAATGAGGGTGTAACTTTGGAAATGTTTTTGGACGTGATGTTTGTCCTCAGGATGGAATAAGCGTAAGTGTCGTTCGTTCAAAAAACGTTTGTTGTAAATAAGAGTATTAATAATATGCATGCAAAATGACTAATTTTATAGATAAGAAATAATTATAAGCCTAAATTAATACGTAAATAATTCATAGTAAAAACGACAAACTTCTTAAAAAGTACAAACAGTTATTCTGACAAAGCAAAAAAGCAGCTAATTATGGGACTAGGTCTTCATTATTTATTTATTTTTTCTAGTGGCTTTACGTCGCATCGACCCAGATAGGTCTTATGGCGACGAAGGAATAGGAAAGGGCTAGAAGTTGGAAGGAAGCGGCCGTGGCCTTAAGGTACAGACAGCCCCAGCATTTGCCTGGTGTGAAAATGGGAAACCACGGAAAACCATCTTCAGGGCTGCCGACAGTGGGATTCGAACCCACTATCTCCCGGATGCAAGCTCAAGCTGCGCGTTCCTAACCGCATGGCCAACTCGCCCGGTTTCATTATTTTAAAGGCCGAGGACGGTTAACCGTGCGCGTTCATGGTGTCCGTGGGTCTTCCGACCCCCTGTCGCTAACTTCATGTGCGGAGCTACACGGCAGGCCTAGCTCGAAAATAAGAGACGTGCCTAAAAAATAAAAAATAAAAAGGCACGCAGTCCCGGTTAGCGCTAACAATGAACCTTTACGCACTTGCACTGGTAATAAATGTACAATATAGACACTTTACTTCACGAAGGCTTATCTGTAGAAAACAGGCACATAGAGACCACTAATTGTGTGTCCACAATCGAGACTGTCCACAATAAAGACTCAACTGAAAGGGGGAAACCCGGGAACGAGCCGGCACTCTTCCCAAATATTTCGTGTCCGCAACCGCGACGACACCGGATTTCCGTCCGACTCGAAATGCCCGCGTCCAACTAGCGAGCCATCCTGGATTTCTCATATGTGGAGAATGACGGGGCCGATTAGACTCTAGCATCTGTTGGCCTCACTGTACATGGGAAATACGCGAACCAAACTGCTGCAAATGGTGGAATAATCGAATACGTTTAATCGAATAACCTCGATCCGATAACTGAAGGTAATCGAATAAAAAATTCTAATTACTTCCAAATACCACTCTGCTGTATCGCAAAAAAGACACCACGCCATGAAATAACATTCGGTTTGTGTGTGTCGGATGGATAAAGACAAATAAGTAGGAACTTCACGAACAATATCAAGTTTTTTCTTAAGGTTCAACTTTAATACACTGACTGACAGAGCAAATGCAACACCAAGAAGGAGTGGTTCGAAAGGGATGAAAGTTGGGGAAAAAACAGAGACGGCACGGACGAATAATTGATGTTTATTTCAAACCGATATGCAGGTTACACAATGCGCACGGCATCGACTCAGTAGGATGTAGGACCACCGCGAGCGGCTATGCACGCAGAAACACGTCGAGGTACAGAGTCAATAACAGTGCGGATGGTGTCCTGAGGGATGGTTCTCCATTCTCTCTCAACCATTTGCCACAGTTGGTCGTCCGTACGAGGCTGGGGCAGAGTTTGCAAACGGCGTCCAATGAGATCCCACACGTGTTCGATTGGTGAGAGATCCGGAGAGTACGCTGGCCACGGAAGCATCTGTACACCTCGTAGAGCCTGTTGGGAGATGCGAGCAGTGTGTGGGCGGGCATTATCCTGCTGAAACAAAGCACTGGGCAGCCCCTGAAGGTACGGGAGTGTCACCGGCCACAGCACATGCTGCACGTAGCGGTGGGCATTTAACGTGCCTTGAATACGCACTAGAGGTGACGTGGAATCATACGCAATAGCGCCCCAAACCATGATGCCGCGTTGTCTAGCGGTAGGGCGCTCCACAGTTACTGCCGGATTTGACCTTTCTCCACGCCGACGCCACACTCGTCTGCGGTGACTATCACTGACAGAACAGAAGCGTGACTCATCGGAGAACACGACGTTCCGCCTTTCCCTCATCCAAGTCGCTCTAGCCCGGCACCATGCCAGGCGTGCACGTCTATGCTGTGGAGTCAATGGTAGTCTTCTGAGCGGCCGCCGGGAGTGCAGGCCTCCTTCAACCAATCGACGGGAAATTGTTCTGGTCGATATTGGAACAGCCAGGGTGTCTTGCACATACTGAAGAATGGCGGTTGATGTGGCGTGCGGGGCTGCCACCGCTTGG
This sequence comes from Anabrus simplex, assembly GCF_040414725.1. Lineage (NCBI taxonomy): Eukaryota > Metazoa > Arthropoda > Insecta > Orthoptera > Tettigoniidae > Anabrus > Anabrus simplex. The sequence continues at coordinate 47,173,942 of NC_090272.1, read as the reverse complement.
CGGCGGATGCGCCGATCATCGCGTGCTGACGTCACTCGGGCTGCGCCTGGACCCCTCGCACGTGCCACATGTCCCTGCGCCAACCATCTTCGCCACAGGCGCTGCACCGTGGACACATCCCTATGGGTATCGGCTGCGATTTGACGAAGCGACCAACCTGCCCTTCTCAGCCCGATCACCATACCCCTCGTAAAGTCGTCTGTCTGCTGGAAATGCCTCCGTTGACGGCGTCCTGGCATTCTTAGCTATACACGTGTCCTGTGGCACACGACAACACGTTCTACAATGACTGTCGGCTGAGAAATCACGGTACGAAGTAGGCCATTCGCCAACGCCGTGTCCCATTCATCGTTCGCTACGTGCGCAGCACAGCGGCGCATTTCACATCATGAGCATACCTCAGTGACGTCAGTCTACCCTGCAATTGGCATAAAGTTCTGACCACTCCTTCTTGGTGTTGCATTTGCTCTGTCAGTGTAATTACGACCTGGGAAGAGCGAATTATTTTCAAATCTCGAATGATTCAAAGCCTGCAATCTAATATCTTAGAACTTTAACACAGGTGCTGTGAGTATAAGAAAATTAGCATTTCCAAGATTTTTCTCCACTGGTTTAACACCGCACTAACACATGGAAGGTTTTCGACAACGGAAGGATGGTAAAGGGCTAGGACTGAAGGACCGTCCGTGGCCTTAAGATACAGCGCCAGCGTTTGCCTGGTGTGAAAATAGGGAAACATCTGAAAACCATCTTTAGGGCTGCCGACGGTGGGATTTCAACCCACTATCTCCCGATGCAATCTCTCCGTTGCGCGATCCTAACCGCACGGCCCCAAATCGTTCGCGTCGGTTGCTCTACCAATTGAGCTATGCTGGTCTGAAATTGTTCGGAATTTCCAAGATTTAGGTGATGTCAGTACATAAAAAAACCTAACAGAATTGAATTTCAGGTTCGGTATACAAAACTGGAACCGGTAGGTCATTTGAATTACTTAAGATATATTATCCCAGGATGGTACTATAGTAAGTCAGAAATGAATCAAGGTGTATCAAAGCGAATGCAATGAGCTCGCAGTATTCTGTGTAATTTAAAAAAGGTCAGCTCCATAACGAAGCTATCTTTCCACCGGTCTGTTCTCAGACCAACTTTTCTGTACGGGAGAGAAAGCTGGGAGGACTAAGGATATCTTATAAGTTAGAAGTAATAGATGTGAAAGTAGTGAAAATGATAGCTGGTACTAACAGGTGGGAACAACGGCAGGCGGGTACTCTGGATGAGAAGATGAAGGCCAAGTTAGGAATGAACTCATAATGAAGCAGTACACACAAACCTGATTCGGTGGTAGGATCATGTGGCGATTATGGAGGAAGATAGGTTACCCAGGAGCATGATAGACCGTCATGAAGGATAATAAATAAAAAAAGAGAGACCAAGACGACGATGGTTTGACTGTTTCTAACGATTTAAAGAGGTACGAAACTAAGAGAATCATAGAGCTAGTTATAGAGGATTTTTGAGGCGTTTAGTAAATTCAGAGAGGCTTGCAAACTGATCGCTGAAAGGAATAACACTCCATTGTATGTATGTATGTATGTATGTATGTACAGTTACTCCCATAAATATTCGGTCAGTCTGATTTTTCACACACTTTTAATGGGTAGTTATTCTTACACTATAGTGATGACGTTTAATACAACGAAACATGTAGGAAAACATAGTAACACGTTCTACAAACATTGTGATGTAATTCAAAATCTTCTGACAGTCATTAGTACGCCCTCTGTCGTACATTAAATAAAAGCAATAATTCCAGTGCCACCTCAAAAATATTCGGCCACTATACAAAAACCAACATAAACTCGCATAATTCACAACAATGTTACACATTCAGTACTTTATAGGTTCACCTTTATGTTTTAGGACATATTCTAGTCGATTCGGCATACTGGCGATAACTTTCTTGATAGAATCAGGGCTTAATGCTGCCCATTCTTGTAGCAGTCTCCTCTTCAAGTCTCTGAAGGAACTTGGCCGCCGCAATTGCAGAGCTGCCTTCATTCGACTCCATACCTTCTCGATGGGGTTCAGGTTGGGTGATTGTGGTGGAGTTTCAAGACCCTCGGGCAGTTGTACAACAGCCACTCCCTGACAAGTTATGACTTGTGCTTGAGGTCGATATCTTGGTAGAACTTGAAAGTACAGTGTATACCAAGTTGTTCCGCAAATTGTCGCAAATTGTTTTTGAAGATAGCCAAATAACCCCCTTTTTTGTCAAAGTATCTTCAATGAAACCCAGTGCACCAACCCCGTTCGATGCTACACATCCCTGCACGATTGCTCTTCCTCCACAATTTTTTTACCGTTGCTTGTAAATTGCTTGTTCTCAGTTCCTCGTGACGTTTCCGCCACACAAATTGCCTTCCATCGGACCCGAAGATGTTTAACTTTGACTCATCAACAAATAACACATCCTCCCACCAAGCACTGGGTTTGCGTACGAAGGTTTTTGCGAACTCTAGCCGCTTGTTTTTATTTACTGCACTAATGTATGGTTTCCTCCTAGCTCTTCTCCGAAAGAACTCATTACTTCGCAGTGCTCTTCGCACGGTATCAGTGCCCACTTTCTTTTCACACTCCTCTAAAACAGCTGCTGTCAGTTTCGGAACACTAGTTTTCGGATTTCGTTTTTCATTCTGAAGCACAACCGCTCCTCTCGTTGTGTCAGCCTTCTTGGTCTGCCTGTCAGGGGAATTGAATCAATTCTGTCTTCATTTTTGCATCGTCTTATTATATCTCCAATTGTTGTTCTGGTTATGTTAAGCATCTGCGATATCTTTCTATGCGATTTACGTCGAGCATGATGGAATATCACGATCTGACGTTCTTCAAAAGTGGTATTGTGTTGTCTTTTGCACCCCATTTGATACCATTCCGCAACACTGCAGCAAATGATTTCTGCACAATGTGTCTCGCGGCACCACACTCCTGAGCTGAACGTTTTGCAACGCTATCTGCCCTGTCTCTGTCAATGAACACAACGGCAATCCCGGCCTTTTCGGGTGACCGAATATATTTGAGGCGTGTCATTTCACCCATGTCCACTATGTCCTTTCTTTTACAGCATACTGTACATCAATGTTCCGTGATTCCTCTTCGGCCTAAGCAACCAAATATAGTTTCATAACTTGGACACATTTGGTTTCACATTTGGCTCATGGGTGCGTTATTGTCATCACTTTTTCTCGGATTTTATCAGTGGCCGAATATTTATGGGAGTGACTGTATGTACATTTCAGTCAGTCAAAGAGACTGCTTTCAGATTTACGTGGCTTTCAATCTTGCGACAAGCCATGGGCGTCGTATTTTACGTAGCCGCCGAACCACCGTTACGTGTAAGATCAAATGTGCACTGGCCGGGAATCTAAGCCGGAAGCCCTTGCGGAAAGGTAGGTAGCGATTAAGACTAACACGCTCCCTCAATCGGTCAATTTCAACCGAATTTTCATAACATTTTCTTAACAGGATGTATAGTTATTATTTTGATTATTCGTAAGAAACTGTACATTCAAAAGTCTCATTCGACTGTTGCAGCAAAACCACTCATTCTCTTGGAGCAAATGAACGTTAAAATAATCACTTTTCATTCAATTTCGAAAACATCCACTATTCGATTGCATCATTCATTCGAATGGATAATCGAAAAAACAGAATAACTTGAATACAATGAAATAAACGATTGTTTGGTATTCGATTATCCCATTACTACTGTCAGCATTGAAGGAGAAATACAGTCATTCGACCAAGTCAGAAATCGAATGAAGCCCCCATCTAGCGGCGAGAATAGGAATTGTGCCGGCTGCCGAAGCCTGTCGCACTCCTCTGGGGCAATGATTAATGAAATGCAATTCTTGAGTATGTTACTGGAATAAAAGATGGCAGGGAAAACTGGAGTACCCGCAGAAAAACCTGTCCCGCCTCCGCTTAGTCCAGCACAAATCTCACATGGCGTGACCGGGATTTGAACCATGGAACCCAGCTGTGGGAAATCGGCACGCCGCCGCCTGAACTACGGAGGCACTACCGGGTCGTCAACATATCTGCCATAAAACGTCTGGTACTATCAGCGGGAGTGATTTAGTACTTGAGGTGAAAGAGAGAAATCATGTTCCTTGGCTTTAGCACGTAAGTCATGTCGATTATCACGACAAAATAGAACTTAATAACGCCTTTGACAAACTTGTGCAGTTATTTAAAACAAAAGATCTTGAAGCGAACCGGGAAATTGTGTTAAAGAAACTTGCTTCAATGCAACTATGATCATTATTATATCCCCGATGCTAAATGGTTATATATAGTAGTATCTATGTATACATTGTTAACACATTGTCTGCCGTAAATTTTTTACTTTAATTCTTCCATAGTATTTCTTACAATTCATTTTTAGGTAAAGGCAACCTCATGATTCGTTTGGTGAGTATATTGCCGAAGAAAACAAAAAAACAAAAATCTGTTCATTCCGGCTTCGGTGGCACCTTTTTGTTAAGTATTATCAATGACACTCTTTTAATGCTCAAATGGAAGTGTTGTACGCCACTTCCAGAATCGTCAGATAAAGGGCATCTGCCTACCTCTTCCTAAGGAGGCCAAGATCCTGTAATGAGGGCCTACATCAGTGCTGTTGAGATTACTTTAATACAGTATTACGACATTTCAAGTTCGAGTTATACAAGCAATTCACCTGCCGAGTTTTGAAAAATGTACCTGTTGTCTCCATCTCTTTTCAGATTGCGCTCAACTATTTTTATGAAATATGTATATAAGCCTATTTTTGTTATTGTTGGGGATATCATTTACTCTGTGCACTACCGTATGGCTGCGCAGCACGTTCGTATGTGCTTATCTTACTTTGTCAGCTATCGAATGGACAAAGTGGATACTGGCAAAATGGATCGCTCGTGTGTGGCCGGCTTACTGACCGAGCATTCCATTCCGACGTGCCCAGTTCACCTTTGAAGTCTGATTACCTCTGACGTATCGTCTACATGCTATCGAAACCACCTAAAAAAAACAATGCTATAAGAAATAGTTACAGAAGGCACAAACACGAAACTGGAGGGGTGACTCAGCAGTATCTAATTCGATATGGGTTAAAATAAAAGCTTTACGAAGGTCATCTCATGTTTCCAAGTGCGTCGCGGATCAAGGTTTGTGGTTGACAGCTTTCATCGCGTGAGGAAATGACTACTGCGACTTATTCAGAATAGAGGACAAATGCAACGAAGATTTAGAAAGGTGAAACAAAAAGGCTATTCTGAAAGAAACTACGTATTACGAGGATGTAAGGAACTTCGACTGCATCAGATCTTATCGAAAAATGTTCACTGCAAGACGAGGTATATGACACTGCAAAGTTTGTATAATTTTGTGTTCAATGAATTACACTGTTCCCTGGCAATACATTGAACTCCAACAACAATACGCTGTAGGCCAAAGTAAGCCGATATTAACATTCAGGAAATGTTATTTCCACCTCTACCACTCCCGAGCAGCCGCCTTTTCCACCATACCAGCGATTTATTCTGTTTGTTCTACACGGCTAACCCGGAACAGGAGGGTTGGTAGTATACGAATGTTTTATTATGTCCTACTCTTCATTCAATTCACGGTTAATGGCACGAGTATTTATATACTGTAAGTAGGAGGTGAAGATTTTAGATTTAATGAAGTGGAGCCATTTCTGGCATTCCGGTAGAAGTGAAGTCCAATTTTATGAGGCGCAGTGAAACGATAGTGATTACCTGCCAGGAAGTATAGAACATTAACCATCTCAAAAGTAATCACCAGAACTGTTAAGACATTTATCCCACCATGTGATAAGATGGTCAATTCCAATCTTGAAAAAACTTGTGGGCTGTCGACGGAAACAAACCTGTACTCAGTCATACACGTCGTCTGATGTAAACATATGTCCACGAAAGTGGGGTGTCTCAAATCTTAAACTACGGAACATTAAGCCAAGTTGTTATACTCTGGTATTTCTGGGTCTGGAGTTTCTGACTCATTTGGGTTTTGGCCTGGGGGATTAAGGCCGGATGTCTTCCTCGTTAACCTGTTTTCTTTTAGAGTATAAACATTTCCTGAAACAAACCCAGGCGGGATAGCCGCTGTTAGCGCAAGGATTTGAAATTTAAAAAAAATAAAACTAAACTAAGGGAACCGTGACTGCTCGGTTACAAACTTTAAGCTTGTATGTAATTGAATGTAAAGCGCAACATAGTCATTCCACACAACCAGAATGATAAAAGATGTTTGTAGAAAACCTTATCACTTATCGCAATCGAGTGCATTATGAAACTGTAGAGCCTACAAAAAAAAAAAATATAATCACAGTATACGATAACTTGCAATCATGGATATACAACCAGCTTCCCCTTGCATGTTA